>NC_057739.1:32437457-32474613 GCF_004010195.1 Chiloscyllium plagiosum | reverse complement strand
AGTGCTGGGACCGCAGCTTTTTACAATATATGTTAATGATATAGAAGATGGTATTAGTAATAACATTAGCAAATTTGCTGATGATACTAAGCTGGGTGGCAGGGTGAAATGTGAGGAGGATGTTAGGAGATTACAGGGTGACCTGGACAGGTTAGGTGAGTGATCAGATGCATGGCAAATGAAGTTTAATGTGGATAAATGTATGGTTATCCACTTTGGTGGCAAGAACAGGAAGGCAGATTACACCAGTTTATATCCAGCTCCTGTGATGAGGAAGATCAAGCAGTTCAGGAGGTTGGATTCTCCAACATTGCTATGTTCCCCCAGGTACATTGTGCTGTAGCCTGCACCCTCTTGCTTTGAAAATTCCTCACCATGTACCTAAGGAGGTCTCTGGAGAAAAGGCTTCTATTCCATCAATGTTCAGCTTATCTGTGACCGTTGGTGCCAGATTTTGGAGGTGTGCGTCAGATATCCTGGATGCAGCCACGATGTACTAGAAAATTCACAGGCTCTAGGTTATTGAACGGTACAGAGATGGCTTCAAGGAGACAAGGGCTATTACCTTCAAACATGGCTGATGGTATTCAATGATGCCTTTACATAATCCTCAGATTAAAAAAAGGTCCATGCTTTAACCAGGGCCATACATAAGCAAAAGATGAGGTTTTGATGCCTAGAATTGGGGTCTGGTGCGGTATTGCAGTTTAGCTGAGAAGACTTCCAGCATCATTGTGGCATGCTGTGCTCTTCACAACTGTAACCAATAAAAAGGGGATGTTCTGAATGCACAGAAAATGGAGGATCAGCTGCAATCTTCTGAAGATGAGCCTCTGGACATTTACTGGGAGGGACATCTAAGCAAGTATGATACAGCTATGCACCATGGAGTGTGAGAAGCCAGACCTAATTCAAGCCAACTGCCTGAATGAATGAGTTGGATTTAGACTTCCTTTCTTTCTGTAACTTTCTTTTATTTGGCAAGGAGCCTCGGTCAGTTGAAAGTGCATGTGAAATTCATTATTTTTGTAATCCTTAAACTTTTCTGGACTGAATAAATGTCTGCTCATCCATATGATTATATGCTTAGTATCATTGGGTGACCCTAATTTCAGGTATCTACACTTTACAAGTCTACTCACTATTAGAGAGAAAGCAGCAGTCAGTTAAACGGGGCGCTCACATTGTGTGCTGCTAAAGCTAGATCGCTTTTAAGGCTTCAGCAGATGAGATCTATGTGTTCTAAATCATAGAAGTCTATAGCATAGAAAAAGGCCTTTAGCCCATCAAGTCTGCACTGGTCAAACACAAACACCTAACTATTCTAATTCCATTTTCCAAGATGTTTTAAAAGTTTCTGCCTCTACCATTCTTAAGGCAGTGAGTTCCAAATTCCTCCCACCCTCTTGGTGAAAATATTTTTCCTCACATCTCTTCCAAAACTCCTATTCCTTCCGTTAAAATCGAATCCCTTGGACATTGATCCGTCTATCACAGAGAAATGTTTCTTCCTATCTATCCTGTCTATGTGCCTCATAATTTTTTACATCCCAATGATGCTCACCTCAATCGCTCTGCTACAAGGAATGTGGAGTGAAGTTTCATGACAGGAGTAATCCTGAAGAACCTCCTTTTTACCATTCCATTATCGGTTAGCCTTCAAGGTTTTAGAGTTTGCGTAGGCTTTAAAATTTCCCTGAAATGATTCAGCATTCTGCAGGAAAGTGCTTAACCTGAGAAAGGTAGTACTTTGTGCAGCTTCTGTCAACAAGCCAATGTGCTATGAAGGGCAGAAGACAGATGAACTTCTGATTATTCAACCTCAAGCCTTGAATGAGAATGTTTTCCTTAAGAATCTAAATGCATAGAATTAACCTTTTCTCCCAGAGATGTGTGGAATTATTACTGATCCTGTAACCTCACTCATAAGGTAGGTATACATTGAATGATTTGTGCAGAGCAGGCCCTATCACAATCCTTGCACATTGCTTATAGACTGAATGTTGTCCATGTTAAAGTGTAATTCCATGGCTGCATGAATGCATTCCAAGATTCATGACATTTAATGCTACCTGCAGTGAAATTCTTGCTTGGTTGTAAGAAATGGGAAATGCTTGCCATTACAACTTCTTTCATCCTTGACATGTCTAAAAAGGCTATTCATCCCTCATATTGATGCAAATTCACCAGGTCTGATAGCGCCAAAGACACTATAGCAGACATTGTAAGAGTGCAAACAAACAGATATATATAAAATTGTAGGCTATTTATAATTATGTGTGGCCCCTGCTCCCTACTCTTGGCCTGTTGACACCATCCTCTTTCCCTGAGAAGAAGGAGCATTGGAGTGAGGATTTTTATAATTTATTCATAGGATATGGGCTGGGCTGGGTTAACAGTTCTTTATGCAGCTTAGAGGAAACATTAGCTGAGACCAGGGAATCATGTTCTGCCTGGGATTGTGTGGGTGCTTGGTCTCCAGTGATCCTCTGTTATAGACCTGGGACATTTCTTTCTTGGTCAGCTACAGGGGTGTGTCAGCGATACGCTCACCAGATTGTGCTGTTGAGTCTAACCTAGATAGAGAACCCTTTGAAGTGCAAGTCTCTGAGCTGGTGGAGGATGCAATGGAAGTAGGCTGTTATCTCATTCTTGAC
Organism: Chiloscyllium plagiosum; assembly: GCF_004010195.1. NCBI lineage: Eukaryota > Metazoa > Chordata > Chondrichthyes > Orectolobiformes > Hemiscylliidae > Chiloscyllium > Chiloscyllium plagiosum. Next base: position 32,471,956 of record NC_057739.1, on the reverse strand, counting down.
CAACCAATCAAGCACTTTCTCTTCATATAGTGTGAGAGACCTTATGCCTGCCACCTTGCCTCAGGTCCTTCTTGGCCAATGAGACATTTTTTCCTGTAATGAGGCAAAAGGAAGTTGGGGGGGGCAATGGCCTAGTGGAATTATCAGTGGACTGTTAATTTAGAAACCCAGGTAATGTTCTCGGGATCCATGCTCAAATTCCATCAAGACAGATGGTGGAATTTGAATTCAATAAATATCTGGAATTAAGAGTCTAATGATGACCGTGAATCATAGGAGCTTTTCCTGATTGTCAGGAAAAGCTCCTATGATTAACTAATGCCCTTTTGGGAAGGAAACTGTCATCCTTACTTAGTCTTGTCTACATGTGACTCCAGACCCACAGTAATGTGGGTTGACTTTTAACTACTCTCTGGGCAATTAGGGATCAGCGTTGGATGCTAGTCTAGCCGGCGATGCTCTCATCTCATGAACTAATGAAAAAAAGGTTTGAGTATGGATGGGATAAGTGGATGGGAGAGCTGTTAGTGGTAATGCAGGTGCAGGAGAAGTGTTCACAGTGAATTGGAAGAGCAAGGACAGGATGAATTAGTTGTTTGGGGGGATGAAGTGGATGACAAACATTAAATGGACATATTGATTGAAATAGTAACACTCGTCATCCATAAGCCTTGTTGAGATGTATGTGTAGTGGGAAACATATATTGTATGGGGATCTAGGAGTAGAGGTAGCAGAAAGAAATGGTGGCACTTACAGTTGTAGAGTAAAGAAGATCATTCATCTTCTTCCTGCATTGCTCTACATTCCATTTCACCCAAGACACTACATTGATCCAGGCCACCATCTCAGTCTAGGCTGGCTGAACCGAATGGCTTGGCCTCCTTTGGTGGTCAGCCTTTGACCCCTACTTTCCACCACCTCAGCACCTTGTCTCTGTCCGCAACACAAGGATTTAACTTCCCTTCAGAACTATTTTCTTTGGGATAATGCGAGAACACATAGTGTCAGAGATAGTTCTTGGCTTAGACGGTCTGCATGGTGAGTGGGCAATGTTTAAATATGGTGCTAGTGGCATAAATGTCACAAAATCCTGGCACTTCCACCTTTCCTGCTGCACAATTCCATCAGACAGATGGAAAAGAGGCCAGTTCCTTAATTAATGAGTTGGAGATTGGAAAATTGCATGACAAAAGTTGTGATGGGTCATGGCAAATTGGCTGCCATGAATCTCATTCAAACATATGCTTTGCATAAATATTGGAAATTTTAATCCAAGTCTCCTCACTGCCAACCCACTACCATCGTGGCAGCACGGTGGCTGTGGTTACCACTGCTGCCTCACAGACCTGGGTTCAATTCCAGCCTCGGGCAACTGTCTGTGTGGAGTCTGCATGGGTTTCCCCCAGGTGCTCAGGTCTCCTCCCATGTGAATTGGCCATGCTAAATAGGCCACAGAGTTCAGGGATGTGTAGGGTGCGTGCATTGGTCGGGGTAAATATAGGATAATAGGGTAGGGAATGGGTCTGGGTGGGTTAATGTTCAGAGGGTTGGTGTGGACTTGTTGGGCTAAAGGGCCTGCTTGCATACCGTAGGGATTCTATGAATCTATCCTATCTTAGACTTCCATCTTGATATTTTAACATTTCTCTCATTGATGCAACCTAATCCATTGACTAATTGCAGCATTTTCTGTTTTTATTTAATTTTTTTCTAAGTTGTTTATCAAAGTTCTTATCGGAGTCTTCTACAGTGAACCCCATGCATTACTTTACTTTCTGGTGAGTTGGCACCTGTACTAAGCTTGCCTTCTGTCCTGAACATAAGAAATTGTGTCTGGTGTATGGTTGTGTACATATTTTTCTTCTAACCTATCTTCCATGAGATGTGCATTGGTAATATCTTGGACTGGTGTCCGAGAGTGTAAAATCAAGTGATGGGATTATTTACATCTTCATCAACTGCCTGGACTTGTTGCATCTCTTGGATCTCTGAAAGGAAAAATGATGTAAGGGTAAGGTGGGAATGAGGGGAGGGTCTGAAAATTGGAGATGCATACTTAGATCATTAGAATCAGAAAGGATTGTGGGATGAAGAGAAAGTGAGATGTGAGGAGGAGGATTAGGTTTAAAGATAATTGTTGCTCGCCACAGCTGTTCCACAAATGGCCAGCACCTTCTCCTTCATGCAGACAATTGGACACAGTGCACCTATCCTCTTCCAGTTAGTTCCTGCTACCTCTGGTTGTGTGCCACCTTGCCCTGCAAGAGAGGAAGTGTGTTGATAAACGTGGTGTAATCTGTCTGCATAACATGGCTGCCATGTTTGAAAAACTGGCAATGTGTCCCATGTGCGAGATATGGATGTGAGGCTTGCAGCCATGCTAAGATTGAGAGGAGTTCAAGAATATGAATAGTGGTAACGAAGTCTGATTAATAGAGGTTTTCCTTAGGCATGTAATGGGAGATGTGATGTACCGAGAAATACCTCAGGCCAATGTACTGTTGGCAGTTTAAGATATTTGAAGATGCATTTGTTGACCTTAATCACTTGTATGAAGTCACTGAAATTCTTCGAATCCTATGATCAGGTTCTCAGAATTTGATTCTAGGCATTGACCTTAACAACTATTCTCTGTAATTTCCTTTTGACCATGGACGAAAATTATTCCTGCTCCCCTATGGAAGAGAATAGCTTGCCTTCTTTATATGACCTCCATTTAAGCCTCCAATGCAATGTCCAAAAATCTTTGAGCACATTATGTGGTTTCTCATTGCTTCCCAGCACAAATTCATTTTCCTGCACAATTCCCAAAATCTACTTTAAATCATCCTCTTCAAGATATGCAGGTGAGCCTTAACCATTGTCAGCTGGCTTTAAGTGGTGTAAGGAACTTATTTCGAGTTCACTCTGGGTGTTTGCTAGATGTAAGGAGAAGTCATTATAATGAGCAGGCAGCAACAAGTTAACAAGCTGTCTGCATTTCAAGCAATAACCACAAATTAGTTGTGCAACACAATTCCTGTGCCAGTTTTCAGTTCCCTTTGACTGTCAAGACTATTTTTAAAAATCAAATGCCACAGCACCTAAGCTTTCCGACTGGATATTTTAGCACTCATTGTTTAAACTTAAATAGTTTGTGTTGAATTGAATTGAATAAATCAACATTGTACCAGGTTAATTGATTATTTGAGTTGAATCAGTTTTCTCATGCCCATTTCTATCTGTGGTTATTTTCCAATCTCAACTGAATAAGAAAAAAGGACAGTAAGTGAGACAAAGTACTAATTCACATGCAGAGATCTAAGTACTAGATATGAAAATGAATTAATATCCACTTTTCAGCAAAGCAACAGGATGTAAAACATTCCAGATAATAGATCAGAGATTAACATTTTTAATCAATAATTCCTTTGTGGTCTAAAGTCCTGTCCCAAAAGTACTGGGCTTTCATAAATGCCACAAAATATAAATGCTATTTGTTTACTTAAATGCATCTTTATCTGACATTTTTCAGTTACAAGCTGTGAAGTTGGCTTCAACTCTTCTACATGCTTTCATTTCTAGTGGTCTGAAACATTTATTTAACTTTAAACTGACATGTGGTACAGGTTATAAAGAATCAAAGTAGTTTAAAATCTCATATTGCAATGCATTAAAAAGAATACTCACACGAACTAAGATGGGAGAGGCTTCAGTTTAATTAACATTCAAATAACCTTTCAAGATGCCTGAGGAAACTGTCAAAAATTTTGTGCCGTCAACAGATCACAATTTTTGAACATTTTAAAGATTAATCTTCTAATCTTTAATGAACTGTTTTATTTGAACAGAAAACATATCTGACAACTTCAGTTTTTCAGTTCTGCTTCTCTGACACCCAGATTTGATGTTTATGAGATTCCAATCCTTGATGAAAGATTGAAAGAGTCATGCATATATTTAATCCCTTAAGAATTCCTACGTATACTTCAGCAACATGTATTCTCTATAAATACATAAAAGAAAAGAGGATTTCATTTCTGATGCAAGTTTTTTGCTTTTAATTGGCATGATTTTGTTTTAACCACAATTTCAACTTGTGGATAGACCAAAGTTCTGTCTCAAAAAAAAATCAACTGTGTGAAAAATAAATAGGCATCACATTCAATCATTAAGAATAAATAACCAATTAGTTATTCAGTCAGAAATGCAAGAAAGAATAGCAGAAAACATTTAGTTACCAGATTCTCCTCTGTCCCCACGAATGATATTCCATCTTCGCGCAATATCAATGTATAAAATATCAACAGATGCCATTGACAGGTTACTGTTGCTGAGTTTACAGGTCCTACAATGTAAAATCCAAAAGCATTGGGAATATAAAAACGATAAATGCAGTATGTAACATTTTAATTAAGAAATGTATTGTAGATTGATACTGTAGGATAAACAGCAATCAATAATGAAGACTAAACAATATCTCAAACATTAATTTCTTGATGTTTGAAAAACATTTGGGAAGTTAATACATAGTCAGTCCCACTGCTTAGAGGATAAAAGCGAATACAGGTTGAAACATTACTGTAGGTGGAAAATAACTTATTAATCATAGCTCAGATAAGATATGGGGAAAAGTATTCCAAAACCCATCAAAAAATGTTTGTTAAAAATAACAAATAGCCACCAAAGTAAAGTATATTTTATCAAGATGTCGTAAATTTTACATAATGTAGGTTTGACTCCATAAGAACAATGACTTCCTAGAGGAGACTGCGAGCAAAGTGTCAACGGGACTTCTATTACTTAGATAGTGGAACAGTGAAATAGATTAAAGAAAAATGGCTATCGATTCTCATTTATTATTTAAAATAATATATTTAGTTCATTCATTTTAAATCAGCTTTCCTGTTCCACTAAAACCCTATTTTTGTTTTTTTTGGTAAACCATTTAGTTGAACTGCACAGGTGCATAATCAGACAATAGTGGAACTTGAGTTGTTATGAAGCGAGAGAAGTTTAAAGAGTGAATACCAGAGGTCATGTTTGAGACAGCTGATGACTCAATTCTCAACAGTGCAGTAAAGGAATTTGGAGGCTCACAAAAAACCAAGCTTGCTGGATTTGACAGTTCTCAGTGAGCTCAGTGAGGTTATTAATAAACAGGAACAGCTTGGACATATAACAGCCAACATATAAATAAAAACTTAAAACAACAGAATGATCTTTAGCACCATCAACATTTGCATTAGTATTGCATTAATTTACTTTTATTTTTACCAAAATGGAGGTGCCACTGGCAAGGTTAGAATTTATTGCCCATCACTAGTTGGCAGAGAATGTTTCAATACAAGTGAATGACTTGCTTGGTGACTTCATAACTTGATGTGTATATGGGACTGAAAATACATTTGAGCCTAACCAAGTCAGCATAATCAATTTTCTTCCCTAAAGAACACTAACCCACCAATGGGAGTAGTAAATGCGGCAATAAAGAAACAAAAGATAGGTCTCGAGAAGGTGTAAACAGCAATGGCTGAAACATTTTTAAAATTTATTCATGGGATGGGGCATCACTGGCTAGGCCAACATTTATTGCCCATCTCTAATTGCCCAAAGGACAGCTAAGAGTCAACCACATTGCTGTGGGTCTGGGATCACATATGGGCCAGATCAGGTAAGGATGCAGTTTCCTTCCCTAAAGAACATTTGTGAACCAGATGGGTTTCCAAACAATCGACAACGGTCATCATTAGACACTTAATTCCAGAATTTTATTGAATTCAAATTCCACCATCTTCTATGGTGGGATTTGAACCTGGGTCTCCAGAAATTTATTTGGGTCTCTGGATTAGTAGTCTAGTGGTAATATCGCTAAAGTGTCACCTCCCCAAAATTACCAGCATATGTCTGACAGTAGTTATGATCTGAAGGGTTGAGGCTAGGTGGTTTAAGAAGTATCTTTTAGAAAGATTAGGTTCTAATCCTTAAGCTTGCACCACATGATTACTTGTTTATAAATTGTTAGATCTCACTTCTTCCAATTTCAATGGGTCATCGGCCTAAAACCCTAGCACATTTTCTCTTCCTTAACATATTACCTGACTCTAATTTCTGCATTTTCTGTTTTTTTTTTAAACTTACAGAAGCCACATAATTTTAGTCTTACATAAATGCAGATTGTTGTGCCACAGCACTTTTATATATGGAGTCATAGAGGCATACAGCATGGAAGCAGACCCTTCAGTCCAAACAATCTATGTTCCCAAACTAAACTAATCCCACTTGCTTGCATTTGGCCCATATTCCTCCAATGCTTTCCTATTCATGTATTTAACCAAATGTCTTTTAAATGTTGCAACTTTTACCTGCATTCATAAGACAGATGTTAAACTAACTGGCCTCTAGTTTCTTGCCTTCTGCCTCCCTTCTGAATGAAGAGGTTACATTAACTATTTTCCAATCTGAAGGAACCTTCCCCAAATCTAGCAAATTTTGGAAAATGAAAAACTAACACATCAACTATTTCACTAGCTACTTCTTTTAAGATGAGATAAGAATGAAATCCATCAGGACCCAGAGACTTGTTCAACTTGCAGTTCCAACAACGTAACTCACTACTTTCCTGGGAATTGTGACTTTCTTGGTTTCTCCCTGTTAATTCTTGATCTATAATTAGTTCTGAGATGGTACTCATGTCTTCTTCAGTGAAATCTTATACAAAATATCTGTCCACTCATCTGTGATCTATTTGTCCTCATTTTTAGTTAATAGTTCCAACATTTTGTTAACTTTTTAAACATTTTTTTCCTGTTTGTACTTATATTTTAGCTAATTTTCTCTCATTCTCTATTTCCCCTCCTTATTAGTAGTCTTATAATACTTTGTTTTTTAAATATATTCTGCCCAATCTTCTGACTTGCCAATTGTCTTTGCACAATCATATGTCTTTTCTTTGAGTTTGATACTAACTGACTTTTAAAATTATTCATGGATGGTGGGTCCGTCCCTAAAAACTTTTCTTATTTGCTGGAATGTGTCTATTGTCCCCTTTCTGGAATATCCCTTAAATATTTGCCACTGCATTGCTGTATCTTAACCAAAATTACCAGTTCAGTTTTATAGCTCTGCTTTCATGGCCACATTGCCCTTGTTTAAATTCAAATCTTTAATTTTGGACCACATTTCTCTCCCTTAAACTATGTGCAAAATCTAGATATGATAACCTTTGAGGTTCTGCTTCTTAATTTGGTCTCTAGCTCGTCTTATGGACTATGCAGAACCTCTTTCCTTGTTCTACCAATGTTGTTGGTGCCTACATGGACTACAACAACTTTTCCCTTCCCCCTTTCATTGTAAGTTCTTCTCCACCCAAGAGCTGATTTCCTGAAACCAGACATCAGCCAGACAACACACCTTGCTGCAGAGAACAGTGTCAATACCACACAATACCACCCCACCCCCCATGCTGTTCCCTACCAGCACTAGAATTTGTTTAGTTCCCCCACTGCTTGTAGGGGTTTCTTTGCAATGGTGCCATAGTCATTTAGCTCATCCATCCCACAGCCCCTGCCCTCTTCCAAACAAGCTGAAAGATCCTCAAACCTATTGAATAATTGCAGAGGCTGACACTAATACACACCTTTCCTCTGGGTCCTCTTACCTACCCTACTGTGGTTACAGCCTCCTGTCCTTAACCACTGAGTATATCAGAACACCCTATCCTAGGAGGTGTGACTGCCAGGTAATGTCTTCACTTCCTGATGCATCACAGTGTCTATAATTCAACACACAGCTCAAACTCTCAGCCAAAGTTGCTCAAACTTCAAACATGGTGCAGATATGTTTGCCCTCAATTACAATGGTATCCTTAAGCTCCTACATATTTCAGCTTCATACACCACCTGTAATGCCATTTTTAATTATTTTTAAAATGAATTTAATTATTTTGTTATATTATTAACTTATTTATGTTGATTTTCAAATATTGTATTAGTATACACATTGGTGGTAAAACTTTGTTAAAACTTGAAAATAAGATTGACCACTACCACTATCTACCAATCAGCTCTCACTTTTATGTTGATATTCCTTTTGTCAGCCATTTCAAATTCTGGCAGAGTTTCTTTCAGGGTTTAGCTGCTGCTCCAACTGAGCTCAATCTGAGATGCGTTCCTTAGGCCTTTATCGCAACTTTCCACTGCCAGCTTTACTCCACTCCCACATAGCAGCAGTTTCTTCATTTGAAGTAAAGACTTGTACGGCCTCATTTGTGAATGAAAAGTCACAAACTCAATTGTGAAACCAAGCTTGCTTTTCAGATCAACTCACTGAGGCCAACTTTCCAAATGAGGGGCTAAAGGACGAACACCTCTGAATTAGTGTGAAATTGATGAGTTAGAATGGGACCAAATTTACATTTTAAGTATTAAATATTACCACCTAAATGTGATACCTGCACTCGTTACAGATCATTGTTTTTCAAGAATGCTTGGTTTAAAATTCTGTAAAATAGAATTATTTGGGAAAATGCATTCACTATGGAACTAAAATTACTAACGAGTTATTCAGGCTCTTATATGACACTGCCTAAAGAAACATATCAAGGTGAAATTGTTTATTTCCTAACAGAAGTGAAAATGTTATGTGTATTTTTATGCATAGTATATCCAAAAAATTAAAGAGTATTTGTTGGTTATGCTTTTATTGTTAGTTTTGAATTTAACTTGACAGTGGTACAGATAGCAAATATGGTCTACTGATCAAATCAGTTGCTATGCATGTTTGACACTATGATATACTATAAATCATATTTCATTTGTTGCATTTTATTGCATGGAAACTTTATTTCCCACAGCATGTAATAGATTATGAAGATTTTGTGAATAAGCAACAGAAACTGGGGGCTAAATATTTTGTAAGCGAATAAACGTCCTCTTTTTAATTCTGATATCCATCCCAGGAAATCAAATTTGATGATAAAGACTGTAATAGTGTGAATTCACTGACCTGATGAAAGTCCGAAATCCTGTTGGACCAAGTTTCATACTTCCTTTAATGCCCAGGAATCTGATAAACAGTAGAGCAATACGGTCCACAATCAGCAGGTAACTGAATTGTCTAGAATATTTAGGAAAGACTTGTTTCAAGCAGAGGGATGACCAGTTCTGCTCTTTGCTAGAGGGAGTCCCATTCATGTCATGTAGTTCAGCTTCAATTGTCTCCTCTTTGTCACTATCTGCTGCACCGTCAGTGAGGCATGATCTATAAATGGAAAGAAATTGAAGTATAGTCAGTTCAGAACTTTTATTGGCTTTCTTTAGCACTAAATTTGTAGTTTAACAGATCAATTCAAGTTTTATACAGTCAACCTATGCAATTCCGAGTTCTAGAAAATCATGCTTTAGAAACTGCGCTTAAAGTGTTAGTATTGGAATTGCGTTACAGCGAATTCATATTGACGAACGTGTGTTATAACAAAATGACCTGTATTGCATTTCTTGATGTCATATGTAAACCTAATGAGAGATAAAAAGTTTTCTTATTATCCAATGTGATGTAACTTGGACAAAGGCTCCAAAATGATTTCAGCAATTGTGCAGGCAGGAGAAGGGCGGAGTTTCAGATGGTTTTTGTATGGAATAGAATTTGACTATTTTTCCAGACCAACCCCTGCCTGGATTTTCAGATTTGACTTACCATCAGGCAGAAAACACACTGGAGTAGAACTTGGTTGAACTTGCAGCTGGCCTCTGAACAATGACCTTAAATTTTCTTTCTATGCTGACTGCTACTTGCAGGTAGGCAATTGTTCTGCCCTAAACCAGCCTCTGAAAAATGGCCTGGGGATGGGATGGTGCTGGTAATCCAGCATGTCAGCCTGAAATTATGCACTGACTGCATTCATTCTGATTGCAAATTGGGACAGAAGTCCTGTGAATGGAGACTGCTAAGTCACAGTATTTGTTGCAATAGCACTTTAAGAAAATCTATTGAGCGAGTAACCAAGATATAGAACATTAGCAGCTGTTGCCATTCTGACTTGCAGCATGTAATGAAAGGGTGTAGCTATGTCTTCCTGAAACAATTATTTCTGAGCTTTTATTGATTTTGAGGAGCCAGTATTAGACTGGGGTGGACAAAGTTTAAAAAATGACAACATCAGGTTAATTCTAAGCTTTTGTCACAAAGTTGCCTGCAGAGTAATCCTATACCAGAATTTCAAATTAACAGAACCTAAAAGCACTAACTAGTCCAGGGATAAGTATGGTAAATTTGTGTATTTGAACACAAAACCTCAAAATGGTGATAACTGCTGGGTTTACTTAGACATCATGAAGACTGCAATGTAAAATTGAAACTGAAGATCATAGGAAAAGCCTCAGCCAAGAACTGAAAGTCGTACAGAAGTTGTGTGTGCCTTGAAATCCATGGAGGCAAAATCACACCACAAAGAGCAATGGTTGACAGCAAGTACAAGATTTGTGAACTGGTCAGATAGGTGGTTTGTGTGAGCAGCAGTCAGTTTCAAAATGTGTTGTAGGAAGCTTCAGGGCTTTGAAATGCCATTCAAAGGGTTCATTTCTGTCATTTTTGTGTTAAAGGAAACAAAGTAGAAACAGGAAAAAAACCCTGGTTCGCAGCGAAAAACAGTAAAGAAATGTAGCATGGCATTTAGTGGTAGGTGACGATGGTTAGAAAACAGGGGGTCTTGAATTGTCTTTTGCAAGAAAAAGACCTTATGGAGAATGGAAGATACAGCCTCAACAAAGGATTTCCTCAACATTTCCTCAAGGTGAATTCCAAGGTTTTTCCTATGTAAATACTCTGTTTTCATAGTTTAATCTTAATTTCCCAGCATGCTTGTAAAGATCTGATGCCAGTGGAATAGAGAAATGCTGATTCATGATCTTGGTTTAAATTGTATGTTATGAAAGGAAACAAAAAACACTGCAATTGCGATGTTGAATCTCCCCGTGGAGTAGCAATTCTATACATCCGCTACACATTGACAGTATTTATAAATAATAGAGGCATCAGGAAGATGATTACCAAATTCCCCAGCATGAACTGGAAGGTAAAAGATGTCCTGCCCAAATTAGGCATTTTAAAGAACGGATGGAGCTTTTTTTGAGATTTAGCTACAATGAAAATAAAAATCAATTTCAAATGAGGAACTGCATACAGTCAACACTTTGGGCTTTCCTCACTAAGATCAGAAAGACCCTAATATTATGGAACATGCCGGAGGATCAGCTTCATCTTCGGAATTTACCATTTGGAGCTGATGTTTCTCAGACAACAGCCTCAAAAATCAAATGATCAGTTTATCAGTGTGTATTGCAACAAAGGGAAGGGCTGTGATTTCTTGGAAACTGAGTTGTCTTAGCAGCTAATAGAGCTGATTGTATCTTTAACTCCATTTGGAACTTTCAAAAATGGTTTCTTAGCGAAAATGGTAGATTATTTGAAGCAACTGTAGCCAGCCAACAACATCTGCAAGCATTAGGTGCAGCTAGAGTATTGGTGTAGCAGCCAGGTTGCTGAAAATAAGCAAGCTGTGTGGGAAATATGATCTACTGAACCCAGCAAAAAGACATCCTGAATTCCAAGGTCTTTGCAAGTCATGTGGTGTAAAAGAACATTGGGTTCACCTTTTATAAATAATCTGATTCCAGAGACACCAACAGAGACTTCAAGATGCAACCAAACAAAAACCATTGGCAACATTGTCGCTCCAACAACAGGGAGGGCATGGCAATTATGCATAAGTACAAGTACATATACGAGGTTCACAGAAAGACCGATTAGGAAGAAGATTCAGAATGAATGAGATTTCAATCAGAATGTGACTAAACTTTCCACATTGTGAATGTGACGTAGAGTGGAATTTACTTTAACTATGGAGACAGGTAGAAAAGTGAGAGAGGCTTCTGCTCGGGACTGGGTGTGTTATCCCATGCAAATATGCTCTTTTCAGCTCATTACATAGTCAAGGATGGGTAAAATGCCAAATCTTAATAGCAGATGAGCAGTACATTCTGTCCCCTGCTAGGACATCTTGGTTCAACGTTTAGGTGCCATATTTAAAAGCTACCTAGACTGCACTTCACATTCTGCAACCCAGGAACATGTGTGAGTGGATGAATAATCTGCACTCCAGCAGGTTATGTTCCACTATGTACTCAAATTTTCATGCTTCTAGGAGTTGTGTGTGGATAGTGGCTCAGTGGTTAGCACTGGTGCTTCACAGGGATCCAGGTTCGATTCCACCCTCAGGTGACTGTGTGAAGTTTGCCCTTTCTCCCTCTGTGTGCGTTTCCTTGGGTGCTTCAGTTTCCTCCTGTGACAATGCTGTCACCTTAGAAAGGTTATTTTGTTGTGGGTTTTTTCTGAAGAGAGGAATAAAAGCAGAGGTGCCAAAGTGGCTACAGGAAATGGCCTAAGTCAACAATCAGAGGAACTCTTTAGATTTGTTTAAGAACAGTTGTAACAATGGAAATGCAGGGTTACAGGGATAGGGTAAGGGGTGGGTCTGGGTGGGATGTTCTTCAGAGGGTCAAATAGCTTGATGGGCCAAATAGCTTGCTTCCACACTGCAGGATTGTATCATTCTATGAGTATGAGTTAGCATTGTAATTTTGCAGACAATATTCACACGTGCAACTGGCTGCCAGGCATCTCCATCAGATGCTTCATGAGAAATTAATGTCTGTTACTTCATAGCAACTATCAGTGTAGCATAGCTGAGGCCACACTACCTCTCACACGTATACCAGTGTTCACATTTAAAACACAAATGGAACTGTAACACTCAGCAGCACACACACTAACTAGTCACTTACTTTTCACTGCAACAATGACAGCATATGCATTTGATAGCTTTTCACCAAAGTTTACATAGCAGAAGGACACACCACCAAAATATGGCCTTTTAAGTTGAGCTCCTTTTTGAGTTAAGACCCTTGCCAGTCTTGCCAGTCCAAGTCACATTTGCTGGCAACAGGCAACGTGGCTGTCTAACTTGGAAATATTTGCAGGTTCAGAAAGGCAAAAGTATGACTGAAATTTCTGATAAACTGAACAACATCAAGAAGCTTAAAAAACCTTTTCATTTCATAAATATCAGTCAGTCTAAATTTTAGTAGCTAGTGTGAAGGAGAGTAGCTGTGATTTCTTGAAACAGTAATTACTAAAATCCTGTAACAAATCTGCCTGCTGAGCAATCCTCAATTGAACAAAACATATCTTGTTACCAGTCCTAATGCAAGAATTGGTACATTTTTGTCAGTAAGTGCAAAATCACAGTCCACTAAACAATCAGGAAAAGTTAAGAGCAGTATATTCAGGTGTAAATGAATTATTAATAGTGTGATAAGTATTAATTACTGTGAATTAGCTGTTTTAGCACAGAAGATTTATTTTTGCTTATGTACAATTCCATTCTTTCAGATTTTAATGATTGGAAATTTAATTTAAAACACCTTGCTATTTCTTTTTTCGCTCTTCTTTAATCCAGCTTTCCTTATATTGCTTCATATTTTGTTCTGCATAAAACTTTACATCAAAATTATATAATCTAATAATACTTCCTGGTTTAGACTGTGGGCTGAATTTCTTGTAAATTTTGGCAATCCGATATAAGATGCAAGTGAGTTAATAATAGGGAACCGGGCACAGGGAAAGGCATATAAGTTAAAGTAATATTTTGTATCAGTCCTCACAATGTAGGACACTATAAATATTGTAAATGTACCAGATAAGCAGGGTGCCAAGAGGAGGTAAGATCTTGGAACGGTTTGTATCACAAAGAATAAAGTATTTGACAAATGAATGGGAGTAAAGGCTGATAAGTTGCCAGGACGTGATGGCCTGGATTCAAGTGTTTTAAAAGAAGTGGGTGCAGAGATATTGGAAGTATTGGTAGAAATAGTCCAGATTTCACTGGATTCTGGGAGGGTTCCTGCAGATTAGCAGTCTTCCAATGTGAAATCCTGTTCAAGATGGAAGAGACACATAAAGCAGGGAAGTATAGGCAAGTTGCCTAACATCTATTATTGGGAAAATGAATGACTCCATTATTAAGGAACAAATAATAGAAAATTTAGAGAAGCTTAATACAATCAGAGTCAATATGGTTTAGTGAAGAGGAAATCATGTTTAACAAATTTGCTAGAGTTCTTTGAAGGTATAACAAGTAGTGTGGATAAAGGGGAACCAGTATATGTGATATTTGGATTTCCAGAAAGCATTTGATAATGTTAAAAGGTTATTGCACAAGATAGGAGTTCACAGTATTGGAAGTATAGTTGGTTCCGCTATAATGCGTGTTTCTTCAACACGAATTGGCTTTAGCGTGATTGAAGAATTCAGACTATTTTTTGTTCAACATGAACTTTCCTTATCTGTATTGGGTATAACGTGATTCCAGCCAGATAGTTTAAATGGCATGGCTATTGCGCCATTTTGTGGGATTGCACGAGAATGGAACTATTGCGTTTTGTCAGAACCAACTGTAATATGTCAACATAGTTCGATGATTGTCTTCTGTGGGTTAATCAGAGTTGTGATTAATGTGTTTTGTTTGATGGAAAGACTTAATTAGTAGAAGGCCAGAAAGATCAATCTTAGGACCTTTTATTTACTACCTTGGAGGAGGGAGCAGAGTGTAATATATCCAAATTTGCTGATGATACAAAAGTTGGTAGGAGGGCATGTTGTGACAAGAACATAGGAATCTCAAAGGGGATACAAATAAGTTGATTGAGATGGATGGGGTTTAACATAGGAGAATGTGAAGTCATACAATTTGGTAGGAAGAATAAAAAACAGACTATTATTTATTTTTTACAACTGTGTAGATTTTTGATGAGGACTCACTTGGACTACTGTGTAGTTTTGTTCTTTGTATTTAAGAAAGGATGTTTTAGCACTGGAGACAGCTCAAAAGAGATTCACGTGGCCGATTCCTGAGATGAAGAGATTGACTTATCAACAACAGCTAAATAGTTTAGGCCTTTCTCATCAGAGTTTAGAATAATGAGGAGTGATGGTTTTAAAACATGCAATGTTCTGAGGGGCTTGGCGGGGTAGATATTGAGAAGATGATTCTTCTTGTGGAGGAATCTTGTCTAGGGGACATAGTTACAGAATAAGGGGTTATTCATTCTCAACTGAAATGAGAAAGAATTTCTTCTCTCAGAGAATACAGTTTGCCTGGAATTCTCTATCCCAGAGAATTGTCAAGGATGGATTACTTGAAGCATTTGAGGAGATAGAAAGGTTTTCGAAGTATTGGGATTTGAGGGCTATGATGAGTTAACATGAAGGAGTGGTTGAGGTCTGGGGAGGTCAGCCATAATTTGTTGAATGGCAGGGCAGGCTTAATGGGCCTAAAGTCTAATCCTGCTCCATGTTCTTATCAGGGCTATTTCTGGTTTCTGAGATTGTTTTCATAGCATATCCACAACTTTACTGGAGACAGCCAATTATCAGGATACTTCTGCTTCAGTTGGCCTATTAGGGAGGTTTGTTTTGCTGAGAGGAACTTAGGACAGCATAGCCATTGCAAAGGAAGCTGGCTACCCCTATATTGTGACTAGTGGGAAGTCTATTGAGACTCGAGCAGAAATGATGGCTCGAAAGTTAAGTGAGCACTGCAGATGCTGGAGATCAGAGTCAAGATTTGATGCTGGAAAAGCACAGCAGGTCAGGCAGCATCTGAGGAGCAGGAGAATCGACTTATGCCTGAAACGTCGATTCTCATGTTCCTCAGATGCTGCCTGACCTGCTGTGCTTTTCCAGCACCATGCTCTCGACCTAGAAAGTACCAGTATCAAACGAGCAGCCGAGATAACACAAGATTCCTGATGATTGGTGACATCAGTCACAATGAGTTTGACAAGGCTGAGAGATGAAACCATAGTGCTCTCATTTTCTGCTGGCATCATTTGACTTTCATTCACATCCAATATAGCTGCCTTCTCTTTATCAGAGTGTGGACACAATGGCAAGTCCTTACAATGCTGGCAATATAGCAGTCTGCTCACAAAATGCTTTCTAGGTACCTCAATAATTGGCTTCATGATTTGCTCACCACACTTCAGCTTGATGCTGGTACATTCCTCCCTCCAGGAAAAGCACGGGGAAGCATGAACTTGTGGAGCTGACCAAACACTTCAAATGAGAAAATTCCAACTGTCTGACTCCAAAGCTTTCTCTCTAGGACTGAGAAAATTCTGGCCTGTCTCTGTGTGGATTTTTCAATCTAATTAGTTGTGGGGTCGCACTGATGGTTGTCCTGCTCACAGGTTCCTGAGCCCCATTAGAGGTTACTATTCTGATGTATATTTCTAATTAGCAGAAGTTGCCAAACAAAAATCCATGACACATCTGTGGGCAGCTATAGTGTAATGAATGTTGACTACTGTTTCCTCATTGTCAACTGCACAACCTTCCTGTTCATCAACAATGTGTGATCCCTGACAGGATAACACATGCAAAAGATGCATGTTATAGTCAAGATTTTTAATATATCAGTCATAGAACTATACATTTTAAATTAAATACATAATAGAGTTGAGCAGGTTTTGCAAATATAATTAAGTACAAAGTTTCCCATGTGGACCTTCACACTAATGCTGTGTCTCTCATTCTTCTATATTTAAGTTGAATTGTGCTCCATTATCAATACTAGCAAACTGGATATTAAAAGGTCTAAGATAGAAAAGTTCTTCCTTCATTATCTCTTCTCTTTCTTTATAAGAAAGACTTGCTTTTAGCTCTTCTGTGAGCTTCCAACCTATGGCACTGCCAAGATTTTAAAGCTTGCCTATGGGGAACATGCATCCCACCACTCTAGAATAAAGGAGAAGGGCAGTAACAACTCCTGAGATAATGTAATAGCTGATCTTTGACAAATTTTCATTATTCTTGTTCCAGAGGCCAAGTGATTTTTCTTTTAAACTAGCTTTCTACTGCATATGATGACAGGAAGGTGCAGAATGTAAAAATCTATTTCTATTAGGGACTGTTTTATTAATGAAAGCCAGTGATAAGTGACTATATATATTACAAGTCAGGTGTGGAGTAAAATACCCACCATAGATTTTTAAACAGTATCTGTAAAAGCCTCAAATCCTGATATTGTTGACTGGAATGCAGCATGAAGACTTAATAATTGGGGATATAAATCACAAATTCTGCTTGTGGTTGGAAAGCTGTCTGGCATAACTAAGAAATCCCACTGGTATGTTGCTAGGCAACAATGATTCCAGTTGAATCCTGATTTTTAAAATCAAAGAATACAAAGATGCCTTTATTTCTTCCTCTACCTATTTTCTTCCCTTGCATTTTTCTGAAGCTAGTTATCAAGAAATATGTCAATGTGTGAAACAGGAAAGTGAGAACTTCATGTTTACCAATGGTAGAATGTGATGTATGTTTCTCAAATCATTTTTACTCATTACATAGAAAAAAGACCTGCTTATTTGTGCATAAATAAAATATAAAATAATCATTTCTGTGGGGCGTTTATTGGGATAATTTAAACTAAGTATACCATAACAGTTACAAAGACTATATGAAAATTATATGGACTATTTAATCCACTATATAATCTAACATAACATGCATCCAAACTACAAGATTTACCACAGCATCTTGATTAAAGATTAAAGTATAACATTTCTGCACCATGCAGTTTGAGATTTTGGAAAGAAATCTCAAAGCAACTGTTTGTTCAGGGAATTATTTGCTCAAAGTAGTCCAAAACTAGGGCAGATGTTGCTACATTTCTGGAAAATAGCTAACTGAAGATCTATCCTATATTTTAATTATTATCCTCAAACAGTTTTACATTATTTGTGTTTAAAGTAATTTTCCACCGTAGATCAAATATTCCGTATGCTTTGAAAAACTGCAGAACCAAGCTATAAAGAAAATTCCCTTCAGGATTTTGGACATTAAGCATTTTATCTTTCAAATAAAATGATCCACTGTATTCTGTTTCATTTGCAAGATACTTTCCCCAAACAACCAAACCAATGATCAACAACTTCATGAGCTTTTGGTAGTCAGTTACTAACTGCATCAAAAAGACACATTATCATTTGGTGTAGTCATATCTATTTTTGTGTCATTCCAAAGAATGCATGGCCCAAACCTCATTAATGGCATGCTACCTTTTACAGCAGCAAAAACCTCTGTCTTTCTCAAAGCATTCCTCTTTAAAAAGTAATGATTACGAAAAATAAAATGCTGCAACTGTCTGGAGAAAATAATACAAGAAAAAAAAATCAGAGACAAAGAAAAATGGTTCCACTCAGGAAACTTCTGTGCATACCTAAAGAAGTTAGCAGATGAATTCAATAGGTGATTTCAGGAATTACATGTGATGGAAAGAATAGGCATGTTTGTCTCATTTATTCCTTCAAACAGACATTGGCTACAAATTCCTTCAGGTGTTTGACTGATAAAGTAGCACTGTTGATATTCATAGATTCACATTTCCCCCCTACATTTTCATCTATATGAATGAATATCTAGAAAAAAACAAACAATAAGGATTCCAGTACTGATCTTTATGGAACGGACAGAGATACTGTTGCCAAATTAGCTGATGACATGAAGATACATACGAAAGTAACTTGTGAAGAGGACATAAAGAAACTTCATAAAGATATTGATGTTTAAATGAGTGGACAAAGATCTGTCAAATGGAGCACACTGTAAGAAAATGTGAAATTAGCAGTTTAGGTAGTGAGAATTTTTTTAAAAAGTGTACTATCTTAGCGACTTTTGAGATTTATCTAAATGTACTATCTAAATGGTGAGAGATTTGCAGAACTCTTCATAGCACCCCTGCAATGTAGAAAGAGTCTGTTTTGCCCATCAGCTCTTCACTGACCCTCCAAACAGCACTCCAGTTCCCTACCCAATCCCCATAACCCCGCATTTACCATGGCTAATCTAGTTTGCACATCCCATGTCATTATGGATAGTTTAGCACGGTCAATCTGTTTAATCTGCTCATCTTTTGGACTGTGGGAGGAAACTGGAGCATCTGGCAGAAACCCATTCAGACACAGGGAGAAGGTCTGTGTGAACCTTGCACAGTCACCTGAGGCTGCAATCAAACCGGAGTACCTAGTGCTGTGAGGCAGCAGTTCTAACCACTGAGCCACTGTGCTTTGAGATGCAGTTATCTGGGTGTCACTGTCTGTGAATCACAAAGGCTAGTGTTCAAATACAGCAAATAATTAGTAAAGGCAAACTAATAAAATGTTATCGATTATTCAGAGGAGAACAGAATATAAAAGTAGAGCTTATGCAGTACAGACCACATTGGGAATATTATGTACAATATCGGTCATCTTATTTAAAGAATGATATAAATGCACTGGAAGCATTTCAAAGAAAGTTTCAGATTAATATATGGAAGGGGTAGGTTTTCTTATGAAGAAAGATTAGACAAGACAGGCTTGCATGCACTAGAGTTTTAGGAGAATGCCAAGTAACTTGATTGAAAGATACAAAATCTAGGGGGGGGGGGGGGGGTTGTGATGGGTTGGATGGCAGAATCAAGAACTAGGAATCATTGTTTAAAAATAAGGGTTTACCTATTTAAAACAGATGACGCAATATATTTTTCATGCAGATGATCATAAGTTTATGGGGACTCTTACCCTGAAAAGATGGTAGAAGTAGTCTTTGAATATTAAAATACACAGGGGAGAGATGCTTGGTAAGCAAGCAGTGGAAGATGATCATAGGTAGGCAGGAATGTGGAATTGAGGTTAGTCAGATTAGTCATGGTCTTACTGAATTGCAGAGCAATTCTAATTTTATGATAGAGGGGAAGGTCATTGATAAAGCAGCTGAACACAGTTGGACCCTGGCCATTGCTTGAGGAGTTGCTCAGGAAAATGTCCTGGGATTAAGATGACTGGCCACCAATAACCACAACAACCTTTCTGCTGTCTACTAGGGGTCACTCCGACCAGCAGAATCCTTTTACCCCTGCATGTCAGACTATCCAATATTTCATTTGTTTGATGATCTTGTAGTTTGCTGTTATATGTCATTTTTAAAAAGTACAAAATGCTGTATTAATTTCTAATTTGCTGCTGTGTTAAATTCTTAAGACCAGAATATTTAAAGTTACACTCAGAATAAAACCTAAAGGTAAAGAACAATATTGCACCATGTGTATAAATTGTGGTGATTGCTGACAATGTGAATACTTTAATTTTAATAGTTATGAGCTGAACATTTAAGTTTTGCCATCCAAGATAGTCATGATGATACACATCTTGCACTTACATAATACTTTTAGAAACAAAAATTATTGGGTAAAAAGTATCAAGGTCTTTATAATTCATTTTCTACAATAGTGGAAACTGCACAATATACCAATTAGGCAGCTGATAATTTAACATGCAATCTCTATCAATTAGACCACAATAGACTGAGTTATCAGGAGTGGAAAACTCCAGTGATTGCAATTTTAAGAACAATTTGGTCCAAATTCATCTGTGCTTCCCAAATATCTTCCATGTTTAATAAAGAAAAACATTTCAATATATTTCAGAGTCACAGTCAATGAAGAATAGACAATAAGCCAAATGTCAAGGCATTAGAAATGTTGACTTAAAGCTTGCTGAATAAAATAGTCTCTTAGGGTGGCATGGTGGCTCAGTGGTTAGCACTGCTGCCTCACAGCGCTAGGATCCCAGGTTCGATTCCAGCCTTGGACGACTGACTGTGTGGAGTTTGCACATTCTCCCTGTGTCTGCATGGGTTTCCTCAGGGTATTCCGGTTTCCTCCCACATTCTAAAGATGTGCAGGTTAGGTGAATTGGTCATGTTAAATTATCCATAGTTGTTAGGTGCATTAGTCAGAGTGGGGTGAGTTACTCTTTGGAGGGTCAGTGTGGATTTGTTGGGCCGAAGGGCCTGTTTCCACACTGTAGGGAATCTAATCTAACTTAAGGTTTTAAGTGAGTAAATGGAAGTGAAGAAATGGAATGGTTTTGGTAGGGAAATCCAGAATATGGGATCTAAACATTTAACAGTACACCTATCAATGGAGGGACAAAAGGAGGTGGAAGCATCAGAAATCCGAGAAACAGAGTTGTAGTGTGTGGCAGGATGTTGCAAAGATAGGAATGGGTATGACAATGGAGTGAACTGAACAGAGTATAGAAAATTTAAAATTACTATGTTGGGGGATTTGAATGTTGAAAAGAGTCAAAATTGGCACAATTTTGGTGATGTACAGGATACGAGATCAGAAATTCAGCTTGAGGCAGCATTGGATACTGAAGTTGCAGTTCATCCCATGCAGTCATAAGTGTTAACTGCTTTCCAGTTCAAATTTATTTGGTTAATTTAAACATCAGAATACATAAACATTCGATGTAATGACTATAAAATTTGGGCTTTAGTGAGCTCAGATTACACAATTCAGCATGAACACTTTCAGGAAAGTCATACTATGCAATTTGTGATGAAGCTGCTCCTTTAACAAGAGTATGCTGTCCTTGGCTTTTTCTTTCAGGGAGGTTGTAAAAGCAGCAATTCTGAAAAATCTGGGTTTCAGTACTTGAGAATGCTTTCAAGGATTTTTTTAAAAAACTTGTACAATGAAAGGAGAGTGGCCAGTTCTCCCAGCTCAGCTTTATTCTGGTTTGGTTTGGTTTTAGCAGTCTGGCTGTTCCTTAAAACAGGCAGTCAGTCCTGTATCCAAGTTTGCTTTGGAAGGTTTGTTTTCAGATGTTCCGTCACCATACTAAGTCATCAGCAAGCCTCTGGTGAAGCACTGGTATTATGACCTGCTTTCTATTTGTGTTTTAGGTTTCCTTGGTTTGGTGGTGTCATTTCCTGTTAGTGATGCAATTCCCTGTGTTGATGGCATTTCCTGTTCTTTTTCTCAGAGGGTGGTTGATGGGGTCTAAATCAATGTGTTTATTGATAGAGTTCCAGTTGGAATGCCATGATTCTAGGAATTCTCGTGCGTGTACCTGTTTGGCTTGTCCCAGGATGTATGTGTTATCCTAGTCAAAGTGGTGTCCTTCCTCATCTGTATGTAAGGATACTAGTGATAGTGGGTCATGTCTTTTTGAGTCTACTTGATGTTCATGGATCCTGGTGGCTGGTTTTCTGCCTGTTTGTCCAATGTAGTGTTTGTTACAGTTCTTACAGGTATTTGTTTTGTTTGTTGTCTGTATAGGGTCTTTTAAGTTCATTAGCTTCTGTTTTAGTATTTTGGTGGGTTTGTGGGCTACCATGATGCCAAGAGGTCGAAGTAGTCTGCAGTCATTTCCGAAAAAAACAAGAAATGACATCACCAAATCAAAAAAGCCTAAACACATAAACAAAAAATGAAACATAACACCAGCGCTTCACCGGAGGCTCATTGATATTACCTAGTATGGTGACGAAATGTCTGAAAATGAACCTTCCAGCTCAGCGAAAAAATTTACATCCAGAACCTCAACCTGAGCTACAAGTCTTCTCAACTCACTAACCGGCAGTCAGTTTTGCCTGAGAAACAGCTACATGGAAGGTGGTGTCCATGCTGAATGTCTCTGCCATCTCTGTCTCCTGTAGGACCCTGTGTTTGATTTTACCTTTTTTTGCCAAGGGGTATTTATGGGGATTGTTGCAGGAAGTTGGAACAGCATCATTAAGTTGGGATAGTCTGTTGGGTTTTCAGAAAGATTAAGTTATTCTATATTCTGTTCTCTTTTATTTGTGCTTCTTTCGGTAATCTTGCAAATAATTTCTGTTTTGTTTTAAATTAAGTGGTTGGGCCAGCTGCATCACTCCTAGAATATCTGTGTTACACCTGCTTAAGACAACTAATAAAGTTAGGGTCTGGGCTGTTTCTTAACATGTTTTGAGGGGGTCCAGCCTAGTCCATTACAGAATGGGGGGCTCTTTGCAGAACATGCTCTACAGTTCCAAATTGGCTTTAGGGTTGTTGGACTCTGCAAGTGGCAGGCGTTAGTGTCTTTTGTTCTGGGTGTCGATTTGGTTGGTTTGAACAGTGTTTCTGATAGCAATGGGTCCTTCAGTCACCAAGACTTTTCTAGGGGTGGAAGAAGTGACTTTGGGGGTTTTACAAAAGGTGATTAAGGCCAAGCTGCTGGAATTAGAGGGATATGGGCCAAATGCTGGCAAATGGACCACATTAGATTAGGATATCTAGTTGGCATGGACGAGTTGGACCGAAGGGACTGCTTCTGTGCTGTATGTCTCTATAACTCAATGGCTCTAAATTTAAAATGACTGTAGACCTTTCTTGAGCTCACAGTTTATATTGAGAACTTAGGTATATCACCCTCTACCATTGAGTATGACCAGGAAACCCAGTGGTTTACCCCAAACTCTTACCAAGTCTAATTTTGATCTCTATTTCATGCACACTACCATTAAATTGTAACACATCAAGACACCTATAAAATCACTTTTCAAATTCCAGAAAGACTGGAGAAACATAAATACAGGGTATAATTGTCAGAATTCAATGCCTTGGAACAGCAGAACTATTAGCAGATAAGGAATCTGAATGGCAAATGAACAGATTTTCATTTAACCAAATTAATATCCTGCATGATGCCTCCATTCTGTCAAAGGAAGGATTTCACATTGAAGGGACCATGACATGGGTTACAAGGACTCAACAGCACTTGAAAGTTTGGAGTTGCAGCAACACAACAATGGACAAGAAACCAGGAAGCTTGCTCTGCAGGCCTCTCATTTTTACCTGAAAGTCATGCTATAGTAACTGAAACTGCAGTGAGGCAAACACTCTCTCCCAAGGACATGAGGGAGAAGATAGCCTCCCCAACCAAGAGGAGATTTGTTGTCCCTTAAAGATGGAAACTTGGTATGCCAGGTTTCTGGTCAGGGGCAATGGATCCTGGGTTTAAGTCCTGGGCAGATAGGGGAGTCTCTTGCTTGGGTGACCTGTTTGAAGAGGAAATGTTAATGTTATTTGATCAAATAACTCGTAAGTATGGATTATCGTGTAGGGACCTCTTCCTTTTTTCTCAGATCAGAGATTTTATCCAAAAAGAGACTACACCTCTGACTGTATGTTATAGATCTGATACGTAAAAGAGGGTTCTTCAGGCTAACAGTACACTTTTTCAGTAAGTACTCTCTATCATTTGTTGGGGGAGGTTCCTCGGGTGACATTGAGCGATTAGGGGATTCTGGGAGAGAGAGTTAGGGATGGAGATCACTCCGGAAACTTGGGAGGACATTTGTGAGAATGCGAGGAAGATTTCAATATGTAATAGGACCCATGCTATGCAGTTAAAGATTCTTCATAGGGCTCATCTGGCCCCAGATCATCTTGCAAAATTTAAGCAGGGTTTGTCTTCAATGTGCCCCAAATGTAAAAGAAATACAGGTACCCTCACTCATTGTTTGCGGTCCTGCTAGAGGCTCCATATGTACTGGAGCACTGTGGCAGGAGTAATAGTGGGGGTACTGGGGACCGAAGTTGAGGTGAACCCGGATTTTCCTCTCCTGGGTTTGACGAATTTATCTCCCTTAGATGTACATAGGAAAAAGCTTTTCAGCATCCTCACTTTTTGTATGAGGAAGAACATTCTGATGTGTTGGGTGTCTGAGAACCCTTTGGGTCTGTCGGGGTGGCATAAGTTAATTATCAAACACATTCCTTTGGACTTTCTTACAAACATGGTGCACCAGAAAACGGATAATTTTTATAAGACGTAGCAGCCCTTTTTAAATTATTTAATCAAGACTTTTGTCTAGCCATGGTGGTTTGGTTGAATAAGCCTAATGTCCTGAGAGGCGTGGATTTAATAATTGATGCCCTCGAAGGTTGAGAGCTGAGGTTTTGTTACACTGAGCGATGTTATTTATTTACTTTATTTATTGATGTGTAATGAGTGTAGTTGTTAGTTCTTTTGTAGAGTAGTATAGTAGTTGGTTTATTGTTTATTTGATAAGATTAGATTCCCTACAGTGTGGAAACAGGCCGCTCAGCCCAAGAAGTCCACACCAACTCTCCAAAGAGTAACCCACCCAGACCCATTTCCCTCTGATTAATGCACCTAACACTATGGGCAATTTATCTGGCCAATTCATCTGACCTGCACGTCTTTGGATTCTGGGAGGAAACCAGAGCACCCGGAGGAAACCCACGCAGACACGGGGAGAATGTGCAAACTCCACACAGTCGCCTGAGTCTGGAATTGCACCCGGGTCCCTGGCGCTGTGAGGCAGCAATGCTAACCACTGAGCCACTGTGCGGCCTAGTTGATTTTGTTATTTTCATATTTTTATAGTTTTATTTTGTAAAGAAAACTTTGTTTCAATCAAAATATTTAAAAACAAATGGAGACTTCACATCAATAGGATCCAAAAGCTCAAGAGGGTATGACAGGACGTAACATTTTTAGGTGTTCACCATATTCTGACTTTCACAATATTCTTCTGCACTGCGTCTCTTGCCTAATACATCTGGGATCTTCAGTCATTCATTCTGATCCCTGCAGACACATGACATCTCCTTCTGAGCAGTAAAAGCCATAGGCTAAAACCACTGTTGAAGGGCATTTAATGTATTTAAAAGTCAAGTTGACTTTTCCAAGAGTTCCCTGCTTGCTGATTTAATATGGAATCTGGTGGATTCCTTACCACTAAGATTTTCAGCTGTTTGAACCTGTTGCCCCAATAGGAACCCATCATCTTGGCAGACTGAGATTCTTTGCCACGTGTTTGAAAACTGTAGAATTAGAATTTGGAATTATAGAATCCCCACAGTCTGGAAACCGGCCCTTCGGCCCAACATTAAAATGACTAATTAAGTAGTTCACGCAAATCTACCTTGATAATAGGAAAAACCAATCCACAAAGCAAATAAAGTTAATTTTTTTTGTGTGGAACTTCAACTTTGTCAATTGAAACATTGGACTATTGAGTGAAACCTAGTTTTGCCTAATAAAAACAGTGCATTTTATAACGTATTTAAGATCATGTAGAATTAACTTGAATGGCCGGATCCCTCCATGGCCATGCTGTGCAGTCTTCTGCCTTTTCCAGCTCTGTGATTAAATATATGCTGACAGTTGATGATGAAATGAGTTCACTGCTGTCATATAGGCTTTAATCCAGTTTAGATGAATGTGATGTAGCAGCTCTAGTGTAATGAGTTTGGACAGTCTGAGTGCAATTCCTTGCAGGTGAGGTCCAACAGCACAAAATTACCCCGACTACTATTATTAAGCATGAAGTATTAACAACTGGCTGATTCAATGGCAAAGGGGAAGAAGATGAATTGGTAAACTTGGTATTGCATTCCTTTGATCACATGCAATGTTAGCTTTCCAGTTGTCTGGTTTGTCATTTAGTTGACAATGTTACCATCTTATTATAAGATGGTCCTAACAGGTAGAAATGTCTGTAAGAATCATGTCTTGTATTACTTCTTACAGACATATATTAACAACAAAACAATTAGCATTCATTATTTGGGTTTCTGGTCAATCTTTTTGATAAATTATGCTTGATGAAATGTTGCATATTCTATGAACATTTTAAAGTAACTAATGGGATAAGGGAAGAACTGTAGTGTAATGGTAATGTTACTGGACTATTGGATCCACAGACCTTGATCAATATTCCAGACTCATAAGATCAAATTCCATTTTCAATTTTGAAAATGTTTTCAATTATGAAAACTGGGACAAGTTAAATTCTATTAATGAATAAATCTGGAATAAAATGCTAGTCTCATTAGTAATGATTGCAAAATTACTGGATTGTCATAAGAACTTCTGTTTAATTAATATCCTTCAGGAAGAAATCCCGCTCTTCCTACCTGGTCTCTTGGCCCAGAACAATTTGGTGAGAGTGAGGACTGCAGATGCTGGAGATTAGTGGGCGGCACAGTGGCACAGTGGTTAGCACTGCTGCCTCACAGTGCCGGAGACCCGGGTTCAATTCCCGCCTCAGGCGACTGACTGTGTGGAGTTTGCACATTCTCCCCGTGTCTGCGTGGGTTTCCTCCGGGTGCTCTGGTTTCCTCCCACAGTCCAAAGATGTGCAGGTCAGGTGAATTGGCCATGCTAAATGCCATGCTAAATTGCCTGTAGTGTTAGGTAAGGGGTAAATGTAGGGGTATGGGTGGGTTGCGCTTCGGCGGGTTGGTGTGGACTTGTTGGACTTATTACTGTAATGTAATATAAATCTAATTAGAGTTGAGAGTGTGGTGCTCGAAAAACACAGGTGATCAGGCAGCATCCGAGGAGAGGAGAATCGACGTTTCGGGGGCATAAGCTGTTCATCAGGAATGAGGCTGTGAGCTGAGTGTGTGGTGAGATAAATGGGAGAGGGGTAGGGCTGGGGGAAGGTAGCTGAGAGTGTGATAGGTAGATGGAGGTGAGGGTAATGGTGATAGGTCAGAGAGGAGGGTGGAGCATATAGGTGGGAAGGAAGATGGACAGGTCATGAGGGCAGTGCCGAGTTGAAAGGTTGAAACGGGGATAAGGTGGGTGGAGGGGAAATGAGAAAACTGGTGAAATCCACATTGTTGCCATGGAGGTTGGAGGGTGCCTGGGGGAAGATGAGGCGTTCTTCCTCCAGGTGTTGGGTGGTTAGAGAAAGGCGACAAAGGAGGCTCAGGTCCTGCATGTCCTTGGTGGAGTGGTAGAGGGAGTTGAAGTGTTCGGCCACAGGGCAGTTGGGTTGGTTGGTGTGGATGTCCTGGAGATGTCCTCTGAAGCACTCTTATGAGTAGGCGTTCTGCCTCCCCAATGTAAAGGAGACCGCATCAGGAGCAACGGATACAGTAAATGACACGTGGAAGTGCAGGTGAAACTTTGGATGTAGAAGGCTCCATTGGGGCCTTGGGGGTGGAGATGTGGGCCCAGGTTTCGCAATTCCTGCGGTGGCAGGGGAAGGTGCTGGGAGGGGAGGGTGGGTTGGTGGGGGTGTGTGGACCTGACAAAGGAGTAGTGGAGGGAATGGTCCTTGTGGAAAGCGGATAGGGGTGGGGAGAGAATTATATCTCTGGTGGTGGGATCCATTTGTAGGTGGCAGAAATGGCGGCGGATGATGCAATGTATACGGAGGTCGGTGGGGTGGAAGGGGAGGACCAGGGGTGGGGGTTCTGCCCTTATTGTGTTTGGAGGGGTGGGGTTCGAGGGCGGAGGTGCAAGAAGTGGATGAGATGCGCTGGAGGGCATCATCGACCACATGGATGAGGAAATTGCGGTCCTTAAAGAAGGAGGCCATCTGGTGTGTTCTGTGGTGGAACTGGTCCTCCTGTGAGCAGGTGCAATGGGAATAAAGGATAGTATTTTAACAGGAGGCAGGGTGGGAGGAGGTGTAGTCCATGTAGCTGTGGGTTTGTAGAAGATGTCAGTGTTGAGTCGGTCTCCAGGGATGGAGATGGAGAGGTCCAGGAAAGGGAGGAAGGTGTGTGAGATGGTCCAGGTGAACTTCAGGTCGGGGTGGAATGTGTTGGTGAAGTTAATGAACTGTTCAACCTCCACAAGGTGGACCCAATACAGTCATCAATGTAGCAGAGGAAAAGGTGGGGAATGATGCCGGTGTAACTACGGAAGATGGACTGTTCCACATAACTGACAAAGAGACAGGCAGAGCTGGGGCCCATGTGGGTGCCCATGGCTACCCCTTTCATCTGGAGGTAGCGGGAGGATTCAAAGGAGAAATTATTAAGAGGACCAGTTCAGCCAAATGAATGAGAGAGTCAATGGAACGGTACTGGTGGAGACATCAGGAGAGGAAGAAACAGAGGGCTTGGAGGCCCTCATCTGGGTGGATTGAGGTGTAAAGGGACTAGATATCCATGATGAGATAAAGCGTTGGGTGCCAGGGAAATGAAGGTCTTGGAGGTGGAGGGGGTGGGAGATGTCCTGAACGTATGTGGAGAGCTCCTGGACTGGGACGAATAGGATAGTATCAAAGGTATGTGGAGATGAATTCGGTGAGGCACGAGCAGGCTGGGACGATGGGTCGGCTGGGATGGTCAGGCTTGTGGATCTTAGGTAGGAGGTAGAACCAGGCAGTGTGGGGTTCCCGAACTATGAAAGTGGAAGCTATGGGTGGGAGATCCCCGGAGATGATGAGGTTGTGTACAGTCTGGGAGATGAGGGTTTGGTGATGGGAGGTAAGGTCATGGTCAAGGGGTCAGTAAGAGGTGTTGTGTTCGAGTTGGCGCCTGGCTTCAGCGGTGTAGAGGTCAGTGTGCCAAACTACTACTGCAACCCCCACTTGTCTGCTGGTCTGATGGTGAGGTTGGGGTTGGAGCAGGAGGAGTGGAAGGCTGCGTGTTACAAGAGTGAGAGTTTGGAGTGGGTGAGGAGGGTGGACAGGTTGAGGTGGTCAATGTTCCAATGGCAGTTGGAAATAAAGAGATCGAGGGCGGGTAAAAGACTGGCACGGCAATGTGGTTGACTCTTAATTGTCCTTAGTTACAGGTGGCTCACTTGCACTTGAGAAGATGATGGTGAACTGCCTTCTTGAATTGCGACAGTCCATTTGGTGGAAATACAATCACAATGCTGTTAGGAAGAGAGTTAAAGAATTTGACGCCGTGACAATAAAGGAACAATATACTTTCATGTTGCGATGGAGATGAGTTGGAGAAGAACTTTCAGGTGGTGGTTTTCCCACCTGCATCTGTTGTCCTTCTCGATAGTAGTAGTTATGGGTTTGGAAGGTGCTGTTTAAGGAGCTGTGGTGATTTTTTGCGGTATGTCTTGTATATTGTATGCCTGCTACTGTGTATCTCAATGGAGGGAATGAATGTTTCTGGATTTGGTGTCAATCAAGGTTTTCAATAGGTTACAGTTATTGAAGAGTGTTTAAAAGACAGTTAGTTGAACGAGATGGAGTAGGCTCCATCTTAGGAGTGTTGCAGTGCCACCTTAGGATTGCACTACTGCAGTCAGCTGAATAACAGATTACATGTAGGAGAGTCAGTGAGGATTGAAGAGCATATAGATGACTCTGGGCTGTTGGAATTCAGGTGGAGGATCTAGAAATTAGCAGGCAGTGAAGTGTTTGGGATGAGAACTCTGTGAATAGATTATTGCTGAGTAAACTGCTAATTAACAACACTGTCATCAACTCCTTCATCACTACACTGATGATTCAGAATAGACTCATAAGATAGTAATTGGCCAGTTGGATGTGTCCTGCATTCTGTGGATAGGAAATGCATAGACAATCTTCCACATTGCTGTGCTTTGCAGGTTGAGGGGTTCTCCATGCATCTCATGGACTGCATGGTGTCCTCGGGTAAGGCAAAGGGGAGGTAGGGTATGCCGCCTAATCAACACTTCCTGGTGCTCTGATGTGATGACCCTGGTGAGTATCTTACAGTGAAATGTCATCTCCAGCATTGTAACAGCAGTTTACATACCATCCCACTCGAAAGTAAAGGATGCTCTGGATGAAATTTACACTGCTACAAATTCTCTAGAAACAAAATTCCCTGAGGCCTTAATCATTGTGGCTAGTGACTTCAACCAGACCAACCTCAAGACAGAGTTGTCAAAATATCACCACCAAGTCTCCTGTCTCTCCAGAGGACCGAACATCCTTGACCACTGCTACACAACTAAAGACACCTACCATTCCATAGCCTGTCTGCACTTTGGAAAATTAGATCACAATGCTGTGTTCTCCTCCCAGAAGTTGAAAATGGGAGGATCCTTCACAGAAAATTGTATAGTGCTGTTCATAGGCAGTGGAACAGCTTCTCTGAGACTGCTTGGAATCAGTGGACTTGACCATATTCAAGAATTCAGCGGACAACATAGAGTATGCCACCACCATCACAGATATCATTAGCAAGTGCATAGAGGACTGTATGCCAAAGAAGGCAATTGGTGTGTTGTTCAACCAGAAACCTTGGATGAACTGGGAAATCCACTGCCTACTGAAGACCAGGAGTGTGGCATTCAAGTCTGATGACCCAGACCTATACAGGAAATCCAGATGACGCCCGCAAAGCAGTCACAGATGCCACGAGGCAGTACGGGACCAAGTTAGAGGCCCAAACTAACCATGTGGACACCTGCCACCTGTGGCAAGGCCTGAATAACAAAATGGGATACAAAATGAAGCAAAACAAAATAGTGGACAAAAACACATCCCTCCCTGCTTTCTACGTTTGGCTCAAGCAGAATGCCAGAGGCACAGTGTCACCTGCCCCAAAAGTCCCAGATGCACCTGTTCGCTCTGTCACTGGTGCAGACATCAGACTTACCTTCCTGACAGTAAACCCAAGAGAAGGGATTGGCCCAGAAGGAGTCCCCGGCTGTGGACTTAGATCTTGTGTGGATCAGTTGGCTGGGGTATTCACTGACATCTTTAACTTTTTCTTACTACAATTTGAAGTCCCCACCTGCTTTAAGAAGATCACCATCATCTCAGTATCAAACAAAATGCAATTTGTCTCATTGACTATCGCCCAGTGGCTCTGACCTCCATAACCATGAAGAACACATACATACTGATCATGGCCCATATCAACTGGGCAGCCTCTCAGTCTACCTAGATTACCTGTAATTTGCCTGCTGGTGAAACAAGTCCACAATGGACCCCAGTTCCCTAATGCTACACTCATTCCTGGAACATACAGATAACAAGGACACATAAGTCAGGCTCCTACTCATCAACTAAACTCTGCCTTCAACACCATAATCCCTACCAGACTAATCTCAAAATTTCGAGACCAAGGTCTCAGCTTCACCCTCTGCAACTGGATCCTCAACTTCCTGACCCACAGACTGCAAG
The DNA here is from genome assembly GCF_004010195.1 of Chiloscyllium plagiosum. NCBI lineage: Eukaryota > Metazoa > Chordata > Chondrichthyes > Orectolobiformes > Hemiscylliidae > Chiloscyllium > Chiloscyllium plagiosum. The sequence continues at coordinate 32,440,167 of NC_057739.1, read as the reverse complement.
CAGTGAAAATAGACAAATGCACCTCCTTCATGATAATCCTCAAATGTGGCGCCCATAAAGAATGCGTTCTCAGCCATTGTACTCCATGTACACCCATGACTGTGTAGCCAAATTCCAACACTATCTACACGTTTGCCAATGACACTATTCTGTTAGGCTGGATAGCAAACAAAGCTGAGTCAGAATACAGGAAGGAGATAGTGCTTGGTGTTGTGTTGCAACAATAACAATCTCTCTCTTGATGTTGGCTAAGTAAAAGAACTAATCATTGCCTTCAGGAAGAAAGGGGGAGAACATGTCACTATTCTACATCAACGAAGCTGAGCTGGAGAGGGTCGAGAGCATGAGGTTCCTAGGATTGATGATAATCTCTCTGTCCTGGACCTCCCACATAGATGTGATGGTCAAGAAGGAACAACAATGTCTCTTCTTCAGGCAGCTTAGGAAATCCGGCATGTCCATAATGACCCTCGTTAACTGGTTACAGATTGTTGAAGAAAACTCTCAGACTCTGACCTTGGGAAATGATTAGTTTATTACACGATATATCATGGGGAATTCACCTTCCTAACTGTGGCTCGGTGCTATTCCGAAGTACATCAGGACACTACAGGATTATATAGAGAAAGCAGATAGGAACTGATCATTAATTACACAGTTTGGTATGCTTACAAGTTGGTACTAAATTAGAGGTTAAAACTAAAGCACTATTATGCATTCCACAAATGGACAGAACAAATGTTATCACCATTTGTTCTATTTACACAGATTGCTAACACTAAGCAGAGATGTCCCCAATTAGCTGAATGACCATGAAATGGCAATAACTCTGAAGGAAGTGGAACTAATTGACAAGTCTATATCTGCTTGACTGGTTCTACAGCCTGCACTGATCATTCATCAAAGGGAGGAAACACTAACCTGACACTTTAGGAAGATAAGGCCTGCCTTTCACATTACCTCATGGTAAGGAGTGCACAGCCAGCAAAATAGTTTTTCAGCCGGATTACGAAGATGGCTTCCAGGCCAACCTGGTTAACTTTTCCCCAACACAGATGCACTATAGAAAGCATTCTTTCTAGGTGCATTATGACCTGGTATGGCAGCTGCTCTGCCCAGGACCATTAGAAACTAAAGAAAGTTTTGTGCACAACTCAGACCACCACAGAAGCTAATCTCCCATACATGGACTCCATTTACACCTCACGTTGCTGTGGAAAGGCCACCAACACGATCAAACACCCCTTCTAACATGGTAATGCTCCTGTCCAATCTCTGTCAGGCAGAAGATACAGAAGCTCGAACACTCGCACCAACAGGTTCAACAACAGCTTCTTCCCTGCTGTTATTAAACTGCTGAATGGACCTCTCTAATTTGAAATCATGTTGATTTTTTTTGTGCACCTCCTGTACAGCTGTAACGTTGTGTGCCTCATTCTGTCTAAGCACCCTATGACCCAAATGTTCTTGGTTTCTATCATTTGTCTGTACTGCTCACAAAAGAAAACTTTCCATTGTACTTAGATGCATGTGACTACAATAAATTAAATCAAATCAAATAAAAATAGATGCCAGTGTTTAGCTTTACTCAAATAGCTTAGCTAGGGATGTAGCCAATACAACTTGCCACAGACTAGGAGCAATGATTTTTAGGATTTTTTAGGACTCAGCCAGCTCGGTCTATAGTGGTGCTACTGAGCCACTCTTGAAGAAAACTCTCGAGACTCTGACCTTGGGAAATGATTAAGTCCCCTAACCAAACTGTATTCTCTGCCTTTGGCATTTTCCATACTTCCTTCATGAAACAGTGCTTTGACAGCCCTATGTGGTAGAGAATATACAATGACCATCAATAAAAATGATAACTAACCAAAATCAATTAAACTACTTTGCTATTCTGACATTTAACTGACATTCTTTGAAAGGAGGATTAACAGAAAAAAATAACAAATTTGAAAACTGCTTTTTAATATTTAATAAAGGTGGAAACTCAGTCCAATAAATTTTATCTTTCTTACCTAGTGACTGAATGAAGTTCTACTGAATTGACACCTTTTCTAACCCCCGAATAGACTAATAATCTGTCTCTGGGTATTCTCCCAAAATCTCACATCATGGAACTGACATGCTAAAGCTGAGATAATGTTCCATTAAAAGTTGTTGAGTTGCCACTATGTTTGTCTGTCAAAGGGATTAAAGTCAACACCTCCAATGATAATGATTAGTTCATTGTTAGTCAGCATTTGAAAAGGTAGAAAAATAGTCAGAGACATTATGGTACAGAATGCAGCCAATCAGACTATCGACAACGCCAGCTCTGTGAAGAGCAAGCCATAGAGTCACAGAGCCATAGAGATGTACAGCATGGAAACAGACCCTTCGGTCCAACCCGTCCATGCCGACCAGATATCCCAACCCAATCTAGTCCCACCTGCCAGCACCCGGCCCATATCCCTCCAAACCCTTCTTATTCATATACTCACCCAAATGCCTCTTAAATGTTGCAATTGTAACAGCCTCCACCACTTCCTCTGGCAGCTCATTCCATACACACACGACCCTCTGCCTGAAAAGGTTGCCCCGTAGGTCTCTTTTATATCTTTCCCCTCTCACCCTAAACCTATGCCCTCTAGTTCTGGACTCCCCAACCCCAGGGAAAAGACTTTGTCTATTTACCCTATCCATGCCCCTCATAATTTTGTAAACCTCT
>NC_057739.1:32389968-32437442 GCF_004010195.1 Chiloscyllium plagiosum | reverse complement strand
ATCCTATCTACCTGCGACTCCACTTTCAAGGAGCTATGAACCTGCACTTCAAGGTCTCTTTGTTCAGCAACACTCCCTAGGACCTTACCGTTAAATGTATAAGTCCTGCTAAGATTTGCTTTCCCAAAATGCAGCACCTCATATTTATCTGAATTAAATTCCATCTGCCACTTCTCAGCCCATTGGCCCATCTGGTCAAGATCCTGTTGTAATCTGAGGTAACCCTCTTCGCTGTCCACTACACCCCCAATTTTGGTGTCATCTTCAACTTACTAACTGTACCTCTTATGCTCGCATCCAAATCATTAATGTAAATGACAAAAAGTAGAGGACCCAGCCAGGCATTCTTGAGGCACTCCAAGCCAGTTAGTTTCATTTCTTATCTCTGTCATTATAGTCATGCAGTTTTCATATACCTATTTAATGTGCTTTTTAAACTATTGATCACCTGTTTCCATCTCACTTGTATAATATCAGTCACTGCATTAAATAAAATTATCTCTTCCAATGGCTCCCTCTCACATCTAGCATCGCTCGCTGAAAAAAAGTATACCTATGCCCTAATCCTTCAAAGAGTTTTTCCTTATTTGCCTTATTCAAACCTGTCACAAATTTCATTACACAGGACTTCAAATAGGGGGATACATCAGGGCCCAATAACCGGATCCAGGACTGAAAGGGGCTTGCTATGCTTGGGCCAGGAAGACTATACCTATTGTGCTCAGGTCAGGGATTGGAGCCTACTATGCTTGGGTTGGGGAGCAGTGCTAGGTTCCATGCAAGAAGTATTGTTGGTGCCTGTAATTCCACCCCCCACTCCCCCCTCCCCCTCCCCCTCCCGGCTCTGCACCTCTTTTCAATCCCTTCTCCTTCTCATTTGTTCTAAGGAGTACAAACCCAACTTCTCCAATCTAATCTTGTTGCCAAAATGTCCCATTTCTGCAATCATTTTCTTAAATTTCCTCTGCACTTTCTCAAAGACACTCTTTCCAGCTATACTGGAATAACTTGGTTAGGGGTGTAGCTAGTTCTAAAGCACAAAACTTCAGTACTATTGCTCGGATGTTGTCAGAGACCGTAACTTCTATAGTATTCTGAGACTTCAGCTATTTCTTTTTTTTTGTAAAATAATTTGCTAATAAATATATTTAAGTTTACAAACATATAAAATTATTGAAAAATACAATGAATAACAATTATCAGTATAATAAAGAGAAAAAAACCCACAAATTACAATACAACTACAGTCTACTAACTACTAACCTACCCTATAATACAAAATAAACCCTAATACTGTGCAAAGTAACACCAATAAATAAATAACTAACAGATCAAAAAAAAGAAAAGCAAAAGAAAACACAAAAAAAAACAAAATATAAAATAGCTATGCTCAACGCAAAGCTCCCAAACAAAAGAAGGGGAGCATTGTATATGGACCCGTATTAACTCAGGAGTCCCCCCTCCAGGGCCCAGGGCTCAACAAACCTAACCATCCTGGTTAAACAAACACCCTAGTTAAGATAGCCGACAAATCCAAATCCAAATAACTCAAGTAGGGCTGCCATGTCTTATAAAAATGGTCTGTTGTGTGGTACACCATGTCTGTAAAAAAACCTAAGGAATGTGCTCCATAATTAATTCCCGCCATCCTGGCGGGTTCTCAGACACCAAGTTCATCAGAATATTCTTCCGTGCACATTATGCAAGAATATTAAATAGTTTCTTAAAATGCCTGTCTAAGGATGGTAAATTCGGTAGACCTAAGAGGAAAGATATCCAGTCTACTTTAACTTCAGTCCTCAATACCCTCCGTATCTCTCCCGCCACAGCGCTCCAATACGCACGGAGCCTATGGCACGTCCAGAAGCAATGGGTAAGAGTACCTACACTTATTTTACATTTGGGGCACATAGGAGATGCCCCTTCTTAAACTTTGCCAGATGGTGCAATACCAGGTGAACCCTATGCAGAACTTTTAATTGTGTAGTGCATGTCCTATTACAGATTGAGATCTTTCGAACATTCTCCCATATGTTCTCCCATATTTCAGAAGAGATCTCCACTCCTAGCTCTTGCTCCCAGACCTCACATAACCGGTTAATATCCTGCCAGGCCCTTCCACCCAGGAGGCGATAGAGGGCACTAACTGAAAGGGTGCTTGTGGAACGTAGCAACAACCTCTCTGTATCGGGCTTATAGGGCTTAGTGAGAAGCGTAGTCTTCTTCTGGATGAAACCCCTAACCTGATAAAAACAGAAAAGATCTTTGCTGGAAAACCCGTATTTGCGGCTCAGTTGCTCAAAAGACATCATAACCTCCTCCTCAAATAACTCTTCCAAACAGGAAACTCCTCTCACTGCCCATAGTTTGAACCCTGAGTCCACCATTTCTGGTCAGAACCCTGGCATACCAACTATAACATAAGTGGTGAAGTCTTGGATAAGAAACTCTCACTCTGACACATCACCCTCCATGCCTTGACTACTAATGACAATGGGGTTCCGGTAGTACTCCATAACTGTCCTCACCTTATCCATGAACATGTTTATAAGAGAGCATTTTGCCTGGGAGGCCTTGATAGCCAGCCATATTGAGTTTGGATCATTACCTACCCAATCGCAGACAAAGGACAGAAGGGAACTCAACTGATACCTCCTGATGTCTGGGAAATCAACTCCTCCCCATCCTTGAGGCAACTGCAATTTAATGAGTTTGATGAGGGGCCGCCCACGACGCCAGACAAAGGAACCAAATCATCCCATAAATTTCCACAGCGTTGACCTGGGAAACATTATAGGGAGCATACACATGGGATAAAGCAAACAAGGAAGAACATTCATCTTAATGAGAGATATTCGGCCCAACCATGAAATTGGAAGAGTCTTCCATCTCTGGAGATCCCGGATAATATTGTCGAGCAAGTGAGTAAAGTTAGTCCGAAATAACTGATCAAACTTGGGGGTAATAGAAATGCCTAGGTATCGGGACCCCACCCATGACCACTTAAAAGGGAACTTAGGGCCACTTTCAAACTCTGGCACATCCTTGAGGTGCCCCAAAGGCATAGCCTCTGATTTTGCAAAGTTGATCTTATGTTCTGAAATAGCCCAAATGAATCAATACATTGTATCAGATGGGATACAGAGGTCATTGGCTCCGACAAAAAAAGGACAGCATCCACATACAGTGTAATTTTGCGTACCTTCGATCCCACTTCCGGATCGGTTATGTGGACGTTCTGTCGAATGGCCTTTGCCAACGGTTCTATCACCAACGTAAACAACAACGGTGAATGGGGGCACCCTTGATGATTACCCCTACCAATCCTAAAATTCCCAGACTTCACCCCATTGGTGATGACCATGGACAGACGGTGGCATTTTAAAACCTCCACCCACCTAGCAAAGACCTCACCCACCCCAAACCATTCTAAGACATGAAAAAATATGACCATTCCACCCGGTCAAATGCTTTCTCTGCAGCTAAGGAAATCACCAACCTCTGAATCGATTGTTGCTGACAAATTTGGACCATATTCAGCAACCTTCTAATATTACTGGAGGACCTACGGTCCCTTATAAAGCCTGTCTGGTCCTCTTTAACAACTTCTTCCAATCTCAGCACCAGGATCTTAGACAGAATCTTGAAATCTGAATTTAAGAGAAAGATGCGCTTGTATGAGGCACTTCCTCAGGAACCTTCCCCTTCTTAAGAATTAAGGAAATAGTAGCTTCTCTCAAAGATGGTGGTAAGCATTCATGCATATAGAAGTGATTGTATATCTCCAACATCGGCCCTGACAGAATCCCTATAAATGTCTTATAAAACTCACCCGGGAGACCATCAGGGCCAGGCACTTTCCCACTCTGAAGTTGTCTAGCTCACTCCTGTATTTCCTGAACTGTCAAGGGGCATTAAGGAGAGAGGCCTGCTCCAAGGTTACCCTGCAAGTTCCAGGTTCTTAAAAAAGGCCTCCATTTTAGCCCTGCTGTCCTCACAACCTTCATACCGATACAATTCAGAGTAAAAACTCTGAAAAACCTCATTAATCCTTTTGGCATCTTTACAAGGACCCCGGCGCTGTTTCGGATTGCAGTAATGGATTGGGGAGCACGCCTTTTCCTAGTCAGGTATGCTAAATACTTCCCCAGCCTATCCCCACACTCAAACAGCCTTTGTCTAGCAAAAGCAACTTCTTTCTTTGCGTTTCTTATATGTATTGAATTCAAGGCAGCCTGGAGGGCCGTGATCCGCTGTAGTTTAGTCACCGAATGTGCTGCCATGGTAGCTTTCAACTGTGTCTCAAGTAGATGCTGCTGTTCCCCCTTCTGTCATTTCCAGCTAGCTGAATAGGAAATAGCTAATCCCCTCACAAAGACCTTAGCGGTCTCCCAGAGCATAGACAGGCTACTAGCCATGCCTGAGTTGATAGTCAAGAATTCCTGAAACTCCTTCAAAAGGTATTCCACAAATTTGGAATCCTTAAGGAGAAAAGGGTCCAAACCCCAGTGCTGCAAACCTAGCCCTTCACTCTTGGCCTTAACCTCCAAATATACCACCGCATGATCAGAGATAACTCATTATTGAATCCAAAAGGGCTGAGGGAGCCAGAAAGAGATCAATCCTTGTATGACATTTATGTGCGTTTGAAAAAAAGTTGAAGTCCCTGCTGGTAGGGTGAACACGTCTCCAAATGTTCACCAGCCCCAACTCCTCACATAAGTCAGCCATCTGCTTGGCCTGCAAATAAATAGTTGGGTGACCACTGTCAGATCAAAAAGACAATTAAAATCCCCCCCTATAATAATGTGCTGTGTTCCAAGGGCACTTAGCTTAAAGAAAGCACTAATCAAAAATTTGAGGGGATGCGCAGGAGGACAATAGACATTTAAAATGCCATATTCCTCCCCATGTATCAGGGCCTTAAGTATCACAAACCGTCCCTGCTCATCTTTCACCTGCTCTAACAATGAGAACAGAAGATTTTTATGGATAAGTGCTGCCACTCCCCTACTTTTACTAGTAAAGGATGAAACGATTACCTGGCCATAACTCCCTGTTCTAGCTTCAGGTGTTCCCTATCATCAAGATGGGTTTCCTGCAACAAATCCATATCAACCCTTTCCCTCTTAAAGCTAAAAAACACTTTTTTCTTTTTAACAGGCAAATGATTCCCTTGATGTTCCAGGTGCACCATTTAATAAGATACTTAGCCATATCCCCTTTCAGAGACCCTTGAACCCCTGGGAGGGAGATCTCTGCTTACAAAGCGCCGAGTATAATTGAATGAAGACTCATGGAGTCAACGAATTATATATACAAAAACTACTCTATCATAACTACAAACAACTATTACTCTCAAAAAACTACAAAGAAAACAAACTATAAAACCTTGAAAGGAAGACTCTCCCCCCTTCCCATAGGGGACACTCACGCTACCCATCCCCTCCACCACTCCTTCAAGCCCAGACTGTGCCCCAGCCTTAGGTGAAAAAAAATGAGATGATCCTCAAATCAATAGAAAAAAGACAAAGTCAGGATGAACACTCCACTCATCCTTGGTTTCATGTCACCCCTTAAAGAGAAAGAGAGCAAACCAAAAAAGGGAGACAAGAAAGAACATCCACAAAATTTCCCATTATAAAATCCAGTTATTTAAAAAAAGAACAACACATTCAAGTTTTTTTTCCAAAAAAGAAATTATTAGGGAGAAAGAAAGGGAAAAAAAGGAAGGGAAAACATGGGGAAAGAAGGAAAAGAGGACCAACATTAACCATATTCTTCAGGCCAGTCCGACTGTTTTAAAGTGTCTACAAAGTTTTTAGCCTTATCCGCTGAGTCAAATATATAAACTGAGTCCTCGTGGCTGAAACGGAGCACTGCGGGGTACCTCATGAAGTACTGGACACCCAGGTTCCTCAGCCTCTTTTTAAGTTCTTCGAAGGACTCCCTCTTTTGAATTAAAGCTGTTGAGAAATCCTGCAAAAGCATGATTATTGACCCCTTGTACTACAGTGCAGCAGGTCAGGCAGCATCTAGGGAACAGGAGAATCGACGTTTCGGGCATTAGCCCTTCTTCAGGAAAGGGCTAATGCCCGAAACGTCGATTCTCCTGTTCCCTACATGCTGCCTGACCTGCTGCGCTTTTCCAGCAACACATTTCCATCTCTGATCTCCAGCATCTGCAGACCTCACTTTCTCCTCCTTGTACTACAGTGCCTATGGGTCTTTTCCCAGTAATCTGGAGGCTTCTATGACTTTTTGCTTGTCCTTATATGAGTGGAAGTGCATGAGGACCAGGCGTGGGTGCTGTAACAGCCCTGACCTGTGTGCTGTAACCTGATAAGCCTTTTCAATCTGCAGCCTGATGGATTTGATGCAAAGGCCCAAAAACTTGGTCAGCCAGCTTTCAAAGAAGTTGACTGGCTGGTCACCTTCCTCACCTTCAGGGAGCCTAACAATTCAGAGATTTATCCTCCGACCTCAATTTTCGAGGTTGTTGATGTGGTCTCTCAGGGCCCGCACCTCTCACTCCAGCACCTTGATCAGACTGCATGAGGACTCCAATGCCGCTTCTGAGGCCTTGGTTCAACCCTCCACCTCTACCAGCCGCTCCCCAAGGCCCCGGATCTCCTGCTCATACTTCTGCAGCATGGATGCAATGGGTTGGACCTGGGCACGAATCTCCCCACAGATCTCCTCAATCGCAGCCCCAACCTTTAAGGTAAGTCTCTCCATTGCTGCAGCTAATTCCTGTGAGTTTGCCAGGTCCCCGGAGGGGGGGGGGGGTTTGGGAGAGGCTGCTTTTGCTGCAGTCTCTGGTGTGCTAGGGCTGTAGGGGAGTGTCCTCCCTGCTGCTGTTTGCTTGCTCCTTTTCACTTTGGTATCCTTCCCACTACCAAATATTAACAAATATGTGTTCTGTAAGGTTTTAAACTAATAATTTCTCCACATAAGTTGGCCAGGGATGGCAAAAACGCCAGTATGTCTTGGCTGTTAGGCAGAGCTGTCCACAGCAGTTCTACAGAATCGTCACCATCTTGCAGAGTCTAAGCTATTTCTTAACACTATGTAGAGTTAGTCGAATTGGCTGAAAGTTGGCATCTCTGATGCTGGGAATCTCAGGAGGAGATGTACATGATAATGTTCCTCTGCTACCTCTTCTTTAGATTTGTTTAAATTATATGAATGTATTACAGGTAAACTAATGGCTTTGAAGGTTAATGTCCCTAATAATGAAACAGGTTTAATTTATTCAAAAGAAAACATGGGGACCCCAAAATGTCTTTCCTAGATCATCGGATTAAAGATAGAATTATGTATATCTATTATGTATAAATGGAGCACTTTTGAACAAACAGTGCTTTAGATTAGATTACTTACAGTGTGGAAACAGGCCCTTCGGCCCAATAAGTCCACACCGACTCGCCGAAGTGCACCGACCCAGATCCCTACATTTACCCCTGCACCTAACACTACGGGCAATTTAGCATAGCCAATTCACCTAACCTGCACATTTTTGGACTGTGGGAGGAAACCAGAGCACCCGGAGGAAACCCACGCAGACGCGGGGAGACTGTGCAAACTCCATACAGTCAGTCGCCTGAGGCGAGAATTGCACCCAGGTCTATGGCGCTGTGAGGCAGCAGTGCTAACCACTGTGCCACTTTGTTTTTCATGATTCTCATTTGATCAAAGAAACAAGTCTGAGTGAGTTGAACTATTTATCACTGAAAATTCACATGTATGGAATAATCAACATTCTTTCAATTGAAAGACATTTGTCAGATGCATGCATTATTCTGAAAGCATAAGCCACCCAAAATGGAAAATATTTAATCCACTCTTGGAAGATTGTGTATAGATTGAAATGAACATGTAACAACAGTAGTATTGATCATCATCCAGAAAATATTATGACCCTTAACATAACAGGCTAGTCTGATCTGAGTAGAAGTGTGGGCCATTTGATCTTTCATCATTTCATATCAACTGCCTATAACTAAAATGACTTCAGTAACATGCTTTTAGCTCTACATATCTACATTTTAGACAGCTATTGTATTGTTACCAAATTAATTTTAGTCTACAACACAGGACAGATTCACAGCAGGATTTTCCATTGAACTACTGGACAGTTTAACTACAAGATTATTACCCATGGTATAAACATAGAAAATAGGAGTAGGTAGGCCATTTGGCTCTTTTAAGCCTGCTCTACCATTCAAATGATTGTGGTTGATCATCCAACTCGGTACCCAGCTCTTGCTTTGTCCCCATTGCCTTTCAACCAGTTAACCTAAAAACTATATCCAAATCTTTCTTGAAAACATTCAATGTTTTGGTCTCAACTGCACAGAATTACACAGGCTCACCATTCTCTTGATGAATAAATTTCTCATCTCAATCCCAAATAGCCTAAGTCATGTCTTCAGATTGTGACCCCTAGTCCTGGATTCCCCTGTCATCAGGAACATCCTTCAAGAGTTTACCCTGCCTGGTCCTGTTAGAATTTTATAGGTTTCAATGAGATCACCACCACGCCCCCACAATCCCTTCCACCCCACAACCCTTTTTGGAAATGTTATAATATACCCCAGTGGCAAATGGGACTTGAACCCCAGACATTCTGGCCCAGAGGTAGTGACATCAGCACTGCATTGTTCTGGGTTACTTTGTGTGTGTCTGGCTTTGTCATTATGAATAAATTACTGATAGATTTTTTTTTCTAATCAACTTGTTCAGAGATGTAATTACACACCTCTGGAGCAAATGGAAATTGGACTTAGGTTTCCTGGTTCAGAAGTAGAGATGTGTGACAATACTCTGGCATTTTGTCCCATTTTTGTTTTAAGAGAGGCTGATACAGGTGAAGAGCCATCTGTTCCAAGCTAATAAAGTAAACAGTTTGAGAGGCCTTGGGTTTTTTAAAAAACATTTGAACAATAGAAGCAGCATGCAGACTTGGTCAAGCTCTCTACCAACCAGGATTTTAATTGAACTTTCAGTAGCTGTTGGTGTTTTGAAGCTGCTGTACATCTTGCCCTGCTACTGCAAAATGCCTGAGTTTTTTCTTGCTGAATTTCATTCTGATGTCCTTTCCTCCTGGACTGGAGAATTGCACATGAGACAATCTATTTTACTGAATGTGCCTTTGCCAAGGGTATGCTTATGTGATGTTACTATATTGGAACAGTTGCTGTTTAGTAGTTAAACAATCTATTATTCTGTTAAGATTTTCAGTAGAGTTGTTATTCCAATTTTTCTTCCTTTTGTTTGTATTCTTTTACTATAGTATAGTAAAAGAATAAAGTATGTTTTGCTTCAATTCCCTTTGACAACCTGAATTGCATCTGGAACATAACACCTTACATTTGCCTTCAAAAATAAGAAAAGTTCAGGTCGAGGCTATTTTCTTCATGTATTTTGAGGGGGCTTGGTCTAGTCCATAACAAATTAGGGGTTAGTTCAGAATGAAAACCTTTAATTCCAGGTTGGATTTAGGATTATTGGATTCAAAGACAGTGAGTGATGAGTGTTGGTATTCTCTTTTCAGATGTTGCATTCCGTTGGTTTAAGTAGGCTATGTCTTGTATAGTAATAATTCTTTCAGTCACAAATGGTATCCTGGGGGTAGAAGAAGTCACTTTGAGAGTGAGTATTACAGAAAGCAGCAAGGCAAAGTCTTTAGTTGATAGATAACCTGGAGTTGGGATTGCCTCTGTCAATGCAAAAAGGGGGTGTAATTGCAGTAATAGCTCAACATTAACGATTGCCAGAAATGCTATCAGAATCTTTGGAAATGGCTAAAATTCATAAAGCAGCATGAATTAGAGGCTAAAGAAAAAGAAAGAGAAAAGGAAAAGAAATAGTTTGAATTACAATTGAAAGCAGGAGAGAATGGCACCCTAGGAAATAAGAAAAGGGAAGGAGGGCCCTAGCAGAAGAAAGGAAGATAGGGAGAGTTTTTGGACTTTGGAGGTTTGAACTGAAAACTCAAAGTTGACTCAAAATGGAGGTAGAGGTGAAAGGTAGGAGCAGTGGTAACGACCGAAATGGAGAGCAATCCCATCATAGCCAAAGACCTGATGGGGATCTGTTTAAGTATGTCCAACCATTGCCTAAGTTCAACAAAGAGGATGTAGAAGCCTTTTTCATTTCATTTGAGAATATGGCTAAACATATTAAATGGTCAGTGGCCATGTGAGTATTGATCCAAATAAAGTTGGTAGGTAGAGCTAGTAAGGTATTTGCATTACTATCAGAGGAGGTATTTGGGGAGTATGATGAGGTGAAAAAAGACATCCTAAAGTGCATATAAGCTAGTACCAGAGCTTGCAGATGTTTTAGAAATCCAAGGAGGAAACCTGGTCAAATGTACATTGATGGATCCTTTCAAATTCAATGTAATTTTGATTGTTCAATGAAGCCTTTGAAAATAGATCAATTGTATGACGCTCTTAGTGAGGCAATCATTTTGGAGAAGTTCAAAAATTCACTACCTGAAGTCGTGAGAATTCATGTGGAAGAGCAGAAAGTTAAGACTGCAAAGTCAGCAGTGGTAATGGCAGACAATTGAGTTGGTTCATAAATCAAAGTTTGGCTTCCATCATCAATTTCTATCTGTGAGGGACAGAAATTGGGGCAAAAGGAAATCTTCAGGTGGTAAAGGAGATCTCATTGAAGATAGTAAAAATAGCTTAACACAGGGTAAAAAAAGAAACCCATGAGAGAGAAAGAGAAGTAAAAAAGCTCAAGTATTTTCATTGTAATAAAATAGGCACAGTGTTGGCAGCTTAGAAGAAGCATTGGGAAGATGGATGAGGAAAAACAGAATTGGCCAATGAGTTCTGTTGAAGTGGTAAAGGAAAGCATAGTGGAAGCTACAAAGCTGCAAAAGAATGTATAACCTGGTTGGTTGAGAAGAAACTGCCAGATCCCTTTAAAGAATTTACTTGTGTGTTTACGGTTTACTCATGTATGCCAGGAGGAGCAGATAAAGAAATTAAAATTTTAAGAGACACAGGAGCAAGTCGATCTTTGATGATGAGAGATAAGGGGATATGTAATTCAAAAGCAATATTGCCAGAAAAGGTGGTAATGTACTGAATTCATGGTGAGAAAAATAGTGTTCCATAAATTCTTCATTCTGGAAGTAGAGTTTATCCTCTGTAATGACTTAGCTGGGTCACAGGTAGGTGTGATGCCTACTGTAGTTGAAAAGCCAGAGTAAAAATCAGGCAACTGAGATGTTACTGCAAGTATATCCTGGGATTTTTCCTGATTGTGTGGTAACAAGGTAACAAAACCATAAGTTGAAACAGGAGCAGAATCAATGTATGAACATAAGGAAGTTAAAGTTCAATTTATCAGAAACTATGTTCAATCAAATGGCTGGAGATAAACAAGAATAGGTGGAGGACACCGTAGATAATTTTAGCTCAAAGAAATTAGCTTCATTAGGACAGAAAGATGAAAAACAACATCAGTTGTATCAAAAAACATACACAAAAGAATCTGAGTGCATCCCAGAATGTTAATATCTTCATAATGAAGTCTTGATAAGGAAATGAAGATCATCACAGATTCAGGCAGATGAAAAATGGCGAGAAGTTCATCAAGTTGTATTACTGGTGTGTTACAGAAAGGATGTATTGTGGGTAGAGCAAAGAAGAACAAAGAAAATTGATAGTTCATGAACAGGCCCTTCAATGCTCCAAGCCTGTGCCAATCCAAATCCACTGGGTAGCAAATGAATTACCAGTTGGAGGTGATTTGGGAGTAAGGAAAACACAAATCAAAATACAAAAACATTTTTATTGTTCTGGAATGCATAAGCATGTGATTTGACTAAATATGTCCTATGTGTCAGGTAACAGAAAACCTCAGGCAGTGATAAAGCAAGCACCCTTAATACCCATTCCCACATTTGAGGGATCTTTTACAAGAGTGTTAATTGATTGTGTAGGACCCATACCTAAAACAAAAGTAGGAATTAATATTTGTTGACCATATGGTATCTAATAGATTTCCACAGACCATACTATTATGTAGTATCACAGCTAAAAGTATTCAAAAGAGTTAATCAATTTTTTTTACGAGATTCGGACTACCCACAGAAATACTATAAGATCAAGGGTCAAATTTTACGAAGTTGTGCAAGGATGTTATGGCTAGCTTATGAATAAAACAATTCAAATCCACTGCATACCATCCAGAATCACAGGGAGCATTAGAATGGAGGCATCAAACTTTAAAGACCATGATGAGGGCTTATTGTCAAAACAATCCATAGGATTGGGATAAAGGAATTCAGTTTGTCCTTTTGCAATCAGGGATGCATCTAATGGATCAATCAAATTCAATTCTTTTGAATTAGCTTTTGGCTATGAGGTGAGAGGACCACTGAAATAATTAAGAAGAAATTAGTGAGTCAGTGATCAGAGACCTCATATTTGGACTATGTATCAAATTTTACAGAGAGATTAAATAGAGAAGGGAAGTTGGCTAAACAGCATTTAAAAGCACAGAATGTAATGAAATTAGAAAGGAGACAAGAAATCAAAAATTTGCAATTTTGTTGGTGAAAATAGTGTTAGTGTTTCTACCAGTGATAGGTGAACCTTTGAAGAAAATGTTTAGTGGGCATTATCAAATCAAAAGGAAATTGAGTGAGATGAATTATTTGATAAGAACACCAGACAGAAAGAAAACTGAGTGGATCATATTAATATGCTCAAAAGGTATTTTGATAGGAAGGGAAACCAAAAGGAGAATATGTTACTAGTTACATCACAATAAAGAAACAGGTTCAGATGATTCTGGATTGGACATTCCTCAAATTGGAGAATGAGGAAGTTCTCAAAAATTGGGATAAATTAATGAGTTACCTTTCAGAGGAAAATAGAAATGACCTGAAAGAATGATTACAATCATAAGGGGAGATATGTGGGAATATGCTGGGCTGCACTAATCTAATTACATATTATATAACAACCATAGAGACTTAACTCTCTAAAATTGGTACACATCTCAAAAAGAGATTGAAACATACTCCAATAATATAATCAAAGTGAGTTGCAATGAATTGACTTCATCCATAGTAATAATTCCAAAACCAAATGGTATCCAATGATTGTGTAGACTATTGCAAAGTTAATGCAGTTATAGAGTCATATAGATGTAGAGCATGGAAACAGACCCTTCAATCCAACTCATCCATGCCGATCAGATATCCCAACCTAATCTAGTCCCATTTGTCAGCACTTGGCTCATATCCCTCTAAGAAGGTAAAAACAATGACTGCAGATGCTGGAAACCAGATTTCTGGATCAGTGGTGCTGGAAGAGCACAGCAGTTCAGGGCAGCATCCGAGGAGCTTCATATATCCCTCTAAACCCTTCCTATTCATATACTCATCCAGATGCCTTTTAAATAATGCAATTGTATTAGCCTCCACCACTTCTTCTGGCAGTTCATTCCATACACGCACCATCCTCTGCATGAAAATGTTGCTCCTGAGGTCCCTTTTATACCTTTCCCCTCTCATACTAAACCTAGAGGACTCCCCCACACCAGGGAAAAGACTTTGTGTATTTATTCTATCCATGCCTCTCATGATTTTATAAACCTCTATGAGGTCACCCCTCAGCCTCCGACACTCCAGGGAAAACAGCTATTCAACCTCTCCTTATAGCTCAGATCCTCCAACCCTGGCAACATCCTTGGAAACCTTTTCTGAACCCTTTCAAGTTTCACAACATCCTTCCAATAGGAAGACCAGAATTGTACGCAATATTCCAACAGTGGCCTCACCAACGTTCCGTATAACTGCAACATGTCCTCCCAACTCCTATACTCAATGCTCTGACCAATAAAGGAAAGCATACCAAATGCCTTCTTCACTATCCTATCTACCTGCAACTCTACTTTTAAGGAGCTATGAACCTGCACTCCAAGGTGTCTTTGTTCAGCAACATTCCCTAGGACCTTACCATTAAGTGTATAAGTCCTGCTAAGGTTTGCTTTCCCAAAATGCAGCACTTCGCATTCATCTAAATTAAATTTCATCTGCCACTTCTCAGCCCATTGGCCCACGTGATCAAGCTCCCGTTGCAATCTGAGGTAACCTTCTTCACTGCCCACTATACCTCCAACTTTGGCGTCATATATGACTTGCTAACTATACCTCCTGTGTTCTTATCCAAATCGTTTATATAAGTGACAAAAAGTTATGAAATCTGATTCATATTCTCTTCCACATTTGGAAAACTGTATTAAATAGGACAAGCTGCTTATATTTCGAAGCTGCACTTACTCAGTGGAAACCGGCAGGTACCTTTTATCCAAAAGACCGAAGGATATTTCGGCTTTTGGGACACCAAAACGACTGTACCAGTTTAGTCATGCCATCTGGCATGAAACATGTACCAGCCACATTTCAAAGACAAACGAATTGTCATTTTGGGATTGTTCAACTGTATGGTGTATGTAGATGATGATTTTTAGTATCTGGTGATTTTTAGTCACACATGGAAGGAACATTTGGAGCATCAATTGGAATTATTCGATCAACTTCGGGAGGCAGACTCGGTGATAAACCTAGCTAAGAATGAGTTCACAGAAGTCAAAGTCACGTTCATGGGCCATGTTATTCGACATTGACAGACGACCCCATGAGATATGAAAACAAAGGTCACTGGGGAGTTTGTCATATATGAAGAGGGAAGTACAGAGGAACCTCGTCTATCTGAAGGACACGGGCAGGGAGTATTTTGTTCAGTTAATCAAATTCCGGATAATCGAATGCCAGATAACATAGTTTAGCCGAGCATCAGGACCTTGTGATCTTGCTGGATAATCTGATATTTGAATAATTGAGGTTCCTGGGATTGAGTGGTGGTGTTTAGTGGAAGTTCGTGCTGAATTTTAGCAGTGTGGTTGTTCCACTGAATGACCTGTTAAGTGCAAAAAATTTCATTAGATGGAAGCAGGTCAGAATGCATTTGACAATCTGAAAGCTATGTTAACCACCGCCCCAATGTTAGCAATAGCTAACTACACAAAGTCATTCAAGGTGGCTATCGATGCACAGGATGTTGGTGTCAGTGCTGTACTCTTGCAAGATGGCGAGGAAATACTTATTGGGTATTTTTGCAGAAAACTGAATACTCATCAATAGAAATATTCCAGAGAACTGTGAATGAGACTTTAGGTTTGGTGTCAGCATTGCAATAATTCAACATTTATATTGCCAGTAACATGTCTGTGATTTTTGTATATTTTGATCATCACTCCTCAGGTCTTTGAAAAAATTTCCAGACTGTTTAGATGCAACTTATTACTGCAGTCATTCAAATTGAAAAACATGCACCTAACAGAATGAGAACATAATTGCCAGTGCGTTGTGATGACTTTACTGACAGAAGTCCAAAGTGCTTGGTGGGAGCAAGAAATGAACTAAAATGGACTGTATTATAGAATGTTTGCATGCTTAAAGTCAGTACAGTGTAGATGGACTGTCGTGTTTTGTATTAATAGCGTAAGATTAAAGGTGTTTAAAAATATACAGCCACCTTTTAAAAGGGAGGTCTTGTGATGATACAATGGTGTATTTTGACCTGTTTTTTTTCTGTGAAGAGAGGTTGAGGCAGAGTTATCTGTTTCAAGCCAAAAAAGTAAACAGCTTGTGAAGCCATGGATTTATTTTTAAAAGATGAAATAATAGAAGCAGCATTAACAGGTGGGGTCAAACTCCCACAGTTTAACCTTCAGTAGGTGCTAGGGCTTAGAAGTTGCTATACATCTTTCCCTGTGACAGCAAAATGCTGGAGTTGTCTCTCTCTAAGTTTTCTCTTGATGGTCTTTCCTCCTAGACTGAAGAATTACATGTGAGACTATCTATTTTACTGAATTTGCCTTTGCCCAGAGTATGTTTATGCAATGTTACCACATTGGAACAGTTGCTGTTTAGTAGTTAAATAACTCTATTGGAAAACTGAACAGAATAATAGACTAAGTTCAACTTCTTTTGCATTTAAACTACAGTGTAAGAATAAAATGTGTTTTGCTTCAAGCCTAGTAGTTTGACCAATGAAATTGCAACCAGGACACACTAACTTACATTTGCCTTTAAAAATAAGATATTCTAGACCCAAGTTTTCTGAATACACTTCGAGGGAGTTTGGTCTGGTCTATAAACAGACACTACCACTGCACCACAAGATCCCTTATTAAATTATTGGGAACAACATCCTTATGAACTTTAGATATTTTCTAATCAGCTGTTCAGAGATGTTATGACACACTGTTATAACAGAGGGGACTTGAACCTGGGCCTCCTGCTTCAGGAGTAGGGTTACTACCATTATGCCACAAGAGCTCTTAGTATATTACTGGTATGACAAGTATCGTGATGGGAATCCTCTGCTCATGGCAATGAAGAAAGTCTGTGATTGGTAGAAGGTTGCTTTAGTGGATGAGGTGGAAGAATACCTACTCCTTCTGGATCATAAGCAGTGCTAGAGAAACATTTACTTGCTGAAATCTATGACTCTTACCATCATTTAGTGCCTTGTTTCTAAAAGCACTAAAAAACTCAGTCTAACAGTCTCAATTAGTCAGAGTTGCATTTAAATCAGGCTTCCAATTGTACATTTGAGCCTGATTTAAATATCACAATGAAGTATTCTACCTTCAGAGCAGCCATGCAACCCAAATTTTGTAGGACTGAAAATTGGAATCATGAAACCTAAGTATCTAAATATGTTATCTTTAATAAGGATCTATCACCTAAAGAAACTCATCTATTTTTGATCACCATAAAATAGCAGCAGCTTTCTATGGTAGGTTGGTATGTTTCACATTGAGAACTTCTACCTCTCCCCACCAACCCTCTGTCACTTATCAGAGGAGATGGATAAATATCAATCACCATATCCTCTTAACATTCCCTGAAATGGAGTTTTACTCATTGTTTCCACGTAAAACATGTAATTTTCACGAGAGAAGATCTGCTTTCCTCTGAAAACTTTGTATTTTTTGAAAAGAGACAAGAACGTGCTTGAAACACACTTGCTAGAAGTGAATAGCCTGTTTCTTGGTGCTTCGTAGCTTCATCTTGATTGTAGAAATTTGTAGTTCCACATTCTGTTAGAAAAATTGGGGACAACACCTTTGTTTTTTAAAAAAAGGTGTTGGTGTCTGCAAAAATCCCTACACATCCTAAGCAAGTTGAAACAGTTCGACTTGATCAATCGACAATTGATCATTTGTCTCTTGTTCAAACTGGAGCTTCATCTTTGAAATGCACCCATTACATCAGTGAGAACCAATCTTTTCTGTGACCTGAAAGGCCATAGACTTATCAGACTGAATAAAAACAAATTGCATGGGTAAATTCTCAATGCTGCACACCTCAGATGGAATGTTTTAGATAATACCTTAACTTGCAACAGCATAATTTATTTGAAATAGAATGCATATAATATCCAATATATAAGTAGGATTTTCTCTTCTGTGGAGGTGGTGACAATCTTGGTTGGATCGACCTTGGAGGGATACGCACCCATTTCCTGCCATCTTATCAATAAAGTTCTGGGCAACAAGAATCATGAACAACCATCTTGACTCACACTAAGTAAGGCCCTTAATAATGAAAATCTCTTAGCAAAAAGAATAAATGTAATTCCTAACTTAATCTTTGAATATACTAAGACCAAACATGACTCCAGAAACTGTATATTAAAGCCATTTTGGATTTTAATTTGTAGGACTTGAAATTGGGATTATGAAACCTGAGAATGGAAATGTGTTGTTATCTTTAACAAGGATCTGTAACTCATCTATTTTTGATCAGGCAAATGGTGAAGCAGCACATTTATCCAGTAGTAACGTTGAGGAGCATAGCAAACAAAGCAGCAAAACCTGGGCCAGCATATCCATCGGAAATTTGAAACCTGCTACTATTATCTGCTCTTAAATCTCTTGAAAATATTGCTACATTGTGCTCCGACAATAAAAGAAACTTGAATGCTGGTAGTTAAAAGTTAAATAGGCAAAAGTTAGTACTGCAGATGCTGGAAACCTGAGTTTAGATTAGAGTGATGCTGGAAAAGCACAGCAGGCCAGGCAGCATCCGAGGAGCAGGAAAATCGACATTTCGGGCAAAAGCCACTCATCAGTTAAAAACTAACGGCAATCTATGCAAACTCCCATTCGACATGTTAATAATAGAAATAAAGCAGGCTGATGGGTTCAAAACAAGAGTACAAACATGTGAAGTTTGGAATTACCATTCATTGTCGTAGGTATTAACACAGATAGTATCTGTAGTTAAATAATAAGGAGTCACTTTGGGATTCTGTTAAAGTTGGGATGTCATGTTGCAGCTGTACAGGACATTAGTGAGGCCACTTTTAGAATACTGCATACAATTCTAGTCTCCATTCTACAAGAAAGATGTTGTTAAACTTTCGAGAGTGCAGAAAAGATTTACAAGGATGTTTCTGGACCGGAGGGTTTGAGTAATAGGGAGAGGCTGAATAGGCTGGGGCTTTGTTCCCTAGAGTATCAAAAGCTGAGTGGTAACGTTAATGGTTTATAAAATTATGAGGGGCATGGATAGTGTTACGACACAGGGTAAACCTTCTTGCTTAATTTAAACCAGCAACACAGAAAAGATTTATCCCATGCAGCAATCTGTGAAAATTAGAGGTCAAGAACTATTTAAAGTAAAACTTAACCACTTTATTTCTTAAAGTATAACAGAGAATAATTTTCCCTGGTCTTATACTCCCAAAGCATCAGATTGTGTCATTGAATTTAGTATATTGACAATCTTAAAAGCCAAATTTGTTTGGAATTTGGTATTTTTCAGGTATAATTTAAACGGATTGGCCTAATTCAAATCTGTTTTTGTCTCCAGGCAACCAGTTACACTAACTGCTGAACCACATACTACACTGTGTCTTGTTGAGAACACTTGGTGCTGTCAGGTATTGCTGCTAACTTTTAATTCTCTTAAAAGGTACAGTACACCCACATCTTCACAACACTTCCCCTTCTGAAAATATGATACATCACAATGAAAAAATGACTTTTTTCATGAGCACATTACCCTAACATACAGATAACTTTAATATACATTCACCTTAACCTCTTCCCATATACCTGTATGTATATATATCAGTAAATACAAATCTCATTAAAAACTTTATCAGTTAAATCCGCAATAACGCATCAGCGATTACACTCTCACGACCCGCAACATGTACGATTCTTAAACTAAAGTCTGTAACATAAGACTCCAACGAAATAGTCACATATTCTTGTCTTTAAAGCATTCTAAGAATGTAAGAGGATTGTAATCCGTATACACAACCGATACATTGTTCGTGACATTCACATTAGGTGTTGTTCCTCAAGAAGGGAAAAGTAATAAAATGTATTAAAAAGAACGGAATAGTTCTTTTTCGATCACGGAGTATTTCCTCTGGTGGATGTTGAACTTCTCTGAAAAGCAACCAACTGGCAGTTCGATCCCATCTTCATCTTCCTGTCGGAGTATAGCTCCAACTCCTATGTCACTAGCATGAATAGCAACTTTAAAAGGTTTTGAAAAGTTTGGTGTAGCTAAAACTGGTTTTGTGGTTAATATGGCTTTCAAATGGTTGAATGCCTCCTGACATGGTTTTGTCCACTGAAACTTTGTGTTCTTCTTCAGCAAATCAAGTAACGATGCCACTACACTGCTGAAGTTTAGAACAATCTTTCGATAGAATCCACTGAATCCTAAGAATTGAAGCACCTCTTTCTTCGAGGTTGGTAATGGAAATTCCTTGATGGCTTTTGCCTTTGCGTTCCGTAGGGTCAACCTTCCATGGTCGATGTTAAGGCCCAAGAACATCACCTCTACTTTCACGAATTCAGTTTTATATAAGTTTATCATTAGTTTTGCTTCTCAATTTTACAGTGTGGAAACAGGCCCTTTGGCCCAACAAGTCCACACCGACCCTCCGAAGAGTAACCCACCCAGACCCATTTCCCTCTTACTAATGCACCTATCACTTTGGGCAATTTAGCATGGCCAATTCACCTGACCTGAGCATCTTTGGATTGTGGGAGGAAACCGGAGCAGCCAGAGGAAACCCACGCAGACACAGGGAGAATGTGCAAACTCCACACAGGCAGTCGCCAAGGCTGGAATTGAACTTGGGTCCCTGGTGCTGTGAGGCAGCACTGCTAACCACTGAGCCACTGTTGCTCAAAGAGCTCGGCCAACTGCACCATGTGATCTTTCCAGGACTTATTAAAGATCACTACCTCATCCAAATAGACTGCACAGTTTGTTAACCCACCACACCTCTGCTCATGAATCTTTTGAATGTGGCAGGTGTGTTCTTCATTCCAAAGGGGCATCACTTGAAAATGATATAGCCCATTTGGGGTTACAAACGCAGAAATTTCTTTTGCCATCTCTGATAAAGGTACCTGCCAGTAACCACGCATGAAGTCTAGCTTAATGATGTAACTGGCTTGTCCGACTTTCTCGATACAGTCTTTCAATCTAGGAATTGGATAGAAGTCCGATTTTGTAATGGTGTTGACCTTCCAACAATCCACACAGAATCGCTGAGTCCCATCTGGTTTGGGAACTATGATCTTCGCATTCTACTTGCTCTGGCTTGATTTGATAATATCCTCAGAGCATGGCCTCCACCTCCATCTGGACCTGACTGGCTTTGAAACGATTAAGCCAATAGGGGTGTTGTTTTATCAGAACAGTATTCCCTACATCTACTTCATGTACAATAGAATTAGTCCTCCCCATCTGATTCTTACATGTCTGTATACTGCAGTAACAAATCATTCAACTGCTTTCTATGCTCCTGAGACAGATAACATACTAACCTATCCCACTCCTTAAGGGATCGCCTATCCCTGGTACAACACTACTAACATGTCATCCCCTCAGGAAAACGTCAGAGCCTCAAGAGTTTTTATCTGCCACCTGCTTCATTCTATACTGTGTCCTCTTCAGATGCTGTTTAGCTAACTCACCTACCCTATTTAATCTCTCCCTCACCTCTGACACCTCTGACATCTCAGACTTTTTTCTTTAATTAATTTCAAAGGACCTCTCACTTCATGCCCAAATATTAACTCGAAGGGAGTGAACTGAGTAGATACGTTTCGGACAACTCTCATGGCAAACAATACGAATGGGATGCCTTTATCCCAATCATTTGGGTAATCTTGACAGTATGGTCTCAACATGGTCTTCAAAGTCATATGCCACCTTTCTATAGCTCACTGGGATTCAGGATGATACGCACTGGATTTAAAGTGCTATATAGTTAAGCTTTCCATAACTTCATGAAACAGCATAGCAGTAAAATTTGACTCTTGGTCCGACTGAATCTCTCTGGGTAGCCCAAACAGTCTGAAAAAAGCTACTAATTCCTCTACCACCTTTTTTGTCTTATACTCCGTAATGGAATTGCCTCCAGAAATCGGGTAGACACATCCATTATGGTTAACAAGTACTGGTTCCCACTTTTAGGTCACGGGAGGGGACCTACACAATCAATTTATAACCCACGTGAATGGTTCTTCAAATGTGGGAATTGGCAACAAATGTGCTGGTTTTATTACCACCTGTGGCTTACCTACCATTTGGCATGTAGCATACAGCATACATACAGCAAAAGTTAACCACATCCTTGTGCATTCCAAGCCAATAAAAATGTTTTTGTGCCTTAGCTTGAAGTCTTTCGTACCCCTAGGTGACCTCCTACAGGTAGTTCATGTGCTACCCGTACCACCTCCTGTCCAAATGCTACCGGCAACACAATCTGACACACTTTGGCCCATTTCTCCTCTGCACTAACCTACCATTTCCATCTTTCTATCTTTCTAATTCTATCTTTCAAATAATAATCTTCTAGAATATTCCGCCTCCTTTTCAGAGTAAGCATCCACATCATCTTGTCTTGCTGTTTGAAAGTCTCTTAGTCTTTCAGGACTAAACACTTCCGCCTGACCCTCTGTCTGTTCAGGTTTTTCCTGCATTATTATGTCAAACAGGGTATTCGTTAATTGAACCAAAACTCGTTGTCTTTACTTTTTGCTTTGTGCTGTGACTTATGATAGTGGGATCTGGTTACCACAGAGTCTGACTTATGATTGTGGGATCTGGTTACCACAGAGTCTGGGAAAATACCAGGATACTTGTTTTATCTCCTCAGTTTCTTGGTTTTCCTTGGGCTTCTCCACAACAAGAATATCACTCCTACCTTGGGAAAATACCAGGATATTTAACTCCTCAGTTTCTTGGTTTTCCTTGGGCTTCTCCACAACAAAGGGTGTCACTCCTACCTTGAATCCTGCCAAATCATTCCCAAGAGCAAACTGAATTCCTGGAACTGACACTCTGTTAATCACTCCAACTGCAACTTCCCCAGTCTTGAGTTGGCATTCCAACTTGATCTTACATAGGGAAATGCTAAATTTCTGTTTATCTATCCCACAAATTACCACACTCTTAGGTAACAGATCAGAAAAAGTGTATATTCGCTCATCCCTTACTATTAGCAACTTGGTTAGATCCTGTATCTCTCAAAATTATAACTTCTTGTCCTTCTCCCCCTGTTCTTTGAGTAAATTATTCCCACAGAGACAAATTCTTTGTAGAGATCAGGTACTAACTCCATACCCAGCTCCTGCCTCGGCTGTGTGCTGTCCTCCAGCTCCTTAGCTCTTCTTGAGGTCTCCTTTACTACCTTCACTAATGCCACTGGCTTAGCTTCTTTTACCTCATCTTTTCGCACAGTGCCTTTCTTTGACGACCAGCACTGTGACTTTACATGTCCCACTTTCTGGCAATGAAAACATCTTTTCCAAGAGCCCTTCTGAAAACACCAGCACTAATTTTCTGTGTCCCACTCCATTACAGTGAAAACACGAGGCCTTTCACCTCCTTTTCACCCTCTTTTGCTTCTTTAGCCTGTCGTAAGTTCTTACTAGTACTCTATACTCTTGGTTTCATAGTGTAGGATCTCCCCTTTTCCCAACTTCTATCCCTCACAGGACAAAATTCTGGTCGGAAGCTTGCCTTATGCATCAAAATGTACTCATCTGCTAATTCTGCTGCCCTTCTCACTTCCTGAACTTTCTGTTCCTCCATATGAATTCTTCCTATGTCTGGAAGTGAGTTTTTAAACTCCTCCAGCAGAATGATCTCTTGTAGAGCCCAGAAGGTTCTATCTATTTTCAAAGCACGCACCTATCCATCAAAATAACTACGTTTAATTCTTTCAAACTCAAAATATGATGAAGGAGCGTCGCTCTGAAAGCTAGTGTGCTTCCAATTAAACCTGTTGGACTATAACCTGGTGTTGTGTGATTTTAAACTTTGTACACCCCAGTCCAACACCGGCATCTCCGAATCAAAATAAGTTTGACCGCGTTCCTTCTTTATGTTTCTGAACCACTGTCTATATGCTCCATAAGCACTTAAAAGAGCCTGTTTAACCTCTTCATAATCTCTTGACCCCTCATCTGACAGCACAGCAAATACTTCACTAGCTCTGCCTACCAGTTTAGTCTGAACTAGTATACCCATAATTCCTCGGATCACTCCATCTGCCTAGCCAATTTTACAAATGAAATAAAGAAGGCTTCAACATCTTTCTCATCAAAATGTGGCAGAGTTTTGACATATCTGTATACATCACTACCTTTTCTTCCTCCTGTTAACTTGACGGCTGACTAAGTTGCAATTTCTCAAGTTCAAATTCTCTTTTGGTCTTTCCCTTTCTTCTCTCTTTGCTCAACTAAGAACCCTCTCTTCCTCTTTTTTCTCTCTCTCCTCCTCCTCTTCTCTCTTTTCTGCTCTCCCTCTCTTTGTTTATATTCTAACTCCATTTTCCTCAATTGTAATTTACGTTTTTCTACCTCTACTGCACTTGCGATTTATGTGACATACCTAAGTGTTTGAGTATTTCACTTGCAATTTCAGCTTTACTTTTGTCCTTGGTTAATCCCAAATCTAATTTCTCTGCTGATTCTAAAAGTTTGGCCTTTTTCTTTCTTTCTAAACTTTCTTGGCAAATTTGAGAATAATCTTCAAATCCCAGAACCTCTTTAGCGATTTTAAGAGTCATTTCACTCACTTTTAATTTAATCGACCACAAGTCAACAAAATTAACCAAATTGCCTCACCAATATTTTATTCAAAGATCTAGGACACTAACAAGTGTTTAAATCGGCAGAGATTTTTCATACCCTCAAATCTATTCAATCTGTCTAAAACAGTTCAAATCCCAAATCCAAGACCCAAACTGTTCAGATCGTGGACGTAAGTCCTCCAAACCATTCAAATCCCAGCAATGAGCCCCCAAACTGTTATGACACAAGGTAAACTCTCCTGCTTAATGTAAAGCAGCAACACAGAAAAGATTTATCCCATGCAGTAACCTGTGAAAATTAGAGAGGCCAATAACTATTTAAAGTAAAAATAACCACTTTGTTTCTTAAAGTATAAAAGAGAATAATTAACTAAACTATTTATAACTTCTTCCTCTAACCTATCTTTAACTTTCCCTTCTGTAATACTAGTCCGATAAAACCCCCAATTAAGATTTAGCAAAATTCAACTTTTCTAAAACCAGCCAGATGTCAAATCTTCTTTTCTTCTTCTTAGGGATTTCTGCTTCACAGGTTACTGATTGATAAAGGTACCTTTAAGACAGCTATTTTTCAGGCAGTCTCTACATGTTGGTGGCATGTCAGTTCTCCTCTCAACTGTTCAATTTTCCCCGGTCTTTTCCCCCCAAAGCATCGTATTGTGTCATTGGCTTTTAAGATTGTCAGTATACTAAATTCAAACTTGTTTGGAATTTGGTGTTTTTTGAGGTATAATTTAAACTGATTGGCCTAATTCAAATCTGTTTTTGTCTCCAGGCAACCAGCTACACTAACTGCTGCACCACATGCTACATTGTATCTTGTTGAGAACACTTGGTGCTGTCAGGTAGTTCTGCTAGCTTCTAACTTTCTTACAAAGGTACAGTACACCCACATCTTCATACCAATAAAGGGTGAATAGCAAGGTCTGTTTCCGGAAGTGTGGGATTCCAAAACTAGACAGCATAGGTTTAGGGTCAGAGGGAAAAGATTTAAAAAGGACCTGATGAGTAAGATGAGTAACTTTTTCATGCAGAGGCTTGTGCATGCATGGAACAAGCTGCCAGAGGAAGTGGTGGAGGTACGAAAAGGCATCTAAATGGATATACCAACAGTAAAGGTTTAAAGAGATATGGGTCAAGTGCGAGCAAATGAGACTAGATCAGACTGGGATATCTGGTCAGTATGGATTAAGTTGGACCAAGGGTCATAGAGATGTACAGCACAGAAACAGACTCTTCAGTCTAACTTGTCCATGCTGATCAGGTATCCTAAGCTAATCTAGCCCTATTTACCAGCACTTGGCCCATATCCTTCTAAACCCCATCCTTTTCATATACCCATCCAGATGCCTTTTAAATGCAGTAATTGTACAAGCCTTCACCACTTCCTCTGGCAGCTAATTCCACACACACACCACCCTCTGCATGTAAACATTGCTCCTTAGGTCCCGTTTAAATTATTCCGCTCTCACCCTAAACCTATGCCCTCTAGTTCTGGACTCTCCCACTTCAGGGAAAAGTCATTGTCTATTTATCCTATCCATGCCCCTCATGATTTTATAAATCTCTAACATCACCCCTCAGCTTCTGACGCTCCAGGGAAAACAGCACCAGCCTATTCACCCTCTCCTGATTGCTCAAGTCCTCCAACCCTTGTAACATCTTTGCAAACCTTTTCTAAACCCTTTCAAGTTTCATAACATTCTTTCAATAAGATGGAGACCAGAATTGCATGCAACATTCCAAAAGTGGTCTCATCCATGTCCTGTACAGCCGCAACATGACCTCCCAACTCCTATATTTGATGCTCTGACCAATAAAGGAAAGCATACCAAATGGGTCAGTTTTCATGCTGTATAACTCTATGACTTTATGATTAATTCTTTCTAATTACTCTGCATCTTCTATGCTTGGTTGAAGTTATTTTTATCTTAAAGCTTGATTTTTTTGCATTTGCTTTAACTTCGGCCATCTTTTACTTTCAGATCAGGCTACATAACCTATGTTTAAATTGCTCAGTAAAACACAGTGAATTTTAGAATAATGAATTTACAAATTATTCTTTCCTTTCCCCAATTGCTTCAATATATACATCTTGAGAAAATATTTCATTTTTTTTATGGAGTACTGTAAGGGAACCAAATAGATGGAACATTGCTATTTTAAAAACAGCATTCTCCTCCACTTTGGCATTCACATAAAAGGAAACTTGTTGCAGAACACTAGTCGATTCTGGTAATTGGGTCTAAAAGGCATCAGGCAAAGAGATATGAATTCTTCCATTCATTTTTTGCTGCTGCTTATATAGCTTGATAAAAATAACGAATTAGAAAGGAATTACACATGGCTGTGAAATTTCTTTAGACCCATTATTGCCTGAAATAGACACACATGGCTTACCCTGGGACTCCAGGCTAATAAAAAAATTCAGAGTTCACATTGTCAAGAAAAATTATACAAAAATAGTTTCAGAAATGAAGAACTATTTGTATTTCATAAAGCAAGTCAACTGGCAATGTAAATATCAAGTTGTCAGTCAAACAGACAGAAATACTGGAGTAATTCATCAGTCGTAGCAGAATCTATGGAGGGAGAAACAGAGTTAACACTTTCGTATCCGATATGACTTTTCTTCAGAGTTTTTCCAGCATTTTCGGTTTGTTTCAGATTTCCAGCATCTAAAGGATTTTGCTTTTAACAGTCAAATGTCATGATGGCTCTTTATTGGGGTTTGATGCTCATAAGTAATCAAATAAGGAGACATCTTAACCAAGTGAGGTTTGTCCACTACAGTGTCATCCACTCCCCCAAGAAAGTGAATACTGTTGGAACAGGCATGTGCTTAAGCTACCACACTGATGAATGGAGAACTTACGGAATCTTAACAGAAACACTGAGAACAGCACATTAGAACAGAAGCTTTGCATGTTTTTATATGCTACAATAAATGACCATACAATGTCATTTATCTTGATCTTATATTCAAAAATTGAATTATTTTACTATCGCAGTTCCAAACTGCATCTATTGTGTTAAGATTATCCTTTCGATGTTTTGGGGGCAACATTCAAATTTGCACAAAGGATCTGACAGCAGCCCTGTACTAAATTGTGTCAATAAGAAAGCCCGATTACTAACTTGGATTATACATATAATTGATGCAAAATAAACCTTTTAAAATCAAGGCAGACGAGGCAAAAATGGCTGATAAGGGAAGTCAAGGATGACATAAAAAAAAGAAAAAAATATACAATGTAGTGAAAATTAGTGGGAAGGCAGAGGATTGGGAAGTCTTTAAAAACCAGCACAGGATTACCGAAAAAATCAATAAAGGGGAACAAGATGAAATGTGAGAGTAATCTAGCTAGTTACATAAAAAGATTGCAAGAAGTTTTTTAGATACCTAAAAGGTAAGAGAGAATTAGAATTAGGTCTTATTATCACATTATTCCTGTATCCCTGTACTTGAGCACAGTGTACACAGTACAAAATCACCATTCCCAGTGCCATCTTCGGTCAAAAACTGAAAAATGAAGAAATGAGTGTAAAAAGTTCAACATTACAGTTCTTAATATGAAGTAGAAACATATAGAAATAACATTAAAAGTTAAACAGTGCAGCCCTTAAGTCATGGGCCTGTGAACGTCCCTCACTCAACTTTTTCAACAAAGGCTCACTAGGAAAGAACAGACAGTGGACCATTGAAAAATTAGGCTGGTGAAGTATTAATAGTGAACAAAGAAATGGTGGAGGAACTGAATAGGCACTTTGCATCAGTCTTATGGTGGAAGACACCAATGCTTAACAGAACTTCAAATGAGTCAGGGAGCAGAAATGAGTGTGATGGCCATCACTAAGGAAAGGATGGTGGGGAAGCTGAAAGATCTGAAGATGGATAAATCACACATGCCAAATTGACTACAGCCCAGAATTCTTAAGGAGATAGCTGAGAAGATTGTACAGGCATTGGTATTAATCTTTTAGGAATCACTCAAATCACCAAGGGACACAGAGGAAAATGGCTAATGTAACAACTGTTTAAGAGGGGAGGAGGTAGGAGACAGGAAACTACAAGTCAGTTAGCCTGACCTCGGTAGTTGGTAAGATATCGATGTCAATAATTAAGGTAGCGATTGCAGAATACTTGAAAGTGCATCGTTAAATAGGATTGAATCAGCAAAGTTTCTTCAAGGACCTGCCATGCCAGAAAAATTTGTTAGAATTCTTTGAGCAAATCAGACAAAGGAGAGCCAGTCAACATGATCTATTTAGATTTCCAGAAGGCTTTTGACTAGGTGATGCCCACAGCTGCTATATAAGATACAGCCCATGGTGTCAGGGGCAACGTACTAGCATGGGGTCTTTTTCAGGATGGCAGTTGCAACTAGCTGAGCTCTACAGGAGTCTATGTTGGGACTACAACAATTCATGCCATTAATTAACAATGTTGACGTAAGCACTGACACGTTGTTGCGAAGTTTAATGATGACACAAAGATTGGTGGAAGGACATACAGTGTTGAGGAAGTGGGGAGGCTGCAGAAAGATTTGAACAGGATAGGAGAGTGGGCAAAGTGGCAGATGGAATACAATGTGGGAAAGTGGGAGGTTATGCACTTTGGTAGGAAGAATACAGGTGTAAACTACTTTCTCATCAGGGAAAGGCTTCGGAAAACTGAAGCACAAAGGGATTTAGGAGCCTGGTTTAGAATTTTATTAAGATTAACATATAGGTTCAGTTGGCAGTTACGAAACAAGTGCAGTGTTAGCATTCGTTTCCAGAGGGCTAGAATACAAGAGCAGAGATGCACTGTTGAGGCTTTATAAGGCTCTGGTCAGACTATATTTGGAACATTGAGAAATTTGGGCTTCATTTCTAAGGAAGAACATGCTTCCATCGGAGGGGATCCACAAGAGGTTTTTAAGAATTAGCCCAGGAACGAAAGGGTTATCATATGAGGAGTGATTGAGTACTCTGCGTCTGTACTCCATGGAATTTAGAAGGATGCAAAAGGATCTGGTTGAAACTGACAAAATACTGAGAGGCCTGGATAGACTGGAACTGGAGAATATATTTTCACTAGTAAGAGGAATTAGGACCCAAAGGCAGAGCCTCGGATTGAAGGGATACTTTACTCTGAAAACTGAGATAAGAAGGACTTTCTTCAGCCAGAACGTTGTTAATCTGTGGAAATCATTGCTGCTGAAGGCTGTGTAGGCCAAGTTATTGAGTGTATTTAAGACAGAGATAGATAGATACGTTCTTGATAGGTAAGGGAATGAATGGTTACAGGGAGAAGACAGTAGAATGGGGTTGAGAAACCTATCAGCCATGATCAAATGGAGGAGCAGATTGATGGGCCAAAATGCTGAATTCTGCTCCTCTATCTTCCGGTCTGAAAAGAAACCAATATCAAAAGCCAAATTAGCTTCCATTAGGCCAACACTGTTATTAAAGGATATGGAGAGAGTGCGGGTAAGTGGCGTTGAAATGCCCATCAGCCATGATTGAATGGTGGAGTGGACTCGATGGGCTGAATGGCCTCACTTCCATTCCTATGTCTTATGGTCAAATGTAATGCCTAATTTTGCAGAATTTTCTGTTTTACAAATGCTGTCCACAATATAGCTATTTTTATTTTGTATTAATTTATATGTCATTCTGTAGCAGTATTTTAAACACCTTTAGGATTTCCGTATCTTTGCTAAGTTGTTCTATTCAAAATAAATAAGCAAATGCATACTATTTTAGCTACAATAAAGGTGACTCACTAAAGACACAAACTGCAAAATTCAAATACAAATAATAATGATATAACTTGGAATAACTGTGGACAGAAAAATGTTTAAATGTGTCCTTTGCATTAGATCAAATGTATAAACATGCTATCTGTGCTGAATGTGGCTAAAACAGCATATCAGAAGACATCACAAGGCATCGTGGATGCATAATTCAAGTGTAAGGTTTATGAAGGTTTGTAGCTCAGGTTGAGGTTTAGGGTGTAGGTTTGCTCGCTGAGCTGTCGGTTTGATATCCAGATGTTTCATTACCTGGCTAGGTAACATCATCAGTGGCGACCTCCAAGTGAAGCGAAGCTGTTGTCTCCTGCTTTCTATTTATATGTTTGTCCTGAATGGGGTTCCTGGGGTTTGTGGTGATGTCATTTCCTGTTCATTTTCTGAGGGGTTGATAGATGGTATCTAGATCTATGTGTTTGTTATGACATTGTGGTTGGAGTGCCAGGCCTTTAGGAATTCTCAGCCGAATTGGTGTTTTTTATTTCGAATTCGACTGGGACAACACATCTATCCTGTGACAGGCTAAGCAAAGACATGCCAGAGAATTCCTAGAGGCCTGGCACTCCAACTACAACCATAAACAAACACACAGATCTAGAAACCATCTATGAACCCCTCAGAAAACGAACAGGAAATGACATCAACATAAACCCCAGGAACCCCATCCAGGACAAACATATAAATAGAAAGCAGGAGACAACAGCTTCGCTTCACTTGGAGGTCGCCACTGATGATGTTACCTAGCCAGGTAATGAAACATCTGGACATCAAACTTACAGCTCAGCGAGCATAATTCAAGTTTTGACTAAATAATATCTAGTGTGTGCATACCAACTTAAGTTTGTGTTATATTTGGCAGTAACAGCAAATGTATGACTACTAAACACTGACTACCTATAGTAACTACCCATAGTAACCTTTGCTGAAGCAGGCTACTTTTGAAACGTGTTATTCTATTGCCAAAGTAAAATGTAGTGGACTGAATCTTTGGCTATGTCAATCTTGTTGAATTTCAGGAAAGCTTTTTCTCCATCAGGGTGAACTAAATTTTTGCCATATCATACCAAACCTCCCTCATTTCAACTACCTACCATGCCCCTCTTGTCAATGTTAGCTCAATTCAAGCTTCTCATAGCTGACAGAACTCACCACTCGCTGGAAACCCTGACTAGTTAGGCATCTTCAGTGCGAA
Organism: Chiloscyllium plagiosum; assembly: GCF_004010195.1. Taxonomy (NCBI): domain Eukaryota; kingdom Metazoa; phylum Chordata; class Chondrichthyes; order Orectolobiformes; family Hemiscylliidae; genus Chiloscyllium; species Chiloscyllium plagiosum. Next base: position 32,406,264 of record NC_057739.1, on the reverse strand, counting down.
CTTTAAACCCGAACTCAACATCTGGCCAAGTACTACCATTGATAGCCAACTCTATGATGCCAATATAATGACACAACAGACCCAAATACAGACTGCTCATAGCACAGCTGGCATAGATGTGCTATGAGCCTTGTACATATAGTTCCATTTTCTTGCCCCTGTTCATGTCTAACTAGGCCACACACCTGTCCTTATCTACATCTCTCTTCTAAGTCATCACCACTTTGTTTTCTATGTCCATTGCAGACCAGCATCTTACCATTTGAGCAGTGGGGGACTGCCACGGACACACACATTTGGATATTCGAAAGATAAACATTTATTTGGAATCATCAAAAGCAAACATAAACCAAAAACTTAGACTGCAGTTCGCCCTCAATACAAAATGCTGGCATTATCATTAGCAAAATTCTTACACTCAATGGTGCTTAAGAAAATGGGTATCATTATGTCTGCAGCCATTTTGTTCACCTTTAAGTAAGCATTTAAACATTCGATGTATAGAATCCAACTTGCTGTCTCTTCAGACAATCCCATCATTCCAAATTGGCCACCATTTTGTTTTCCTGCTGGCAGGACCTTTTCTTTCCACTGGGGTCTAAGTAGCTGTTTGCAGCTCAACACTGCTCGGTGAACAGTCTCCATGTCAACCACTCCCTCACCTATTGTGTTAGTGTAACACTCTTCCTTGGCATTGTCTGCAGCCCAAGGCCCCATACAATTGACCTCCACAATGATTTTGGTAAACTCCTGGATGACTACTCCCCTCTTCAGCCGTTGGCTGCAGCCTGAGTCCTCTCATGACTGCCACTCTTGGCTCGTTCCCTGGTGCATACTGTTCTTCCCTGGCGTCCTTGCAACCACTTCTCTCGATGTTACCTTCACAACCCCACACAATTGTTTTCAGAGCACAGGTGATGACCTTCATCCCGAAAACAAACACGTGGCATTCGATCACAGTTTGTGGGCCAAATCCCAATTATGATATTTGTGGCTCACTAGAACCATAAATAGAACATAAAAAGGGAACATTCTAAAGTGGGTGCTCTCAGCTCTACAATTGATTTTAGTCTGCCTCCCCTAGCTCTCCTGCGTGGGTCATCTAACCTGCTTTCTTAAAAGGGGCAGCACAAATCCAACGACATACATTACAAGTAGGAATGATCAATACTTGGTTTTCTTGAAGTGTGTGTGGTAGAACTGGAATTTATATATTAATGAGGTAACATTCATCATTAATAAAGCTGTTAACAAGCAATAATCTCCCTTTTATGCCATCTCACCACTCTCTAGCAAAAACCTTCTCAATGACCAAAACTCCTTTCAAAAAAGGATTAGTTGCTCCTAACACGTCTTGCTTGACAAGAACATAAGAATTAGGAACAGAAGACCACCTGGCCGTTTGAGCCTGCTCCGCCATTCAATAAGATCATTGCTGATCTTTTCATGTCCTCAGATCCACTTACCCGTGCTTTCACCGTACCCCTTAACTTCTTTATCATTCAAAACATATCTTAACTTAAAAAATATTTACTGAAGTCGTATCAACTACTTCACTGGGCAAGGGATTCCATAGCTTTACAACCCTCTGGGTGAAGAAGTTCCTTTTCAATTCTAAATCTGCTCCCTCTAATCTTGAGGCTATGCTCTCTTGTCCTAGTTTCACCTGCCAGTGGAAACATCTTCTCTACTTCTATCTTATCTATTCCCTTCATAAATTTACATGTTTCTATAAGATTCCCCCAACCCTTTCTTCTGAATTCCAATGAATATAATGCCAGTCCACTCAGTCTCTAATCATAAGCCAACCCTCTCAACTCCCGAATCAACCTAGTGAACCTCCTCTGCACCCTCTCCAGTGCCAGTACGCCCTTTCTCAAGTAAGGAGATCATAACTGAACACAGTACTCCAGGTGTGGCCTCACCAGCACTCTGCAACAGCTGCAACATCTTGTGATTCTACTGCATTTCTTGCCTGAACCTGATTGTACTCAACTGTTAACATGGCTTGTTATTTCTTTGATGTCACCAAGATTCACCAATGTGACTGTAAAATGACTAATAAAGTGAAAATTGAAATATGAAACTGCCAAATAGGACACATTCATTTTCCCACTAATGAACTACTCCAAGATTTTCCTAAGCTAGTTTCAATTTTTATGGTTCAATTGTTTTAATCTTCCAGATAATTATAGTCAAATCAAAGACTTTCCCCACAGTATATAGCTCATCTGTTTGTAAACTATTCATGTGCTAAAATAACTTGGGTCCAATTCTTTGTGGAATTCTTTTCAATGAGTTCAAACTTTGAAATTATTAAAAATAATGATGAAACCCATTATCATGCTTCCATTGTAATTTCCTACTTGACCAACGATTAATAAGAAAATTAGTAGCTAAAAATAAGTTTGACTGTATTGTGCTATTACAAAAGTATTGAGAATTTGTCCACTAATGTAACTGTCTATTTTGAATATTTTAAAATAAAACATTTAGAAACAAGGATACAAGCATAACAAAGAAAACATTATGAACAATTAAAAAATTGACTGTTTTTATTTCTAGTAATAACTCAAAAGTGATAGTACATTCCAATTTCTAACACAAATTCCTAAATTATAGCAGCATTATATCTTGTGATCTACAAAGTTAGTTTGTGCAATTTCTTTAACACAGCATACCAGGTGATATTGAACAAAATGTAACAGAGGAAGAACAGGTTAAGATGAAATAGTTTGGTGTTATCTTACTTTTCAGTTGGTTTATTCATGATACCTGGACAAAAATGATACCCATTTTGTAACCAATAAGATGTTACATTTAAATTAGATGAAAATTAGTTAATTTACTTAAGGGAATATTGAAGTGAAAAGAATATTAGTCAGAACACCAGTAGAACTTTTTTGATAACACTATGATCTTTATTAAGTACCTGAAACAAGCATATTAAAAGCGCAGCAGGAATGAAGAAGGGCTCATGCCCGAAACGTCGATTCTCCTGCTCCTTCGATGCTGCCTGACCTGCTGCGCTTTTCCAGCAACACATTTTCAGCTCTGATCTCCAATATCTGCAGTCCTAACTTTCTCCACAAGCATATTATATCCCTGTTTCAGTTCACTTATGATGCGGAGGTGCCAGTGTTGGACTGCAGTCGACAAAAGTTAAAAATCACAACACCATGTTATAGTCCAACAGGTTTATTTGGAAGTACTAGCTCTTGGAGCACTGCTCCTTCATCAGGTCGCTGTGGAGCAGGATCATAAGGTGAAGGTCTTATGAAGGAACAGCACTCCGAAAGCTAATCCATATAAACCTTTTGGACTATAACCTGGTGTTGTGAGATTTTTAACTCTGTTCACTTAAACAATGGCATTTCACCAGAATAGTTTTTCATAGTGCTGCACTGAAAGTAGCTGAATTTATCTGCTCCATGCCTGAAATGATACTTGAAAACAAAATCGTCTGACAATTGAACTGTGGCCTTGATTTTACAAGCTACGATTTTCTATGACATCCCAATAATACATTTGTTATTATTCTTTTGTTGAAATCCACAGCAAAATAAGCATTGTTCCAAATGCATGTATAATATGTGCACAAACAAGGAAACTAATTCTCACAAAAGAGAATAAACATTTCATTTTATCATCTTTTGACATCTATGAATAGTAGCAGGTTTCATTCTATTTCCAATTCAGTCACAGAATTTACAATATGCGAATGGCACACATGGATCCCAATGCAATTCAATTCATATTATGGGTGTCAGCACTTTGAATTGGCTAAGGAACAATGACAGACCTTCTCATTTAAAAAATGCATCATTATCCATTGGGTGATGTATCCTTTCTATCCATATTGTACATACATAGAAATAAAGAACATAATTTTCACTGTTTTTACCACTATTATATAAAGAAGAAAGAGAAGCTTTGGTAAGTTTGTGACACACAAAAATGAAAGAAAAACCGTTAAAGTGGAGGGATAGAAGTTGACACAGTGCTGTTTATTTATTGAGAAGATGACAGTTGAACCCAATCTCTCATTCAAGTATTTGTTGCAATAAAGAACCAGAATCATGGCAGGACTTGCAGATCACCCAAAAATTGAGGGAAATGTCAGTTGATTCAGATCTTTTATGTCGTCAATTCCAACATAGCACTGTCATGCCTTGGAACCACATAATCACTTGCTTGTCAAAATGGTATGCGGTGGAATAAACAATAAAGTAGCATTTATAAAATTGCCTTTACAACTTCAGGGCATTCTTAACAGAGAATTTTGAAATGTATTCACAGTAGGGAAACGGAAATTTGGCACAGCTAGGTCTCGCCACCAACAGTAATGATGTGAAGGGCTACATAAATTCTTTTAAGTCATGGTGGCTAGTGATAACTGTAACAGAAAAAAAGAGAAACAAACATATGCATGGCACATATGAACAAGCAACAATCTGCAATTAATATTGAAAAGTATCGATCCTAAAGCTCCACAGGGAGCTTTTCAGTTTCCAATGGGTGAAGACTGTTTTGAAAAATGGTATAAATAGCTACTTTCAGTTCATTTTTGCATGTTACTGGCTTCCTGTGGGAGTTACAAAGGCAAATGATAGCAACCACTCATACCCAACACCATCAGGATTAATCATATTTCTATGTAATTATTAATAAAGAAAAGAAAAGTAAGGCATGCTGCCATGAGATTTTTAACATTCACTGAGGAGGATCATTGGACCTCAATTTAGTATTTCAAGTGAAAGGTGACTACTCTGATTACATTTTTGGAGAACAAGGAGAGAACTTTTTGGGGGGAGTGATACAGGATGAGAGGAAGAGTCATTTGAAATTCTTTTCACCTTCAATATTGATGCAATTTAGAGTAAGTCAGAAAGTGCTAGAGAATACAATGTTAAATCTTCACAAATTATTAAGATATTTGTTATAGAAGACATTTTTATTCTTTACACCTTACTTCTAGGGCACTCAGAAACTACTTCTCTTGATCAAATTCTGTGTGTACATAAAAACTGTACTAATGATAAAAACAAATTACAAACTAATATCCACCAGTGAGGCTATTTACGTTTCAACCTATCACAACAAACCAGCTGCAATAGTCTACTGACAAATTTAGAAGCACAAAGTTTGCATAACAAAGAAGCAACGCAGCTATTAGATCATTTTGTTACTAAATCTGCAATTCCCAAGCTGAAATTGCAGACAGGAAAGTGAGGTAGCAAGTGATTTTTGTTAATGCATATTGAGGCAAGATTCTTGCTGATGAAAGCTCCAGATATTAACATAATGGCCATCTTGACAGACTGCTTTCTCGTTAGCTCAACCTGACATCTCATTTTGGCAATAAGGGACAGAAGATTGACAGGTTGGCTGCAAATTGTTTCCACTAACTTCAGACATTAACATAAATCCTTATCTGATAATCGCATAGAAACATGATTAATTCTGATGGTGTTGGGAATGACTGGTTTCCATCATCTACCTTTGTAACTCCCAGAAGAGACCAGTAACACACAAAAAGAAACAGTTGAAAGTGGCTATTTATACCATTTTTCCAAAATAGTCTTAAACCCCCTGAGAATTTTAGAATCAATGCTTTTCATTACTAATTGCAGTTGCTGCTGGTCTGTATGGAATGTCATGCATACATTTGTTTCTTCTCTTGTTATCCCAAGCTGTCTCATCTCCTGAAGGAAGTGGTACACCACAATGTAGTAGCCAATGAAGAAAACTCCTATAACAAGTAAAGGTGTTTCCATTCATACAGATGGTATTCAATTTGTTATGGATTGCACAAAATTCAAGATAAGACTGCATTTTCAAGAAGATAAAACTCTGAAGACTAGAGCAACAATACTATGCTTCAAATCGAGTAAATGTGAGATCCTCATTGAGCTCTTCCTCCTCTCCAATTTTATCTTGTCCAAGTAGAATCATACGAACGTACAAATTAGGAGCAAGAGTCAGCCTTTTGGCTCTTGAGTCCGCTTTACCATTTAATAAGATAATTGCTTATCTGATGGTAGTCTCAGCTCTATTTTCTTACTTATCCAAGATAATCTTCACTCCAGCACTGCCCTGACTTGCTTGTATATGCATTTTTTTTTTTACACAGAAGATGGTGATATATGGAATTTAGCTGCCGGAGGAAGTAATGGAGGCAGGTACAATTACAACATTTAAAAGACATTTGAACAGGTCCATGAATAGGAAAGGTTTAGAGATATATTGGCCAAACACAGGCAATTGGGGCTAGTTCAGCTTGGGAAACATGTTCGGCGTAAGAACATAAGAACAGGAGTAGGCCATCTGGACCATCAAGGCTGCTCTGCCATTCGATCTTTCCGTGGACTCAGCTCCATTTACCCCCTTACTCACCATAACCCTTAAAATTCTTTACAGTTCAAAAATCTATCATTGTCTTAAAAACATTCAATGAGCATGGACGAGTTGGACCAAGGAGGTCTGTTTTTGTGCTGCGTGACTCTGACTCTATAAGCCACCTTAACCTGCAATTCAGTTTCTTCTTGGGCAAGGACCATGAGCTAGAGCAGATCAGATCCCGCTTGAAGTTGTGAGTTCATAAAATAATACCATTTTTACGAAAGACCTTAAAAATACAACTCATATTTATGATACTAGATGTTGATTTAATAAACAATTTAATAATTACATACTGAATGTTATGCTGTTTTGTTTCTGTTGATGTTTGGAGTCATGTAAATTTCCAAGTGTTAAAATAGTGTCGTATTGTAAAAATAGTATATAAACTTTGTATTAAATGATTACCTGGAATGCCTGTTCCAATATGCTTTTAGTCAATATAGAATGGAAATTTAAGACAGAATATACAGTTAGTTCTGCTATAATGCGTGTTTCTTCAATGCGAATTGGCTTTAACGCGATTGAAGAATTTAGACCGTTATTTGTAGAACGAGAACTTTCCTTACCTGTATTGGCTATAATGTGATTCCAGTCCCATGAGTTTCGATTGCATGGCTATTGCGCGATTTTCTTATACCATGAGATTGCATAAGAACAGAACTATCGCGTTATGTCAGATCGACTGTGGTACATAAAGAACTTAATAAAAAAAGTTTAAAAATTGATGGTCACTTGTCTTCAGATGGTATTTTAGTAGTTACCTTTTTACTATACACTATTCTGTCAAGCTTAACCATAAGTAACAATCTTCTTCATCTGTTTGCATTAGGAAGTTATTTGCAACAGCTATAGAATTCTGTAAAAGAATGAACAACAGCATAGCAAATGTCTGGACGGTCTGGATACACAGGGCATCATCTGATAATGTCATTTTTGTAACATTAGGTAACCTGATGTGCAATTTAGCATATGATTTATTCCATGTAAATTCTTGCAACATCTACTATTAGATCCGATGTAGCCCAAGATGAAGTAATACAGCAAGAACTGATATTCATCAATAATACTTAATAATCTGGGACTTCAAAATTTTGTCTTGTCTTTGCTATCAACTAGTAGCAGTTATGGGCTGTTCTGGCTCCACCTAACCCCAAACTCAAGGGAAAATATTTTAAGTTGTGATGATAAAATTGTATTAGCTGTGAACAAAGAAAAAATTTGTTCCAAATCCTGCAGTGTTCAAAAGAAATCAAGAGCCTATGATTAGGAAAATGAACATTTAAAACAAAAATTACACACTTACTGATGACGATTGTTTTTTTTAAGTGCTGGATCAACCAAACAGAGTGTATCTCTAATGATGGCAACTTTTATTTCTTCATCCACAGGACTAGCAACATATTCAAAGAGTCCAGGAGAAATCTGTGAAACAAACAACACTTCAAAACCACACTTCAGCAGAGGCTTCCTAAATTCTACATTACACCACAAATCTTTGCAATGTTTTCTCACATCTCATCTTTAAAAACAGTTCACAAATAAGCCACAGTTCTTGGACAGAGTAACAATATTTCAAAGTTATAATTTCAATCCCTCGAACTCACATAGTGAAGTACAAAAGTACTTAGAGCCAGATTAAGGAAGATATTTTGTTATGATCCCAGCTGCTATTACTACTAGATAAGGCAAATTCCAGACTTCAATCTCGCTTGATAGATCACATTTTGTGCTTTTATTTATTTAATACGATGGTGAAACACATGAAATGTGGCAAATTTGGATTCAACAATAAAAATTGTTTACTACATAAAAGAAATGAAAATAAAAAAACAAACTATTTACAAATAATGCAATTCAAAAGATATCAAAACCAAGTAAAATAAATTTCCATCTATCCCAATGCTATCACTTTGCAATGCTCAAATGCTATCTGTAGGCTTGACTTAATGGTTTATTCCATATTCTGATCTTGACAGTTTGATAGCCTTTTCCTGATTAGTCATGTAACTGACCCTAAATTTTCTTAGCTTCAAATAACTCCTCCAGTGTTCTATCCGAACACTTCTGGTCTGGAACTTCAAACTAAGCCCTTATATTGAGGTAACCTTTTTTTTAAAACCCTGGTTTGAATTCGCTCTTTTTTCCAGGAGAGACTTTCTTACATCTAACTTCAACCAGGCTATCTACAAACTGAAATAACAAGCTTTCTATACTCTGGGGTTTTTCAAAAGCAAATGAAAGCCCGGACTTTTCTAAGAAGAAAGCAAGTTAATGTTTTTCAATGTTTACGATGTCCAGTTGTCCAACTGTAACCACTCTCATAATGCGAACCTATTTCCATTATCACTCCAAGAATGCATTCTCATACTGGTTTAAAACTCCATCAACATTGGCAAATTAATGATTAAAAACCTCTCATATGCACACATCAAAACCTAAATGCATTCATTCAAAATCCCAACTTCAAAATAAATGCTATGAACATATAAACCAAACACCATACATCACACCTCCCTGCGAAGAAAAATGAAAATATATCTTTAAGAGGCATTTTCATTTCCCATCAAAATATTATCTTAACACCACTTTTATATCACATTAACAGAAGTGACATCCACTAGGATCATAACACAATCTATACACTTGTCTTGATGCCACAGGAATGAGGGTACCAAATTAGGTAATGCAAGTCCCAATCTAGGAGTTTTAAACGTAAATACCTCAAAATTTTGAAATAATTTGTTAATTTCTTTTAGACCAAGCTGTGAAGTTCAATCTCAGTAACATTTTATCACATGTTCTCCCCCACCTCCCACCACCCGTCACCCCTCCAAGACTAAGGCATAAATGTCTTTCTTGGCTGGATTTGGACTTTTGCATAATTTACAATTAATATTATTCATTTTCCATTACTGCAGTCCCTTCCTCAATAAACCTTATGTAATTTGATAAAATGTATTTGCTCACTGAAGATTTTTTAATTCTGACATGTATAAACCCTCCTTTTTCTTTTAAGTTAGCAAAGAATATTTACTTTAGTGCTTTCAGTGCTGCCTTGATAAATAAATAGGGTGAAATATCAGGGCTGGGTGATGGGCATCAATTTCAAGCAATGCTTATGTCAAATAAATCCTTAATCCAGGCATTCTTTTTGCTTTTTCTCAGATGTTTTCAACACAGTCTCATTCCATCTGACCAAATTAAATCAGACAGTATTGTCAAATGAACTCGGCTGAGATTTAATCAAAATACACAAATTGCAATCTCTCAACATCCAATTAAATATATATTTCAGGGATGGCCGAAAACCCTAAAATTAAGTCAAGAAAATATTGTTCAATTTCAGTTAGCAAAATAAGTTATGGCACTATACCCACCATTTGCTAGAAGGTGCACTCCATTATGTTACACCGCATTCATTTGATTAACTGAATTCATGGGCAAAAGTGTTGAAGAGCAGTACACAGCATCCTTGATCTTGCAATCGATTTACAGTTCAGATATGAACCAAAGTAAAACAGGTAGAAATGCTATATGAAAGGAATATATGCCTCATCTGAATAATGCCCGGTTTATTTAATAATGATGTCTCTTCTTATATAATGCGGACTGTTACTCCAGACAGGATTTCTGTATAAACAGCAGTTTCACATGATAGCTTCACAGGTCTCCATAGCAACAACAGCATGAATTAAAACTAAAATAATTTTATGTGCACAATACTGGGCAGTTAGGCATGCAACATTCATAAAGGACATTAGGTGAATAGTCCTTAATTGCAATGGTAACTGCAGAATCATGTGGTACATTTTAGTAATGGTGAATATTAGAGAGAACCACAGATCAAAGCATTAATTATAATGCATAACGGTCATTCTGCTAAAACGCAATGGTTGTGTTCTTGTGCAACCCCGCATTACAGAAAAATTGCGCTTTAGAAACAGTGCTTAAAGTGTTGGCAAGATAATTGCGTTACAGCTAACATACATTTTAAAAATGTGTGCTTTAGAAACAGTGTCCCTAATTTGTCAATTGCGTTAGCGAATTTGTGTTAGCAAAATGTGTGTTATAACAGAACAGCCTGTACTTCATAACTACTTATGATCAAGAAATGTTGAAACATATTAATTGATCACAAGGTGAATTATTCAGTATCTTCTTATGCTACTCATTTAAAAAAATTTGTAAACCATACATTTCTAAACCTTAAGTTAATTTACATGTAACTCTGCTTTATGATTATGCAGCTTTATGATTATGCAGCTCTCTACTGTGTATTAGAGCAAAATTGGTTCTACCAGCAGACAGAAAACATTACTCTACTACAGAAAAAAAGAGAGCTTTTGATGTTTTTGCATTTTCCAAGGAAGGAGTAGAATTTTTCTGCCTGGAATAAACAGAACAATAAAAATTTAAACTTAATGATGCTACACAGGCATCATACTCTTCTCATTATGTAAGGTCACATTCACAGTGATAACTACCAATAAGGGTGCCTTCTCTTGGAATCCATGACAAAACAGTGAAAGAACTGCAGGTGCTGGAAATCTGAAACAAACAGAAATTGTTGGAAAATCTCAGCAGGTCTGGCAGCATCTGTGGACAGAAACCAGAGTTAACATTCCAGGATCCAATTGCTGAGATTTTCCAGCAATTTCTGTTTTTTTGTCTTGGAACCATCCCTGGCATTGATGTATCAGGCTTAGAGTAACAATTGGATCCCAGGAGCAGTTCATGTCAGGTCACACAAAAATGCTTTGAATGCAGTCTGACCTTTTGCACCCAAAATGGGGAGGGGAAAAGACAAAGTGCCTCAATTCCATCAGTGGAGCTGTTGTGATTCTGTGGAGATGACTACATTACTTCTACACATGGATAAAGTGCTTAATATATGGGGTACAAAGGCAAAATACTGCACACTTGAAACCTGAAATTAAGACTGAAAAATCTGGAAATACTCTGCAGATCTGGCAGCATCTGTGTCAAAAATGTTAATATTCAGGTGGATGACTTATTGCCAGAACTATACTTATATCCTGGTGTGAAAGCATATAGCTACACAAGCAGCAAAACTTGCAAGGAATGTCCCTTTCATTATTACATGATTTTAAGCATGTAATGTATTTAAAGTGTTTTTCAAACTCAGCATTTTTAAACTTTAATTTTAATTCATATGCAACAATACTGTGGTTATACAGAAATATAATATTCATTATAATAAACTGTTCCATATTTTCCATCTCAGAAACATCAGCACCCAGGCATGAAATATAAGAAAAGCAGAGATGCTTCACAAATTTTGGAGGGAAAGACCAAGGTAAAAGATTGTTTGGCAATGCAAATCAAAACATAAAAACATGACCAAGTCCCTAAGGTTAAAGCTGTAAGTCAATGGTATGCCTGTTGTTAGTACACCTTGTTTTTTACTAACTGACCTTTTAAGTAACATTATTGACAGAAGGCATTTCTACATGTGCTACTGTCAATGAAAAAAATTGTCACCGTATTAATTTTCACATTTCACAGTATAGATCAAAAATCTAACAGCCAAGCTAAATAAATAGCAATTTGTTAGTCTGAAGAGGAACACTAGAATCAGCATACAACATGAGAACTTGTAAATTGATTTCACACCAATATTCATTTTTGCATATGTTAAAGCAACAGGTAATGAGAGTAGACTGTTACTTTTGATGACATGTGAGCTTTGTTCAGCTTCTTGTGCTGACATAATGAATCTAATACCTGCCAAAGGGATTGTTCAAAAGTACATAACCTTTACAGAACACCTAGATTTGTTAATATTGTGAGAAACCATTATGATTGTTAAATTGTAACATTTCTGAAATGCAACCTGTTCTGTACATTAAAAGCACAAACAAAAAATATTGGAAATATTCAGCAGGTCAAGCAGCATCTGTAGGGTGAAAGGGTGTTAATGTTTCAGGTCAATGACCACTCAAAATATTTCAGATTTCCAGCTTCAGTAGTATTTTGATTTTGTATATTGCTGTATTCCAATAATTTAACATTTTTGAATGTATACTGTATGAATATACACAATAATTATGATCTACTACCAATTACATTGCATCCTGTTTGAGCACAATATACTGTGCCATAGTACAATGTGATGTGGGTCCATGCTAACAACACACTCCACACTGCTGTTGAAAGAGTAGGACTTATCACAAAGGTATACATCATTTTTGGGTAACCCACTGATTTCAGTAAGGCAAAAGTTTTTTTGTAGCAGGTAACATACTCGGCTTCCAATCTGGAAAAGGCATATATTGCGAGGTGATCACGAATATTAAATGATGAAGTATCCAAAAAAGAAAAAAAAACTTCCCTTAAAAATACTTAAGTAATAAGTACTGTGCGATTCTTAATGTCACTAAACAACACCTAGAGCACAATCGTTGCTTTAGAAAATTTTAGAAACTAAAATTATAGCATTTTCAATTACTATTTGGGTCAAATTCTACATAAAATCTCTGTACAAAAACATAATAATCATATTACAGCAAACATTCTAATCCTCAGTCACATTCAATTTATTTGCTGTTGTAACATGATATACACAGGTACATATCATTCAGGAGCATAAGCTTCTTTGAACAATTCAGATTTCTTTGATAAATGGGAATAAGCCTACTCCACTCAAATAAATTGCATTTATATAGTAGATTACATGACTATTGGATGACTGAGGATACTCTGCAGCCAATAAAGTACTTTTGTGGTGCAGCTTCTGCTGTGATGTAGCAATTTAGCAACCATTTTATGCACAGCCAAGAATATGATAAAAACATTAGACAATATATTTTTGTGTTGCCGGTACAAGATATAAATAATGGCCACAGTACTGGGATAGCAGCCTTATTTACTTCAAAATCCTGGAGTGGGATCTTTTACTCTTTCTGAAAGACCAAACAGAGTCTTCGTTTAATATCACATCCACAAGATGACACTTTCAACAATGCAGAACTCTTTCAGTACAGCCCTGGAATAGTAGCTTGATTTGCATGCTGAAGTCCAGAATAGGATTTGAGTGCAGAATTTTCTGGGGGTACAGGGATCAGTGCTATTCACTGACATTTTCAAACCCTGCATGAATTAAGGCAACCATCTTACGTTTGATTCTTTTTCAAATTAGCCTAGCAAGTCTACTGGAATACTTTACATTAGGAGTGGAATTTATGGCAATATTTCATAATTTTTACTTTGTAAAACTTTTGTTGTGTTCCGCTGTACCAGCAGACGGTTTTATAACTTGAAGTGACATGTAGAAGTTTCCCAAGTAATAAATATCTTGCGAAGTAAGATGTTATGACTGAGAAAGCGTAAATCAGTCCAATCTAGTGCATCCACACAGAAATACCCTTAAGTCCTTACACTACAACATCTGATTATTTAAATTAATTTTTTTGATATGTTTTTCCTTCATTATTCAATCTGAAATTCAATCCATTTCAAATATTGACCATTTCTTGTGCCAAGAAGGATTTCCTGAGATCACTGAAATTTTCCTTTCACTAATTTCACCTTTGGTCTGAGTTAATTTTAAATAGTTTTGAAATTTACTTTTGTATGCACCTCTATGAAGGTTACCCACTATGTCTTATTTCTTGGCTGAAAATTACAATTGTCTCCAATTCTTTTCTTGTATCTTAAACATTGAACACTGGTGATCAGATTTTGTAGTTTACGTTCGCACTGCCTTTAATGCTTCAGAATTCCTCTCATATCATGGTGACCAAACCTGGACACAATAGCGGCGATATAATCTGATCAGAGCAGTGTACAATTTGGTCGCAACTTTCATTACACCATTTTGATACTGCAGTCAGACATTCTCAACTGAATGCTTTCCAATAACTTTTTATGTTGTATATCAAGTGTACCAATACTCCTAGGTCCCCTTTCATTTCCTATTTTATTACTTCAATGCTTTGCCTATTTCCTTCCAATGTATAGTACTATATTCTTCTCTATTAATTTGAAGTCAACTTCATAAAAACACAAATGCAAAGAAGTTCCGTAAAATCTGTAGCCAGTTATTTCAGAAAGTGCCTATATTCTTGGGAAAAATAGCCTGATGAATATGGTAGGTGTATTACAATTGCTATCTTGTTGCAAAAAAAGCATGGATTCAGACAAAAAGAATATTATCTTCACTGTATGTCTGGACTTACAAATTGAACAACTATTTTCAAAGTATAACATTGTTTGGTTACAATGATAAAAGTGGTTCACAAAATAAATTGAAATTTCACAGACAGGGTTAAAGAACATGCGATATTGGTGTCACAAAATATGGTTGAGATACATAATAGAAACATGTGAAAGGAAGTCTAAATTCACTAAATTAAAACTTTCTCTGCTCTTCTCATATTAGCATTTGCTCTCTCAACTAATAGCACCAAAATTAGTTAATTTTGAGAAAACATGTGACATTGAAGATGATAGCCAACCCAATGTATCTGTCACCTTAACCAAATTACATCTTCACTTTTTCTATGACTGATTTGAACTCTTGTTTTAAGAGTTGAAATATATCAATTTGAATAGTATCTTAGTCAGCTATGCCAATGTTTTCCTTCAATGTGTTAAGGCAAACATTTTAATGCGCCAATGGCTCCAGGCCTCTTACCTCCTGTTCATGTTCTATTCTCATGCTGGGATTGGCATTCACCTCCAATAAAACAGGCTTCATGTTTTTCATCAGAAGTATATCAAATCCTAAAATCTGTGTAAATAATAGTACAATTCATTAGAGACCATAAAATTTTAATATTTCATTTTAGCCATTATCTTCACTTTCCATTTATAATTAAATGCAGGAGACTAGAGGTTGTAATATGATTAGGTTTAAAGTTCCATTAGAAAGAGGAGGGAAAAAAAGCATAAAAATAAAATCAGATTAGAGTAAGGCAAATTTTAGAAAAATTTAACAAAGTGAGGTGAAATAAAATGAGAAACTGGCAAGCCACATGATAAAAGGGAATCAATGTCAAGTTTCAAAATGCTGTGCATAAAGATAGTAAACTAAAATTTAAGAGGATACTAAGTGACAACCACAAAATAGCCTAACACTAACCTTTGACCTTAAATCTATACCCCTTGATTAATGACGCCTCTACTAATGGAAAAAAAGCAGGCAGGGACAAGGTAGGACTAATAAATTAAACTGCATTTAGTTCAATGCAAGGGGCCTAATAGGGAAGGCAGATGAGCTCAGGGCATGGTTAGGAACATGGGACTGGGATATCATAGCAATTACAGAAACATGGCTCAGGGATGGGCAGGACTAGCAACTTAATGTTCCAGGATAAAAATGCTACAGGAAGGATAGAAAGGGAGGGAAGAGAGGAGGGGGAATGGCATTTTTGATAAGGGATAGCATTGCAGCTGTGCTGAGGGAGGATATTCCCGGAAATACATCCAGGGAGGTTACTTGGCTGGAACTGAGAAATAAGAAAGGGATGATCACCTTATTGGGATTGTATTATAGACCCCCAAAGAGTCAGAGGGATATTGAGAAACTAACTTGTAAGGAGATGTCAGCTATCTGTAAGAATAATAGGGTAGTTATGGTAGGGGATTTTAACTTTCCAAACATCGACTGGGACTGCCATAGAGTTAAAGATTTAGATGAAGAGGAATTTCTTAAGAGCGTACTAGACAATTTTCTGATTCAGTATGTGGATGTACCTACTCGAGAAGGTGCAAAACTTGACCTACTCTTGGAAAATAAGGCAGGGCAGGTGACTAAGGTGTCAGTGGGGGAGCACTTTGGGGCCAGTGAACATAATTCTATTCATTTTAAAATAGTGATGGAAAAGGATAGACCAGATCTAAAAGTTGAAGTTGTAAATTGGAGAAAGGCCA
>NC_057739.1:32382139-32387800 GCF_004010195.1 Chiloscyllium plagiosum | reverse complement strand
GGGGTCAGGGAGTCCAGAACTAGAGGGCATAGGTTTAGGGTGAGAGGGGAAAGATATAAAAGAGACCTAAGGGGCAACTTTTCATGCAGAGGGTGGTATGTGTATGGTATGAGCTGCCACAGGATGTGGTGGAGGCTGGTACAATTGCAACATTTAAGAGGCATTTGGATGGGTATATGAATGGGAAGGGTTTGGAAGGATATGGGCCGGGTGCTGGCAGGTGGGACTAGGTTGGGTTGAAATATCTGGTCGGCATGGACAGGTTGTATTGAAGGGTCTGCTTCCATGCTGTACATCTCTATGACTCTATTTTCGTATTCACTTTTAATCGTATTCACTTTTAATCTTCACTATTTCAAGGAAAACAACCCTAAACAATACAATCTTTCCTCAGCTCAGACCTTCCAGCCCAGGCATCATTCTGGTAAAGGTAAATCTCTGCTGGTCGCTCTTCAGTGCATCTTGTCATTCCTATAATGTAGTGACCTGAACTGCATGCAGTACTCCAATTGTGTCCTAACTAGCATTTTATACAATGTCAGCATAATCACCTTGCCTTTGTATTCTATGCCTTGACTAATAAAGGCAAGTATCCATGATTGTGGCAGAGAAGGATGCTTCATCCAGAGTTCTTGCGCTCCGTCCATTCATTTCTTTTCATCCTTTCTTTCTCTCTCGTTTTCTTTTCCATTTGTCTTTTTCCTCTTCTGCCAGCAGCCAGGAATGGAGTGTGGAGGATATGATGGCCAGTGGACTGGAATAGTGGTGGCCAACTGCTCTGAGCGGGTGACTGCCAGCAGACCAGAGTGAAGGTCAGCCCACGTGGAAGCTCTTGTAAAAAGATTGTATTTGTCTATCATTTTACTTTATTTCTTATTTTCCTAATTTCATCTATGTGTATTTGCAACGTAGCATAACCTTTCTTCTTTATTTTCTCTTCCTTTTGTATCTAAGATGGTGCCAGGTATTGGCAACATTGTACACCTTTCACTACTCCTGATCTTTTGTAACTTGACTACACATGACAATAAACCTAATTCTAATACTTTCTTAATCACCTTCTTTAGCACTGTCCAGGATCCTACCATTGATAGTGTAATCCTTTGCCTTGCTAGCTCTCCACTAGCACATTACCTTTCAGTTTTCCAGACTGAATTCTATTTACCAAAGTTCTGCCCACCCAAGCAGTCCTTTATATCCTTCTACAGTTTGTCCTCCGAACAACTTTCATGTCTATGCACACTTCTTATTCGTTCTTTCTACATTTATTTTCAAATCATAATACACACCACAAACAACAATAGCCTCAGCACTGAGCCCTGTGAAAGCCAAGTAGAAACAGACTTCTAGTCTTAGAAACTTCTCTCAATCATCACCTTCTGCTTCCCTCTTCTCAGCCAATTTTGGATCCAACTTACCCCTTTGCCGCGGATCCCATGTACTATTGTGCTCCCAAACAGGGAGCCGAGCATAAACAACTCAGGAACGTGTTTGTCCCTTTTGTGGTTTTTTTGCTTTTAAGTATATGGCCTCATTTTGATGAGCCTTCCAAGAATCTCCTTCTTCACTGAATAAATGATTCATTGATCAACATTGCAACCTCCCCCTCTTCTATCCCTGTCTCGATATCATCTGAATATCCTAAAACCAGGAATATTGAGCTGACAATCCTGACTATCTTTTAGCCAACTCTCAATCATAGCTACGATGTCCTAAGCACACATGCCTATCTCTACCTTCTGCTCCTCTACTTTATTCCTCCGGTTTCTTGAATTAAAATACTTTTACAAGGCTAAATGGAATGTATCTCATGTCTAGCCTATATTTCCACTGCCTTCCAGACTCACTTACTCATGTTTTAACTTCTAATTCCACCTCAGCTGTCCTCACTTTTGAGCAATTTGCAAGGATCCCATCCCTCTACCAACCTAGTTTACACCAGCCCCAACAGAAATGGTCCCAATCCCAAAGGAATCTGAAACTACCGTCCTGCAATACTTCTCCAGTCACACATTCATCTGCTCTATTCTTCTTTTCTTACACTCACTACCGTATGGCACTGGGAGTAATCCAGAGATTATTATGTTTGAAGTTTTGCTTTTCAATTTCCTCCCTTAAATCTGTTTTCAGGACCTCTATTTTTCTTTCCTCCTATATCATCAGTCCCAACATGGACTACTCCTGTCTGTTCACTCTCCCCCTTCAGCCATTGACTGCGATTCATGGAAACAACATACTATTTTGGAAGCATGTCAATGGCCGTAAAAGTATCTGCCTACTCTCTTAACTAACAAATCCTACACCACTATTGACCTGCCACACATTTCTCCCCACTAGCAAACTGTATTGTGCCATGGTCTATGATCCGGTTGGCCTTCACAGAGGAATGATCAATCCCATTGTTTAAGGCCAAAAACAATTTGCAAGAGAGATATGCAGACTTGAGTATTTCTTCACGGCCTGCCTGTTCCCTTTTTCTGTTTGGCTGTCACCATTCTTTCTGATTGCATTTCTTTAATATGCAGGATGATCATGTCCTGAAACCATGAACCTCTCAGCCTCATAATGCCTCCAGCTGCCATTCAGACTCCAAATTGAGGAAATCGAGTTGCTCCAACCAAAGGCATCTCTTGTACACATGATTGTCCAGACTGCCGAAAGCATCTAGGATTTGCATAGTGCAAGATGTGCCTAAGCTTCCCAGATATAATTCAACTAAATAGAATATGGACATATTACTTCTACTTTGGTCTTGATTAGAGAGATCTTATTCTTGTTTGTATTCAGAGTCCTATTCGGGTCCATCACCAGTCTGTCTGCTTCTCCGCAGTGGTTCTCACCTTGCCCACTCCTTTCTGTGATGCTGACTGACCAACATAGGTCCTCACCTCACATGCTCCTTAAGATACCATTATCTGCTCTTATTAGACAGGAAGATACAACTGGCAACAAATTTAACCTGAGGGTCTTGACGTCCCAGGCGAGGGGCAAGGTGGAAAAGGGGGACCTTCACAGTGACCTCAGCCAGAATTGAACCCAAACTGTTGCTTCACTCTGCATCACAAACCAAATGTCCAATTGATTGGGCTAGCTAACTCAATGCAGTTTCCTGGTAAAACTCAGTACAATTGTGACAATTTTTCCAACATACCACAGTAGATGATACTGATGGAACAGTTATTAGCACATTGTCATTGTAAGTATCACTTGAAAGTAAACTTGCATCAGATAGGAATGTTAACTTTAGAAATTGAGTTAAGATTAGTGTAGATTGGAGCAGCTTTCAACACCAAAGATCAGCAAATTACTGGACACAGTAAACATAAAATGCAAGGCCAAATCAGAAATAAGTTCTCTCCAGCAGTACTTATACTGGGAGAGCTGATATTTCAATTAAACAACAGAAAATTCAAACCCTGACCCCACTAGAGATAATACTGTATACTGCTGTGAAGCATTATAATGTTCCATTTCAGACTTCAATCACACAATATATAAGGATTCTTTGGGGACTTGACAGGGTACATGCAGAGAGGTTGCTTCATCTTGTGGGGGAATCTAGGACCAGAGTAAAGGGTCAATCAGTTAGGTGGAATTTCTTTTGAGGCTGTGGATGTGTAGAATTTGTTACAGCAGAAGGCTGTAAAGTCTAAACTGAAAAAAAAAACTGCTGCTGTAAATCAGAAACAAAAACAGAAATTGCTGGAAAAGCTCAGGTGTGGTAGCATCTGTAGAAAGAAATCAGAGTTAATGTTTTGGGTCAAGTGACACTTCCTCAGAATGGACTGTAGAGACTGGGTCATTAAGCATATTCAAGGCTAGATTGACAGATATTTAATCAGCAAGAGAATCAAGATTTATATGGAAGAGGTAGGAAAGTGGGTTCATGAGAATCAGATCAGCCATGATCTCAATAAATTGAGGAACAGACACGAAGGCTGAACGGACTACTTTAGTCTCTACGTCTTATGATCTTATAACAAAAAACAAATTGTGATGATACTGCCCCTTCAACAAAGTTGTCCTTGGTTTTCTTCAAGAGGGGTCATAAAGGCAGAGATGGCAATATGTCTACAGCTATATACTTTATAACAATAGCAGGGGAGTGGCCAGTTCTCTAGGTTCAGGTTAATTTTGTCCAGAGTATGATTTAGTTTTATTTTAAGCAGTAAGTCAGAAAACTACTGGAAACCAAGAGTAGCAGCTACAGTGAGAAAGGGATTCATGCTTCAACAGAGGTCTTGCCTGAACTTTCTCTCTGAAAAATGTCCTGCCTGTAAGACTCTGTGTTTGAATTAACCTTTTGCCAACGGTGTGCTTATGGGAATGTTGCAGGGATTAGAACGGCTGTTAAGTCATGATATTGTGTTGGGTTATCAAATAAGTTATTCTAAATTCTTTTTTTAAAATTGTTAATGTTTCATTTGTAATGTCTAAATAAATTCTGTTTTGTTTAAACCCGAGTTGTTTGACCAGCTGCATCACTCCTGGAATATCACTTTATATCTGAATAAAACAAAACATTAGGGTCTGGGCTACCTTCTTAAAACATTTTGAGGGGTCTGGTCTGGTCCATAACAACATGGATTAACTGAATAAAACTGATATACTTGGAGCAGAAGTCCAAACAAGGAAATTTAAGATGTACACTTCTTCCTCTTGCAAATGTATTCTGTGTCTGCATGCTTAGGACATTACTATTGCAGCCCTGTTTAGAATCAAGAATTTTGTGTTATATGCAGGTGTGCAGGAAGATCCAGCTCATTAGAATTTTGCTTAATTCATGGGTTTGGATTTTCTGATTGTCAGATAGTTGTTATTCTGGCACATGTAGGAGTTTGATTCCAGCATTGGGTGACTGTGCATGGAGTTTGCACATTCTCCCACTGTCTGCGTGGGTTTCTGTTGGGTGCTGGTTTTCTCAGATTGCTCAAAGATATGGATTGACCATGTTAAATTGTCCTTAGTGACTAGGGATGTGCAGGCTAGGCGAATTGACCATGGTAAAATGCTAAGTTACAGGGATAAGGCAAGAGGCTGCATGTGCGTGCTCTTTGGAGGGTGAGTGCAAACTCAATGGATAAATGGTCACTTTCTGCACTGTAGTGATTCTATGATTCTATTGTATGACTCCTGTTGCACATAAATCCTATAGAAACCCCCATCATAGCAGACTGCAAAGTTATTGCTCAGAAGATTTAAGATTTCACGAGGCAATTCCTCTATGCCTGGAACTTTCTAAAGGTCTCCATTTAAATTGGAAAATTCAGAGGGTGCTGTTGAAATTAAGTAAAACAGCGACACAGGAAAAGTTAGAATATTTTGCACATACATACAGAAAACAGACCACATTTATTTCAGACTCTCCAACAAATGCCACATTCCACAGATCACTTAGAACATAGAACATAGAAGAATACAGCGCAGTACAGGCCCTTTGGCCCTCGATGTTGCGCCGATCCAAGCCCACCTAACCTACACTAGCCCACTATCCTCCATATGCCTATCCAATGCACGTTTAAATGCCCATAATGAAGGAGAGTCCACCACTGCTACTGGCAGGGCATTCCACGAACTCACGACTCGCTGAGTAAAGAAACAACCTCTAACATCTCTCCTATACCTACCCCCCTTAATTTAAAGCTATCCCCCCTTGTAATA
>NC_057739.1:32321534-32379741 GCF_004010195.1 Chiloscyllium plagiosum | reverse complement strand
ATCCCCCATAACAACCACCCTATTACTTTCACTCTTCTCTTGAATCATCCTCGCAATCCTTTCTTCTACGTTTCTAGGACTATTAGGGGGCCTGTAAAAAACTCCTAACAGGGTGACCTCACCTTTCCTATTCCTAACCTCAGCCCAAACTACCTCTGATGGCGAGTCTTCATCCATCGTCCTTTCCACAGCTGTAATACTATCTTTGACAAGCAATGCCACACCTCCCCCTCTTTTGCCCCCACCTCTGCCCCTACTACAACATTTAAACCCTGGAACTTGCAACAGCCAATCCTGTCCCTGTTCTACCCATGTCTCCGTAATAGCCACAACTTCGAAGTCCTTATAACCTCCTCAGACCTTGACCTGACACCTGCAAGACCAGACACTCATTCACTGCTCCAGGTCAGATTCCCCTTCACCTACTCTGGACTCAAACCCCACTTTTCTCTACTCTGGACCCCTTCATCTCATGGGCCGACCACTTTGACCCACTATGGAACTGCCACCCTACCACCCAATTGAGGCCTTTGCCCAGTCAAGACCAAACCACCCCAGCTCTGTACCTGGCCACCTTTCATTCCTCTGGGGCCTGACCACCCTTTACCTCCCTCACTTAATACTCTAAGCTTTGTTCACAGACACCTTCTCTCCACCACCTCAAAGATAATATAGTAGTGAACCATAAGACATGTGACATAATTAAATTTTGAAAGTAATAAATAAACTTTACAAGGTACTGCCATTTAAGTTGTTTCTTTGTTACTGTAGTGATTGTAACAAGGTCAGCTAGGTACACCTCATAAAAAATGAGTTTCCTGAATGGACTAGATTAATAACCTCAATCAGGGATTCCTGCCTCACATAATAATAGGGGTGTCATACATTCCATTCACTCAGAGCTGGAAGACTGTCAAGGACTCTCCACGTGTAAAGAAAGAGAGACTTGGTGACAGGATATCAGTGGAGTTATTTCATTGGCAACAAGAATGGAATTAATGATGTAACCATGCAAAAGCACCTATTAGCTGAAGCCCAACTAGACTTCAAACAGACAATACAACAGGCTTTATTATTGGAAAATGTGGCAAGGGGAGCATATGAGTTGCAGGGAATGGACACCCTCACCAGTCCGACTGAGCGTGGAGAAAACCACTTGAGCGGAGATAATTGCATAGCCTCACTCAGGACATATCCTGAACAGAGGAAATCCAGGTCAGCCCACAGAAAAACCCCAAAACAAAGCCAAGCCCAGGCCAAATGGTTAAAATTTTCTTCATGATTCAGGCCAGTAGTTGTTGCCAGTATGCAGATTTTGAGGCAGCAAAAGAGTCCCATGAGACCTAAACTGAGTAGGCCATATGCAGGACAGTGTGCACCCAATCAAGTTTTGAACAGTTAAATTGCTCAGCAACATCCAAATCAGAATTAATCAAAATAAACATTTGGTTAAATGGTCACTTGATTCTAATGGAGGTCAATACTAGTGTGGCCGTTTCAGTGATCGCAGAACCAGTCTTCAACAAAATTCACTTTGGATTCCAACTCTTAGGTTTGCGCAAGACCTTAGCTAGGCTGAGAAACTATACTGAGGAACCTTTACAGACTAAGGATACAACTTCAGTTCCGGTGTCTTATGAGAAGCAGCAGGTTCAGTCACCATTGTGATTATATTAAAAGGCTCTGGCCCAAACTTAATAGAGTGAAATTGCTTGAGAAAGATTCACCTGGCTTGGCTCAACATTTTTCGAATAGAAATTGGCTGCTTGAGTGAAGTCCTAATTAAATGACTGGATGTTTTTCAGGAAAGTGTGGGGAATATCAAAGGAGCTAAGACCACCTTACCTGTTGACAAGGAAGCAATTCCATGAATCTGTAAGGCCCACTGAGTGCCATTTGCCTTACGGGCAAAAGCAGAGACAAAAAATTAGAGGCTGGAAAGTGAAGGAATCACCAAACCTGCCAGTTGATGGAATGGGCAGCGCAGGTTGTACTGATTGTGAATCCCCACAAGTGAGTTTGCCTGTGTGGGAATTTTTATCAAACAATAAAATGCTTCTCGCAGCTGGATAAATACCCAATCCCTCACATAGACAATTTACACGCAAAACTGAGAGGGACTGTCCTTCACAGAGCTGAACACGAGTCATATGTACTTGCAGTTAGAGGAGAGTATTAATAGGCCTGTGTGCACTACTTTATAAGACTATTTGCAACAATAATTTGTTTTTGATGTGAACAGTTATTGTTTAGTCGCATAGATTTTGGAAAAACATTCTATGGAACATACGGGATGATATTTAATGACTAGAAGGCGACACGGTTTACTCCAAAAAGAACACGAGGTGCTGGAGATCTTCGAAACATAAAAGTGAATAAATCTCCAGGACCTGATCAAGTGTATCCCAGTGGGAAGTCAGGAAAGAGATTGCAGGGCCCCCAGCAAAGATATTGGTATAGCCTACAGATACAGGTGAGGTGCAAGAGGACTGAAGTGTGGCTAATAACAAAGAAAATCTAAAACGCAAGAATAGGCCCTTCGGCCCTCCAAGCCTGAGCCGATCCAAATGTACTGTCTAAACCTGTCGGTCAATTCCTAAGAATTTGTATCCTTCTGTTCCCCACCTACTCATACATCTGTCCAGACGCATCTTAAATGAATCTACCGTGCCTGCCTCTACCACCTCTGCTGGCAACGCGTTCCAAATGCCCACCAACCACTGTGTGAAGTACTTGCCGCATGTATCCCCCTTAAACTTTCCACCTCTCACCCTGAAAGCATGACCTTTCATTATGGAATCCTTCACCGTGGGCGGCACGGCAGAGGTTGAGTAGGTTAGGTTTATTTTCACTAGAAAAAAGGAGGTTGAGGGGGGACCTCCTCAGTCAGGTCCCCCCTCAATCTCCTTTTTTCTAGTGAAAATAAACCTAACCTACTCAACCTCTGCCACCGTGGGCGGCACGGCAGAGGTTGAGTAGGTTAGGTTTATTTTCACTAGAAAAAAGGAGGTTGAGGGGGGACCTGACTGAGGTTTACAAAATCATGTAGGGTGTAGACAGGGTGGATAGAAACAAGCTAATCTAATCTAATCTAAATCTAATCTCTCTTCATAGCTAGCACCTTCCATAGCAGGCAACATCCTCGTAAACCTTCTCTGCACCCTCTCTAAAGTGTCCATTTCCTTTTGATAACGTGGCGACCAGAACTGTACAGTATTCTAAATGCGGCTGAACCAATGTCTTGTACAATGTTAACATGACTTGCCAGCTGTTATACTCAATACCTCGTCCAATGAAGGTAAGTATACTATATGCCTTCTTGACCACTCTATCCACCTGTGCAGCAACCTTCAAGGTACAATGGACCTGCACTCCCAGATCTCTCTGTCCATCAACTTTTCCCAAGGTTCTTCCATTCATTGTATAATTCGCTCTATAATTAGACTTGTCTAAATGTATCACCTCATATTTGTCTGGATTGAAAGCCATCTGCCACTTTTCCGCCCAACTCTCCAGTCCACCTATATCCTCCTGTATTCTCTGACAGTCCCTTATGCTTTCTGCTACTCCACCAATCTTTGTGTCATCTGCAAACTTGCTGATCATACCAACAGTACACTCTTCTAGATCATTTATGTATATTACAAATAACAGTGGCCCCAATACTGACCCCTGTGGAACACCACTGTTGTTCCTTTTTTTAAAAAAAGAAAGGCTGGAAGGAGAAGCCAAGGAACAATAGACCAGTGAATATGGAACAATACACTGCAGAACTGGCCCTTCAGCCCTCGATGTTGCGTCGACCTGTGAACTCCTCTAAGCTCATCCCCCTACACTATCCCATCATCATGCTTATCCAAGGATCGTTTAAATCTGCCTAATGTAGCTGAGCTAACTACATTGGCAGGCAGGGCATTCCACGCCCTTACCACTCTCGGAGTAAAGAACCTGCCTCTGACATCTGTTTTAAATCTATCACCCCTCAATTTGTAACTATGCCCCCTTGTACAAGCTGATATCATCATCCTAGGAAAAAGACTTTCACTGTCTATCCTATCTAGTTTTCTGATCATCTTATGCGTCTCTATCAAATCCCCTCTTAGATGCCTTCTATCAAATGAGAACAGACTCAAATCTCTCAGGCTTTCCTCATAAGACCTTCCCTCCAGACCAGGCATCATCCTGGTAAATCTCATCTGCACCTTTTCTAATGCTTCTACATCCTTCCTGTAATGGAGTGACCAGAACTTAACACAATATTCCAAGTGCGGCTGCACTAGCGTTATGTATAGTTGCAGAATGACATTATGGCTCTGGAACTCAATCCCTCTACAAATAAAACCTAACACACCCTATGCCTTGTTAACAGCTCTAACAACCTGGCTGGCAACTTTCAGGGATCTATGTCCAATGACCCCAAGATCCCTCTGCACATCCACACTACCAATAATCTTTCCATTGACCCAGTATTCTGCCTTCTTGTTATTCTTCCCAAAGTGAATCACCTCACCTTTAGCTGCATTGAACTCCATTTGCCACCTCTCAGCCCAATTTTGCAGTTTATCCAAATCCCCCTGCAACCTGCAACATTCTTCCAAACTGTTCGCTACTCCACCAACTTTAGTGTCAGCTACAAACTTACTAACCCATCCACCTATGTCTGCATCTAAGTCATTTATAAAAATGACAAAAAGCAATGGTCCCAAAACAGATCCTTATGGCACACCACTAGTAACTGGGCTACAGGCTGAATATTTTGCATCAACCACCAATCTCTGCCTTCATTCAGAAAGCCAGTTTCTAATCCAAACTGCTAAATCACCCTCAATCCCATGCCTCTGCATTTTCTCCAACAGCCTACTATGTGGAACCTTATCAAACTGAAGTCCATGTACACCATGTCAACTGTTCTACCCTCAACCACATGCTTGGTCACTTTCTCAAAAAACTCAATGAGTTTGTGAGACATGACCCGCCTTTGACAAAACCATATTGACTTTCTGAAATGAAATTGTTGCTTGCAAGATGATTATAAATCCTCTCTCTTATAATCCTTCCCAAAACTTTTCCTATAACAGAAATAAGGCTCATTGGTCTATAATTACCTGGGTCATCTCTACTCCCCTGCTTGAACAAGGGCACATTTGCAATCCTCCAGTTCTCTGGTATTAAACCTGTGGACAATGATGACTCAAAGATCAAAGATCAAAACCAAAGGCTCCGCCATCTCTTCCCTAGTTTTCCAGAGAATCCTCTGATAAATCCCATACAGCCAGGGGACTTGTCTACTTTCACTCTTTCTAGAATTGATAACACCTCTTCCTTACTAACCTTGATCCTTTCTAGTCTAATATCTCGTATCTCATTCTTCTCCTCTACAATATTATCCTTTTCTGAGTGAAAACAGATGAGAAATATTCGTTTAGCACTTCTCCGATCTCCACAGGGTCCACACAACTTCCTACTTCTGTCTTTGACTAGCCCTATTCCTACCCTAGTCATCCTTTCACTCCTCATATACCTATAGATAGCTTTAGGGTTCTCCTTTATTCTATATGCTAAAAACTGTTCATGTCCTCTTTGTTCTTCTTAACTCTCTCTTTAAATCCTTCCTAGCTAATCTGTAACTCTCCTTCGCCTCATCTGAACCATCTCGTCTCATTGTCCCGTAAACTTCCTTCTTCCGTTTAACAAGAGATGCAATTTCTGTAGTAAACCATGATTCCCTTAACTTATCACTTCCTCCCATACCTATCATGGACACGCAATATCTGTTCCTTAAACCTGCTCCACATTTTGATTGTCCCCATCCCCTGCATTTTGCTACCCCATTCTATGCATCCTAAGTTTTGCCTAATCGCATTATAATTGCCCTTGTCCCATTGGTAACTCTTGCCCTGTGGCATGTACCTATCCCTATCCATTGCTAAACTAAACGTAACTGAATTATGGTCACTATCTCCAAAGTGCTCACCTACCACTAAATCAAACACCTGGCCTGGTTCATTACCAAGCACCAGATCCAGTGTGGACTCCCCTCTTGTCGGCCTTTCGACATACTGTGTCAGAAAACCCTCCTGCACACATTGAACAAAAACTGCTCTATCTGACATAATAGAGTTATAGCATTTCCAGTCAATGTTAGGGAAGTTAAAGTCCCCCATAATGACCACCCTGCCTTTCACTCCTATGCAGAATCATTTTGCCAATCCTTTCCTCTACCTCCATGGAACTCTGCGTAGGCCTATAAAAAACTCCCAGTGTGACCTCTCTTCTCCTGTTTCCAACCTCAGCCCACACTACCTCAGTAGATGAGTCCTTGTCAAAAGTTCTTTCAGCTACCGTTTTACTATACTTGACTAACAAGGCCACACCTCCCCTTCTTTTACCACCTTCCCTGTTCTTAATGAAAGATCTAAACCCTGGAACCTTCAACATCCATTCCTGATCCTGCTCTATCCACGTCTTTGAAATTGCCACAACATCAAAGTCCCAGGTACCTATCCATGCTGCAAGCTCATCTACCTTATTTCAGATACTTCTGGTGAGGAAGTAGACACACTTCAAACCAGCTTGCTGTCTGCCAGCACATTCCTGTGACCGTGAAATCCTGTCCATGCCCTCCCTACTCTCATCCTCCTGTTCACTGGAATTACACCTCAAGTTCCCATCCCCTTGCTGAGCTAGTTTAAACTCACTCAATTAGCACCAGCAAATTTCACACCCAGGATATTAGTATAGTATGTTGGAGGGGAGCTTGAGAGATAGGAATTACATGCATTTGAAGAGGCAAGGACTGACTAGGGATAGTCAGCATTGCTTTGTGCATGGGAAAATATGTCTCACAAATTTGATTGAAGTTTTTGAGAATGTAACCAAAAAGATTAATGAGGGCATAATGGTAAACATTGGCTACATGGACTTTGTCTTTGACAAGGTTCCACATGATAGACTAATCAGTGAAGTTATATCTCATGGGATTCAGGGAGAGCTTGCCAACTGGATACAAAATTACTTGACAATAGGAGACAGAAATTGTGGTGGAGGTTGGTTTTTCTAAGGGTTGTGACCAGCGGTATTCCACAGGGATTGATGCTGAGTCCACTTTTGTTATATAAATGATTTGGATGAGCATGTAGGAGGCATGATTAGTAAGTTTGTGGATGACACCAAAATTGGTGGTATAGTCAAAAGTGAAGGAGGTTATCGAAGATTAGAAAGAGATCTTGATCAATTGGGCCAATGGACTGAGGGGTGGCAAATGGAGCTGAATTTGATTAAATGCGAGGTATTGCATTTTGGTGGGAGAAACAAGAGGACTTAAACAGTGAATGGTAGGGCCTGAGATAGTGCTGTTGAGGAAGTTTATAGCCTTGAAACTTGCCCTTAAACATTTAGACTAAAATGTAATTTTGACTTATAGAACACATTTACTGCACAATTGAAAATTACCAGGATGTTGCTGGGAGTGGAGGGTTTGAGTTAGAAGGACTGGCTGCGACTTTTTCATTGGAGCATAGGAGGTTGAGGGGAAACCTAATAAAGATTTATAAAATCATGACAGGCATAGGTAAGGTGAATAGCCTTCTTTTCCCTAGGGTGAGGGATTTCAAAACCACACGCCATATTTTTAAGGCAAGAGGAGAAAATTAAAGGATGAGAGGCAACTTTTTCACACAATGGGGGTTCATACGTGGAAGGAACTGTAAGAGGAAATGATAGGTGCAGGTACAATTACGATATGCAAAAGACATTTGGATAGGTACATGAATAGGAAAGGTTTAGAGGGATATGGATCAAATGCAGGCGAGAGAGACTAATTTAGTTTGGGAAACTTGGTTGGCATAGACTAATTGGACTGAAGAATCTGTTTTCGTGCTGTATGACTCAAACCAGAACCATTAATTGTTCACACTTGCTACCTTGTCTTAGTAAAGATCTATGAAATTGGTAAACTAAAAGGGACAAGGAGGTTCAAAAGGGATGATCTTATAAAATTATTGGTATGTTAAAGAATGAATGAGGTGACAGTGAGAGGTGATGTTACTTTTAAAGAACAAGATCAGGAATTAGGCATAAGTTATTTTGCCAATCCAAAATTGACCATGAACTGTTCATATACTGTAGTGCACTAAAAAGCCAATTACAACTCAAGATTCCTTTGATCTTTAAAAGGAGTAGTAAGTAGTAAGAGTTAATAAGGATTGGGTTTTAGTCACTCAATGCTCAAGAAAAAAATCGAAGACAAAAGGAGAACTTCAACAGAACAGAATAGGAAACCTGTGCCCAGTCAGCCAGTCTTGCAAACTGGTATTCCAATGTGAATAAGCCAACAAAAACACTTTTTATTAAGTATTGTTTCTTTAGTACTTGTCATGATAAACTTAGTATGCTTGAAAACATATTTGTACCTGGAATGGGTCCTATAATTAATCATGACTAGAAACTTTAGATTAGCTCTGTAAATGGCTTGAGTCTTACAAGCCCATCACAAAATCTTAATACTGCAGGCAGCTATAATCAATACTGGATAACTCTAGCACATACACATTTAGCACTTGGCTACAGAACCAAAGAGCATAACTTCATAAGTAAGTGATGTTGTGGGAAATATTAAGTAGACTTGGGGTGTTTCCTCAGAGAAAAAAAAGTAAATCCTTGGCTGTTGTCAGACTCCTCCTGGCAGTCTATTTCAAAGGAGTTTTATAAACAACTACAGTAATTGCCTTCTTGAAATCAGAAGGCCTGAAGAGACCAGTGAATGCCAGAAACAGGACTGTAAAACTTCAATGATTAAGCACTGCAAAGGAAGTCAACAGCTTAATCATAAAACTTATAATTCTGAGATTCATAGACCTGAACACTGCAATATTACAAAGGACAATACAATAACACAACATACTGACCTGAAAGCATGTCGGTCCAGGTTTTCCTGGAGGAATATATGTTTGATGATAAACTTTTAATTCAGGAACCAATGCAATAATAGCCCTAATTACTAAAGTGATAATATCCGACCACATTTTCTTCACATCATAGCCTCGCATAGAAAGCTTGGTTACAATACTTGAAAATGTCCTTTTGCTTCCAGTGTTTACACTGTCAGAATGAATGAAATTTCCACTATGGACATTCAGAGAGTAGTTTGTTAAGTGCATAAATACTCGATGAAAATTTTTACTGTTAGGCTCTTGATATGGTTCTGTACAGAATCTAGACAGACCATCTTTGGCTATGTAGATCTCCAGTGGGTCTAATGATTTGAGCAAGACATACAATCGAATGTCAAATTTCAATTTATCGATCAGTAATGGCTTGCTGATATATTCCTGGACCACTGCTGGCTTGCTATGGAGGTTGGCCAACATTCGGACATCATTAGAATCTTTAATGAGGTAGATTCCATCACCTTGGGATCCTCCATCTGGCTTTACAATAAAAGTAGGTTTCCAAGATGAATCATTTTCTTTTGACACACGTACCTACATGTAAAAACAAAGTTAACATTAAATGGTTTAAATAGCAGTAATGTCTTTTCAATTACTCAGTAACGATACTAAATGAATATTTTGCATCAGTATTTACTGTGGAAAAGTATATGGAAGATATAGACTGTAGGGAAATAGATGGTAACATCTTGCAAAATGTCCAGATTACAGAGGACGAAGTGCTGGATGTCTTGAAACGGGTAAAGGTGGATAAATCCCCAGGACCTGATCAGGTGCACCCAAGAACTCTGTGGGAAGCCAGAAAACTGATTGCTGGGCCTCTTGCTAAGATATTTGTATCATTGATAGTCATAGGTGAGGTGCCGGAAGACTGGAGGTTGGCAAACGTGGTGCCACTGTTTAAGAAGGGTGGTAAAGATAAGCCAGGGAACTATAGATCGGTGAACCTGACCTCGGTGGTGGGCAAGCTGTTGGAGGGAATCCTGAAGGGCAGGATGTACATGTATTTGGAAAGGCATGGACTCATTCGGGATAGTCAACATGGCTTTGTGCGTGAGAAATCATGTCTCACAAACTTGATTAAGTTTTTTGAAGAAGTAACAAAGAGGATTTTGATGAGGGTAGAGCAGTAGTTGTGATCTATATGGACTTCAGCAAGGCATTTGACAAGGTTCCCCATGGGAGTCTGATGAGCAAGGTTAGATCGCATGGAATACAGGGAGAACTAGCCATTTGGATACAGAACTGGCTCAAAGGCAGAAGACAGAGGGTGGTGGTGGAGGGTTGTTTTTCAGACTGGAGGCCTGTGACCAGTGGAGTGCAACAAGGATCGGTGCTGGGTCCTCTACTTTTTGTCATTTACATAAATGATTTGGATGCGAGCATAAGAGGTACAGTTAGTAAGTTTGCAGATGACACCAAAATTGGAGACGTAGTGGACAGCGAAGAGGGCTACCTCAGATTACAACAGAATCTGGACCAGATGGGCCAATGGGCTGAGAAGTGGCAGATGGAGTTTAATTCAGATATATGCGAGGTGCTGTATTTTGGGAAAGCAAATCTTAGCAGGATCTAATAACTTAATGGTAAGGTCCTAGGGAGTGTTGCTGAACAAAGAGACCTTGGAGTGCAGGTTCATAGCTCCTTGAAAGTGGAGTTGCAGGTAGATAGGACAGTGAAGAAGGCGTTTGGTATGCTTTCTTTTATTGGTCAGAGTATTGAGTATAGGAGTTGGGAGGTCATGTTGCGCTGTACAGAACATTGGTTAGGCCACTGTTGGAATATTGCACATAATTCTGGTCTCCTTCCTATCGGAAAGATGTTGTGAAACTTGAAAGGGTTCAGAAAAGATTTACAAGTATGTTGCCAGGGTTGGAGGATTTGAGCTATAGGGAGAGGCTGAACAGGCTGGGGCTGTTTTCCCTGGAGCATTGGAGGCTGAGGGGTGACCTTATAGAGATTTACAAAATTATGAGGGGCATGGATAGGCAAAAGTCTTTTCCCTGGGGTCGGGGAGTCCAGACTAGAGGGCATATGTTTAGGGTGAAAGGGGAAAGATATTAAAGAGACCTAAGGGGCAACCTTTTCACGCAGAGGGTGGTGCATGTATGGAATGAGCTGCCTAAGGAAGTGGTGGAGGCTGGTTCAATTGGAACATTTAAGAGGCATTTGGATGGGTATATGAATAGGAAGGGTTTAGAGGAATATGGGCAGGGTGCTGGCAGGTGGGACTGGATTGGGTTGGGATATCTGGTCGGCATGGACGGGTGGATCGAAGGGTCTGTTTCCATGCTGTACATCCCTATGACTCTATGAATAAACAAACCATGACTTACTAACTTCTACCATATCTGGAAGCTACAAAGAATTCACTGCTTTGATTTTTTTCTACATAAAGGATCTGCTAAAATCATTCTTGCTACCATTTTCTGGAAAATTAAAATATTTGAGCTAGCTTTTCACTCCAGCCGAAAAAGACACTCAATATCTCCAATACTTTTCAAATTTCAGTCTTTCTGCATCAACTCACACAGGAGTCAGTATTTCCTCAACAAAACTCAGGAAGTCTAGGTTATATTTTCACTGACATAAAAAGCTCAACTTCCTCTCTTGCTGCAATTTAGACTGCTCATTGTTTTGAAGCCTTTGACTTTATTTTGTCACCAGGCTCTATTTCTCTGATCGCCACCCTCCATAAATTCCAACATATTTATGGAGTGCATTTAACCTATTGAAAACGCCAATGTATTTCATAGGAATACAATGAAACAAAAGGGCTCTGACTGTTACAAACAAGATGCTGCTTGTTTGGGAAAGTTTGAAGGACATCTATCACAAGGGCAATAGGGAAATGGAACATGCAGCAAGTTACGACACAGGCAGCAGTGTTTTGGATGATTTCAGTTTTATAGGGAGAATATGGGACACTAACCAGGACTACATTGGAGTAGTCAAGACCAGCTGTAATGAACATTCCTGCAGCAGATGAGCAAAGACAGGAGGGAAATCAATTTGCATTTACCGAGGTGGAAATAGGCAGTTATAAGGATAGCTCAAATAAAGTTGAAGTTATTCTCAGGATGCAATGCAACATCAAGTTTTCAAAATCCAAAACCCCATCCTCACATCCTGGCTTGCACAAAATCTTGCTCACCGTGTACTCCCATCCTTATTGATTTAGATGGGTTTCAAATCATCCAATTGTTAAATGTAATATCCTCATCATCTATAAATCCCTACATAGCCTGGCACCATTTTACCTCCATTCTCCTCAAACCTCATACCTCTGAGCTTTTTGCTTCTGTCATCCCTGTCTATCTTCACATTCCATTCTGTGTTATCCCACTAACTCAAACTTTACTGCCTCACCTTTCATCCCTTCTTTGAATGCCATACAAATGTCATGGTTAACAGCACATTTATAGGAACAGGAATAGGCCATCTGAGCCAGTCACATCATTCAGTGCGGTAACGACTGTTATGTGGCCTAACTTTATATCACCTGCCTTTGGCCCGCATCCCTTAACTTTGCTTAACAAAATATATCAATCTACCTTAGATTTATTTGTTAACAGGAGTCCTCATATTCTGGAAAATTAAATTTGATTCTTCAGCATCAGGTACTTCATGATTTTGACATAATTTTCATGTCAAATTTTGAGCTAGTCACCAATAGATACAGAACACAATTAATTTTAAAAAACATATTTCTTATGAGTTAGAATAGAATGTAGCATCAAATTCAAATGAAAATTAGAAATTGTATGAAAGCAACAGAAAGTAGAGAATGACTAAGCCAATCCCAGTCAATGATGAAATAAAACAGGTTTGCATGTTAGTACCAACCCTCTTCAGCATGTTTTCTTTCTGATGCCTTCCATAATAATGATCCTGGTATCAATATCAGATATCACATGGTCAGAAAACTGCTCAATCTGAGACAAACGTAGGCAAAGACTAAAGTCTTCAAGGATATATTTTCTGATTTTGCATTTACTGTTGACTGCATGTTAGCTTCCCTTTCAGAAATGGATATCCAATTCAGTATATGTGACAACTTCAGCCCTTTGATTTACAGGGGAAAAATTTAAGTAACATAGCAGGTTGTTCTTATTCCAGGAAATTCTTATTCCAAGCCCAAGACCAGATGTGCTGTTAACCATGGCATGGTAGAGGCAAAATTAAAAAGACAGTCCCTGTCCATAGGGTTCACTGAGATGATTCTTTTGGCATGCCAGTACTTGACGTTTGTTAATGTCTCTCTTCTCCAGGTACTTTCACCTGCAAACAGAAGGGATCGACAAACTGGTTCGCTATGTATAAAGTCTCTGACTTGTTGGTGAAAAGCAACAACGTGCAGTAACTAATGGGAGAAAATAAACTGGCATTCTTCAGGCATTAGGTGATTATTTTTACCGCAGCAACTAAGATAGCATCTTTCTTTCAGGAAGTCCAAAGGTTTCTGACCAACTTGTTCACACCCACGAACTGTGCAACTACCTGGGAGGAAATAACAGTTGTGGGCAGACAGAAAGTCTTTGTCACTCCACAGACTAATCAAATACTTGTTGCTTTCAGTACTTTCAGTACACACTCTCTGGTGGTAGTTCATCTACAACTGTACATTGCCAACTAGTTGAACAAACAACTATGAAAACAGTGCTTAAAATAAAGTGCTGGTGGTTTTCTTTTAAAAACATAATAATCACTTCCACAATCCTTGGTTTTTAAAGCAGGCCTTTTCTCAGTTCAATCCACATTAAAATATACATGAAAACAAAAAAACACTTTACACTAGAACCTGTCAACAGTGGATATTTTCACTTACCTCAGTATCTCTAAACTATCTATAATGACAATGAGAGCATGCAGGAATTGTCATATCAAATGTAGCCTTGGCAGACTTTGGACAGTTTGCACATAAACAGAAGTATTCTACCTTCCCAATTATAAGTCTATAAAACAACATTCCTCCTCGCACTTCTCTGTGCATGCAAGTCCTAAAATGTAAACCAGTGTCATACCATGAAGCTCAAACATTTTCACTTAAGCTGCCATTGAAAGATTCTGTAGATTGAATGGCAAGCCAAATTACCAGGCAGATGTAAAAACACCTGAGCTGATATTAAAAACGTGTTGCTGGAAAATCACACAGGTCAGGCAGCATCAAAGGAGCAGGAGAATCGACATTTCGGGCATCAGCCCTTCTTCAGGAATGAGGAGGGCGTGCCAAGCAGGCTAAGATAAAAGGTATGGAGGAGGGACATGGGGGAGGGCGTTATGAATACGATAGGTGGAAGGAGGTTAAGGTGAGGGTGATAGGCCGGAGAGGGGGTGGGGACGGAGAGGTCGGGAAGAAGACTGAAGGTCAAGAGGGCGGTGTTGAATCCGAGGACTGAGATAAGGTCGGGGAGCTGAAATGTGGAAGCTGGAGAAATCTATTTTCATCCCTTATATTTGGAGGGTCCCTCGTCAGGTCCACATCCCCCACCAACCCAACCTCCACTCCGGGCACCTTTCCCTGCAAGGGCAAGTCGTGCAAAACCTGCGCCCACTCCTCCCCCCTCACCTCCCTCCAAGGCTCCAGTGGATCCTCCTATATCCATCGCAAATTCACCTGCACCTCCACGCACATCAATTACTGTAACCGCTGCACCCGATGTGGTCTCCTGTACATTGTGGAGACAGGCCGCCTACTTATGGAACATTTCAGGGAACACCTCTGGGACCCGCACCAACCGATCCAACCGCCCAGTGGCTGAACACTTTCACTCCCCCTCCCACTCCGCCAATGACATGCAGGTCCTTGGCCTCCTCCATCGCCAGACTCTGGCCACACGACGCCTGGAGGAAGAGTACCTCATCTTCCGCCTAGGAACCCTCCAAGCACACGGGATGAATGTTGATTTCTCCAGCTTCCTCATTTCCCCTCCCGCCATCTTATCTCAGTCCTAACCGTCGGATTCAGCACAGCCTTCTTGACCTGTAATCTTCTTCCCGAGCTCTCAGGCCCCACCTCGTCTCTGGCCTATCACCCTCACCTTAACCTCCTTCCATCTATCGCATTCCCAACGCCCTTCCCCCAAGTCTCTCCTCTCCACCTTTTATCTTACTGTGGGAGTCAGTCGGTTTATAGTAAACATCCGTGTTGAGTCGGTCTTCCGAGATAGAAGTGGAGAGGTCTAGGAAGGGGAGGGAGGAGTCTGAGACGGTCCAGGTAAATTTGAGGTCAGGGTGGAAGGTGTTAGTAAAGTGGATGAACTGTTCAATCTCCTTGTGGGAGCACGAGGTAGCACCAATACAGTCATCGAGCTACATTGATGACTGTATCGGTGCTACCTCATGCTCCCACGAGGAGGTTGAACAGTTCACGCACTTTACTAACACCCCCTGACCTTTTCCTCCGCTACATCGATGACTGTATGGGCGCTACCTCGTGCTCCCACAAGGAGGTTCAACAGTTCATCCACTTTACTAACACCTTCCACCCCGACCTCAAATTTACCTGGACCGTCTCAGACGCCTCCCTCCCTTTCCTAGATCTCTCCATTTCTATCTCGGAAGAGCGACTCAACACAAAGAGCGACGTTTACTATAAACCGACTGACTCCCACAGCCACCTAGATTACACCTCCTCCCACCCTGCCCCCTGTAAAAACACCATCCCATATTCCCAATTCCTTTGCCTTCGCCGCCTCTGCTCCCAGGAGGACCAATTCCAATACTGAACAACCCAGAGGGCCTCCTTCTTCAAAGACTGCAATTTCCCCTCAGACGTGGTTGACGATGCTCCCCACCGCATCTCCTCCACTTCCCGCTCCTCCGCCCTTGAACTCCACTGGTCCTCACCTACCACCCCACCAACCTCCAGATACATCGTATCATCCTTCGTCATTTCCGCCATCTCCAAACAGACCCCACCACCAAGGATATATTTCCCTCCCCACCCCTATCAGCGTTCCGGAAAGACCACTCCCTCCGGGACTCCCTCGTCAGGTCCACATCCCCTCACCAACCCAACCTCCACTCCCGGCACCTTCCCCTGCAACCGCAAGAAATGCAAAACTTGGGCCCACACCTCCTCCCTCACTTCCCTCCAAGGCCCCAAGGGATCCTTCCATATCCGTCAGAAATTCACCTGCACCTCCACCCACATCACTTACTGCATCCGCTGTACCCGATGTGGCATCCTATACATTGGGGAGACAGGCTGCCTACTTGCAGAACGTTTCAGAGAACACCTCTGGGACACCCGCATCAACCAACTCAACTGCCCCGTGGCTGAACACTTTAACTCCCCCTCCCACTCCGCCAAGGACAAGCAGGTCCTTGGCGTCCGCATATCCTTGGCCTCCTCCATCGCCAAACCATGGCAACATGACGCCTGGAGGAAGAGCGCCTCATCTTCCGCCTAGGAACCTTCCGACCACAAGGGATGAATGCAGATTTCTCCAGCTTTCTCATTTCCCCTCCCCCCACCTTTTCTCAGTCCCAACCCTCGGACTCAGCACCGCCTTCTTGACCTGCAGTCTTCTTCCCGACCTCTCCGCCCCCACCCCCTCTCCGGCCTATCACCCTCACCTTAACCTCCTTCCACCGCCCAACGCCCCTCCCCCAAGTCCCCCCTCCCTACCTTTTATCTTAGCCTGCTTGGCACACCCTCCTCATTCCTGAAGGGCTTATGCCTGAAACGTTGATTCTCCTGCTCTTTTGATGCTGCCTGACCTGCTGCGATTTTCCAGCAACACATTTTTAAGCTCTTATCTCCAGCATCTGCAGTCCCCACTTTCTCCTACCTGAGCTGACATGCTAAACATTTACACCATATTAAGACAGCAACAAATGCACTGGCTTGGCCACATAGCCATAATGCTTACACTCCCTTTACAAAGGGAATCTTTTGTAGAATGCTTGAGTGTGATACATGCACTTGTGCTAGTCCAAAGGAAGTGTTACAAGAACGCTATTAAGCTTCACTTTGTGAAGTTTGATGTTGATATCAAGTCCTGGGAGAAGCTTGCCCAGCATAGATACACCTGCTGCAATTAAATTAAAAATTTTGCAATTTCTATTTTGAAAGAAAGTGTGTCTCAGAAGCAGAGAGAAACCGCATTGATAGCAAAATGCAGTAATTTGTCTAAATCCCAATCATCTATAGCATTCTGTCCATTTGCTGATCCTTCCAGTGTAGACTGGCTTTAACAGTCACCCATGTCCAAACGAGAACCTTCTCAATTCCTCCAGGAATAATGCAGTGTATAACTCATCTCCTGATACACCAAAACCTGTCCACCATCTACAACGCACAATCCAGGAGTATGATGGAATACTCCACACTTGCCTGAATGAGTACATTACCAACAACATTCAATAAGCTTAACATAATCCAGAACATAGCAGTTTGATTGATTAGGACCACATCCACACGCATCCACTTCCTTGACGACCGATACTCAATAGCAGTAGAGTACCATTTACAACATGCAGTGCACTGCAGAAATCCATCAATGATCCTTAAACAACACGTTTCAATCCATGAGAACTACAGGCAGTTCTTTGATAACGTGATGGTTGCGTCCTTGTGCAACCCCGCACTGTATAAAAATCATGCTTTAAAAACAGCGCTTGAAGTGTTGGCCATGTAATCACTTACAGCCAACACGTATTAAAAGTTCCTGCTTCAGAAACAGTGTACCCAATTTGTCAATCACGTTGCAGCGAATTCACACGAACGAAACACGCGTTATCGCAGAATGACCTGTACTGTCTAGAAAGACAAGGCCAGTAAATACAAGGGAACAATGCCACCTTAAGTTTCCTTCCATGCCACTCATCATCCTGAATGTATCACTGTTCCTTTTGTGTCATTGGGATGAAAATCCTGGAATTTTCTCCCTAATGGCATTGTGGATCTATCTGCAGTACAGAGATTGCAGCAGTTCAAGACAGATCAATCACTACCACTTTCTTAAGGGCAACTGGGGCTGAGCAATAAATGTGGTTCCAGCCAGTGATGCCCATGCCCCATGAGTGAATAAAAAATGATAAATATAGGTCGGTCAGTTATAACATACGTTTCGCTAACATGAATTGACTATAATGTGATTGATGAATTGGAGTACTGTTTGAAAAGCATGAAGTTTTAAAACATGTGTTGGCTGTA
Source organism: Chiloscyllium plagiosum (assembly GCF_004010195.1). NCBI lineage: Eukaryota > Metazoa > Chordata > Chondrichthyes > Orectolobiformes > Hemiscylliidae > Chiloscyllium > Chiloscyllium plagiosum. Next base: position 32,361,630 of record NC_057739.1, on the reverse strand, counting down.
ACGCGATTACATTGCCAACTCTTTAAATACTGTTTCTAAAACTCGATTTTTCTATAACATGGGGTTGCACAAGAATGCAACCATTGCATTATAGAAGAACTACCTGTACTGTCATCTTCATCTTGCAGAACAAAGAAAGATGATGAGGTTATATGAACTGAAAACAAACAAAAGCTGTATGGTGAAAACAAAAAAAAAACACATTGCAGCAACAGAGAAAAAACTGATAAAAACATTGCACCTAGATGACATTTTTGAGGTACACAATTGTTATATCCCTGCTATTTTGGAAATTTGTGACCAAGAATTAACCTGATCATTTTTATATGCATTATACTGCAAGAAAAGTGGCAAGCTTTGAAATTTTAATTTTGTTTTGCATTCTTCTGAATATAAATTGATGTTATATTCCCACTTTTACTTCCAATGAAAAACTATTGATGTAATCTTTTACAAAAATATTGTTTTCTTTCTCTTTCCTTTTCTGGCCCTTCGATAATGAGTGACTCATGCTTAGGATTTAAATACTGATAGGTTTTTTTGGTGGGATAAATATTCACATTTAATTTTTTTTACGAGCATCAACAGGACATTGAGATTGTGAAATGGAAGATTAACTCCTTAGCCTGATCCCATCTTCATCCAGTATTATTACACACAATTTTAGGCAAGGGTTACTGGGGACTTGGTGGGGTCAGAAACTCTGGCCTTAAAGATAATGGTGAATTATAGTACTATCTTGACTGAAATCAGTTAACATAAATGTAGAGAAGGTCAATGGCTATGATTAGCCAACAACTCCATCAACTGACTATTATGATGGTAGATGAGCTGCATGGTCCTTGGTGTTTGCTCGTCTCGTAAGTCTCAGTGTCAACAAATTGCTATACAATGTTTTTTGGGAAATAAATAACCATGTTTGCTTCAAAACTATCTTTCAAGGGTTAATGACATTATGATGAATTAATAATGGAAAAAGATGAAATGGCAGAGGCTTTAATCAGTGCTTTGCATTTGTCTGAGTAGAGGATGCAAACAACATTCCAGGAGTAGATGAAAAAGTCAAAAGACAAAAGGCAAGGAGGAACTTAAAAGCAATTACTACTACTAGAAAAATAGCAATAGGAAAACTTAAAACTAACAAGTTCTCTGCACTGAATGGTTTGCATCCAGAGTCTTAAAAATAGTGGCTACAAAGATGCTTGATGGATTGGTTGTAATCTACTAAAATTCCCTTGATTCTGTTTACATCCAGTGGATTGGAAAATCCGGAATGCAATGGCAGTATTCAGAGGAAAGAGACAAAATGGATGAAATTCTAGGCTAGTTAGCTTGACATATGTCATTGTGAAAATGCTAGAATCCATCACTAAAGAGATAGTAACTGGACAATTAGAAAATCATAGTACGGGTCAAAATGGTTTTGTGAAAGGGAAATAAGTGTAGAGTAAGTTAATTACACTTGTTTGAGGTGAGCTGTGAGGAGGAAGTAGAGAAGCTTCAATGTGATTTGGACAAACTAAGTGAATGAGCAAATGCATGGCAGATGAAGTATAATGTGAATAAATGTGATATTATCCAATTTAGTAGCAAATGAGGAAGGTAGATTATCTGAATGGTGATAGATTGGGAAAGGGGAGGTGCACTAAGACATGGGTGCCCTTGTACACCTGTTGTTGAAAACAACCATACAGGTGCAACAGGTGGTGAAGAAAGCAATTGGTATGTTGGCCTTCATAGTGATAAGGGATGAGCATTGGGCAAGGATGTCTTGTGCAATTGTATTGGGCCTTTATGAGACCACACCTGGAGTACAGAGGAACCGCGATTATCCGAATATCAATTATCCAAATATCGGATTATCTGAAGGAGACCTCAAGTTTCCAATAGAACGTTATATCAAAGATGTGTTTCCAACACTGATTGCGTCTTTTGTTTACAGTGATTAAAGAGGCACTATGTCCAAATGACTGACTGCCCATCCTCTTTTTCTCTCCCCATACTTTCCCTGGAGTTCTACACAGGGGTGTACCCTAAACCCCCCCTTCCCCGGATAATCTGCCCAACATTGTTCAGTACAGGGCAAAGGGGGAACCTGTCAAAAAGTTGCAGTAAAAGGTTGTGCGCGCGTGCAGGTGTGTATACGCTATTTGGAGACTCACCCCCCAAAAGGCAGCAGCAGCAGTCTTGTTGTTGATATCTAGTCTGGCTGCTGCGGAAAGGGGGCGGGGTTGGGGATGTTGGACGGGTTGGGGGGCGCGGGCAGGGCGCAGTGTGCTGCTGCTTGAGTACATACAGCTCCCAGTCAGGGAGCAGACTTAAAAAAACCTCTGAGCCCTAGAAGAAAGGCATTTAATTGATTAACTGAATAAATCGATTATTCGAATGAAATAGTAACCACCCATCTAGTTCAGATAATCAAGGTTCCTCTGTATTGTGCTCAGTTTTGGTCTCTTTATTTGAGGAAGGATGTTCTGGTTATGGAGAGAAGACAACAAAGATCTACTAGACTGATTCCTAGGATGTTAGGACTGATATATGAAGACAGAGTGGATCGATTTGCAATATATTCACTTGAGTTTAGAAGAATGAGGGAACAAATCTCATACAAACCTACAGAATTCTAACAGGAAGGCAGGAAGGATGTTTCCAATGACAAAAGAATCCAAGGATGATGGGTTGGGCCAATTAAAACTGAGATGATAAGACATTTCTTTAGCCAGAGAGTGGTAAGCCTGTGAAAGTCTCTGACACAGAAAGCAGTTGAAGTTAAAATATTTTCTATCCAGTTCCTATACAGTTCTTAAGGCTGAAAGGGTCAAAAGGCATGGGGAGAAAGCAGGAACAGGGTACTGAGTTAGATGATCAGGCATGGTCATATTGCACAATGAAGCAGGCTTGAGGAGCTGACTGGTCCAATCCTGCTCTGATTTTCTTATAACAAATACAGTGGATAAAGGAAAAATGGTAGATGTAGTGCATTTGATAAGGCAGCTCATAAGGGTTACATCATAAAATAAGAGCTTATGGTGTTGGGATGATACATTAGACTCTGGACAGAGGATTAGCTAGTTCACCAACAGGAAATCTAATGAAGAATAATAGATTAAATTGCAGCATAGCAAACTATACGAGTCACAGAGATCAGTGCTGGGATCTCAACTATTTATAATTTGTATTAATGACGTAAATAAAATTACCAACTGTCAGCAAATTTGTGACAACGTGCAGATAGGAAGAACAGTAAGTTGTTGGGAGGATAGAAAAAGTCTGTACAGGGATATAGATAGATTAAGTGAGTAGACAAAGGTTTATCAGATGGACTATAATGTGAGAAAACGAGAGGCTGTCCACTTTGGTGGGAAGAATAGAAAAATAAACTAAGTGAAAAGAGAGAGAGATTACAGAATGCTGTAAAGGGAGTTGCATGTTCCTGTAGAAATCACAAAGGATGTAGGGCCAGCAAATAATTTGGAAATTGGACAAAATATTGGCTATTATGACAAGGGGGAAGGTGTATAAAAGTAAAGGTGTCTTGTTATCGTTGTAGACAGTGCTGGTGAGATGACTGCTGGAGAGATTAACGTACAGCTGTGGTCATCTTACTTAAGGATGGACATATTTGCATTGGAGGTTGTTCGGATAATATTCAATCACTTCCAAGGACTGAATTTGCCTTATGAGAAAAGGTTGAGCAGAGTGGTAGTCACATGGAATTCAGAAGAATTACAGGTGACTTAATTGAAATATACAAGAATGAAAGGATATTTCTACTTGTGAAAGAGAGCTGGGAGTACACTTTTAAAATAAATGCCTATTTAATGTGGCAACAAGAAGGTTTTGTTTTTCTCTGAAAGTACTTATCTTGGAATTATCTTTCCCCAATACAGTGGCAGCTGGATAACTGACTAAATTCAAAATGTGATGGACAGCTTTTCACTGACAAGGGAATCAGTGGTTATGAGATAAGCAGCAAAAGTGGAGCCAAGGCCATAATCAGATCATCCATGACCTTAGTGAATGGACAAATAACTTCAAATGCCAAATGGCCCACTCCCATTTCTTCTGTTCTTATGTTTAACTCTTAACTTTGATTCTCTTTTAATAAATGTAATAATTTTCATCAATAATAATATCCCAATTAATAAATGCTGCATCATTCATACTCTGACTGGTTATCAAAAAGTGCACACAGTACTCCAACTACCTGTTCAATTATTTTTATTTGCTGAGTCCAAGTGTAATCATTCTATTTTTACAGGCAAACATAGCAGGAAGGTCCCACAAATATTAATGGTATGAATGATTTTGACAGTGTCTGTTGAGAAATAGAAGTTGGCTCGTACACCAGGAGTACTCCCCATTCATGTTTAAGTTACTCCATCAATGAATGTCTACATTTGAGATGGCAGGCATGCTGTATTTTAACACCTCATCCCAATGTTGACATCTCCAAAGCAGTACTCCAAAGTACTCTTACTCCAAAGTAAGATGGCACTTTGTTACATTATACATTCCAATTTTAGTAGGGTTTGAATAGATGAATTGACTCAGGAACAAGAACACTACCATAAGCAGCAGAATCACAACAGTCATTGTGTTCGCACAGAGCATTTCTCATTGTTATCGGACATATTTTGAGAAGTGTCTGAAGCTCCAATTTCAGGCAGGGGAAGACTTGTTGCAAGAACCAGTGTCAGATTATGTCACTCAAACTCTGACACTATTTGAATTGTTGCTCAGCAAGATCAGCAGTGCTTTCGAAAAAAACAACAAAAGCGGAGTTGCTTTTTTTATATAGTTTCTGTAAAAGCTAGGCATTCTTCCTTAACATTCCGTATTAAAAGGTAGATTTAGATTCAGTTTTCTGTCATTAAACGTCATCAATAATCGTGTTTATATTTATAAAGAATAATTCAAACATCTAATGAATAGAAAAACATTTCCTGATAAACAACATGACTAGGGATATTCAAATTGTGTGCGCCTTTTGACATCCAGGCATTAAAAAAAATTAATAAAGTTGCAGCAAATATCGCCTGGAAGAGTATCCACATGCTGTGCCTAATTAATGACAGCTCTAATATATTAATGATACAACCCTCGAGCTATATGGAGACATAACATGAAGCAAATCCCAAAGGCGTTCATGGCTTAACTACAAATTCAATCTGTTGTTTTAGGCAGTTTTGGCTAAGCTCCTGAGACTTCCAGCTTTGAGGCAGGTCACTCATGTCCACTGTAAGTATCATGCAATCTTGCTACTTGCATACATTATTACATAATGGGGAGAGTGCAAAATTATCTAAAACGCTGCTATGTATATTATTTACATCGTTCTATGCATCAATTTGAAAATATTATATGGCTACTGCACTTGGCATTAATAAAACATTTCTCTTGGCATTAAAATCTTAACAGAATTTATTTTAAATGAATAATGCCTGCAAACAGCCATAGTACCAGAAAATGTTTTCTTCCTCAAAAATGAAAAAAGTTTTGGAAACTGAAAAATCCCCTAGGATCTACAGACAGCAAAATTATTTTCAGACCAGATGACATCAACTATCACAGTAGACTTATGATGTGGAGGTGTCGGTGCGGACAAAGTTAAAAATCTCACAACACCAGGTTCTAGTCCAACAGGTTAATTTTGAAGTACCAGCATTCAGAGTGCTGCTCCTTTGTCAGGTGGCTAGTGGGGCAGGATAATAGGACACAGAATTTATTGTATAAGATCAAAGTGTCATACAACTGATGCGATTATTGAACAAACCTAGGTTGCTGTTAAGTCAATTAGAACGGATTGCAAGTTTCAATGCATTAATATGCAAGTCCCAGAACTTCTTTCAAGTCACATTCCCAAGATAACTTAAGGTTTTATAAAAAAGGTGACATCTCGGCTCAGACAATGAACGTCCATAAATACAGGTACTCATATGACTTGGCAACGTTGTCTTTCACATATACTCAGGCAAGGACGACCCATGGCATGTTACATTGACAAATCCAAGCAGATGCTATGACAAAAGATGAGTGGACACCATGCAACAATTGCCAGATGGGGATATTCCCTCCCAGTCAGGGAAGACTTCAGCAGTCAAGGACAATTGGCCTCGGATCTTTGGGTGACCGCCCTCCAAGGCAAACTTTGGCATAAGTAACAATGTAGAGTCACCGAGCAGAGGCTGATAGCTAAGTTTGGTACCCATGAGGATGGATGCAACTGGGATCTTGGGTTCAAGTCACACTACAGGTGACCCCACTACACACACACACACACAAACTCTCTCTCTCTCTCAGAGACACATCCACACTCACGCACACACTATCAGGCACACGCATGCACACACACACACACTCACTCACTCTCACTGTTATGGACCAAGCCAGACCCTCAAAACATTTCAAGAAGGTACACCAGACCCTAACTTACCAGTTGTTAAGCAGGTGAAAAGTGGATATTACAGGAGAGAATCAGCTGGTCAAACCACTTTGTTTTAAACAAAACAAAATTTATTTACAAGATTACAGAATGAAACACAAAACAACAGAAAACAGAATATCGAACAACTTAAACTCTCTGAAAACACAACTGATCATCCCAACTTAATGATGCTGTTCCAAATACCTGCAACAATCTCCATAAACATCCCTTAGCACAAAAAGGTAAAATCAAACACAGCATCTTATAGGATAGAAGTCAGAGAGAGTACCAGCCTGGACCTGCTTCTTTGGGTCCAGCAGCTTTTTCCAAACTACTAATAAAATCAAACCAATCCAGAGAAAAACTGAGCTGGGAGGACTGGCCATCCCCCATTCATTGCTCAATTTAAAAAAAAACTTGAAAGCCTACTTCCCGAGGCTATTATCGAATTGGCTGTAAAACCCTTCAGCCCCAGATGTTTTGGAGCCTGTGTTGTTTACGACCTCTCAATAAAACCAAGCTTAGCATAACCTTGTTAAAAGGAGAAGCTTCATCATACTTCCCTCACATGCACATCCACACGCACATAGGTCTATGGCATGAATTTGTATTTGTGTTTGCAGATACAATTTATCTTGTTCAAAAAGCACACAACCTTTAGGCAGTCAATCCATGTGACATTTCATAAATTCCCGCTTTGGAAATAGAACCAGTCTGACTCAAAGTTGGAATACAGACAGACTCTAACTTCACACCTTTAATGCATTGTCTGAGCCGAGATGTCACTTCCTTTTAATAAAACCGTAACTTATCTTGAGACGGACTTGAAAGCAGTTTGGGATTTACATATTAATCGAAACCTGCAACCCATTCTAAGTGATTAAAGACTTAACAGCAGTCTAGGTTGGTTCAACATAGCATCAGTTGTGTGACACTTTGATCTTATACTATAAATTCTATGTTCTATAATCCTGCCCCACTAACTACCTGATGAAGGAGCAGTGCTCCAAAAGCTTGTACTTCCAAATAAACTTGTTGGACTACAACCTGGTGTTTTGTGATTTTTAACATGGTAGACTTAGATATAGCCACAGATGCCACATGAGCTAGTCAAGAATTTAAAAAATAAGTTTCACACACTTATAAGTTTTGTCTGTCCTGTACAAGTGCCAGCATAGGTCACCTTGTAGATCATTGATTTCTTTTATATCCCAGACATTACAGCACATACCTGTTAGTCATCAATTTCAAAGTGTACTCACACCGTATTATTATCTTGTTCAGGAAAATTGTCAGTTTTATTTACTTCAGTTCTGCTATTGGTTAAATAGAAGAATGCCTTAAGTCTATGGCATTAAATACCTCTTTGATCTTTCAAACATCTCCTGTACCTATTACACAGAATACTCAACCAACTTCTCAAAAAGTAATCTCTCCACCCCCTTTTTTTCTAGGTCAAATGTTTTGTAGACTTAAATTTTCAGCCATGCACTAGAAATCTTTATTTTCACCAGAGTGCCAGTGTTTGCAACTCAGTTAAATATTACACATGTTTGGATTAGGCAAAATAATGCAGTACAACCTAGGCACAAGCATAACCTTTTGGATAATTCTTTTGCCTGCACTCATCAGCATCTACACTGACAGCAAGTTCCACATTGGATAGTGAGTGCAACTTGAATTAACAGTTGCACCATGACCAATACAGGGAGAGTAATTCTAATCCAGGGAAGAGTGTTCAGTACGCCAGTACCAAACAAACTATTATCGCTGAGTGTCTTCTAGTTTAGCTTCCACATTCTCCTCAAGTTGGTTGATGTTCTGTTGAATTCACTAATGCTGCTTCATTGCTGCCTGGGCCTCACTTCAGCTTCCAGAAATATTCCAGCAGTTTTGGCATTCGCTTCTCCTTAGGATGCAATTATTTCAGTACGTCTTCAATTTGATTATGAGTTACTTTCATAACCCCTACAGAAAGGCCAGATGTTAATCATCCCCAAACTCCTGGAGGTAGAAGCAGAAACTCTAATTATTCACTGGGATAGCAGATACTGCCATATTGCTAGTGAGACTTTCTGGTGGTTTCGCAGTATTCTCTTTGTATTGATTTCATGATGGTTGCTGGAAATTTCAATGCTACAGGTTAGGGTAGTACTAAAATAATTCACAGTTCTAAACCATACTCCCAAGCATATGAATGTGGAGAGATTCTTTGTTGCAATTCCCCATGATCTCTGTATTCTTAAGAGCTTTGGTCATATTCAAATTGAACGTAAAATTCTATTTGAACGTTTATTGGCTTCTAAATTATGCTGAGCAAAGCAGCTAATTTGGTGTAATATATTAATACATACTGACTGGCTCTGGGTAATTTTTTCACAATTCAATAGTGAGAATTTCAATTAAATCAGTGACTCTGGCAAGCAGTTCGGCCTCAGTTAGTCCATATGCATTGTACCTGCAAAGGATCTTTAGCAACATTTTTTGTTCAGGCTGCAATCTCTGAACAGATTACCTAAAGTGTGAGCTTGCATTCAATACGCATATTGATCAGATAATTTGACAACAAGTAACTTGATTAGTACTTAATTCAACAAATAATTGCACACAGCTATAATAGGGGTTATACAAATTAACCTACAGTAAATGATACTGATGGTTTCTTTACATTCAGCATCTTTGAGTGTAAAGGAAATCTTCATTATTTGCAATCTCAGGCACTGCTGTTCTCCAACACAAACTGTCCTGAACTACTAGTTGGGCATACTAGTTTGTTTATCGTGACATTTAACACTTCATGCTTCTGATCAAAATGGCATCACATGAGTTCTTATAGAAAGGCCTCGATGAACCCACTGGTTGTCAGGCATATCAGTGATAATACAGTTTCTTTGGTGCTCTAACTAGACAGCATAGTGGACACTGATTGTCACTAGTTAGTCCTTATTATTCTTTGAATTGCCATACTCGTTGATCAATGTTCAGTGTTTCCACTGGCCTTTCTTTCTATACCCACACGTACAAGTATCGCTAATAGCAGGACCCTATAAAGTCATTGCCGGTAAAATGGTAAACTGGTTTTGCAACAGGACTTAATTATTCCTTGATCTGTTTGTATGACTGTAATTGGAATAATGATTGATGAACCTTAGCTTTGACTGCTGTCCCAAATTATCTGTTCATGTTGAATATGCGTCACCTGCACCTCCCATCCACCCCCACCCCCCAGAGGTAACATATATTTTCATCTACTGAAGGTGATTGTGTAATCATGCATGACTCCAAACGTAAACCTACCATCAATGTATAAATTGGTTGGCTTTCTTCCCCTTAGGGATTTGCGAGTCCTAAATTTTGTATGACCCAGCTTAAAATAGTTTTGGAAAGCATTTATTTGGGATATAATACAGCTCAGGGTAATCAGTTTTTTTTTAAAAGTGCATATTGCATTCCTTGGAAGTTGACCAGATTTAAATTGTTTCTTCTTTAACTTGGGTATGAAAATTGGAATTTAAAAATAATGAAAGCTTCATCTGTAGCAATACATTTTAGCTTTAAAGTCATACTGTCACTCGTAGCCATTAGTTTGAATCTTTAAATCAAGGTAATTTTTCCCAGCCCTGTAGCTTAATTCCAAATCTCTCCAAACTGCAGTTTATTCCTTTGTTTGCAAATAAAATAACCCAAAAATATGTTTCTAAATCCTGTTTAGCCATATCTAAAATTAAATTCTCCCTTACTTTAAGAACTGTAGCAGGAACCAGAATCCTCAAATCCTCTTAACTTTTACAGCATGTTTTGAAATTGCAAGATTCATCCAATCCAATACAGAATTCATTATAATAGCTACAAAAGTTTGAATAAAAGTACATATTCCCCCTTACTATAAATTATAAAGCACATTTCAAATATGCTGAAATAACTCCAGAGGCCGGTATCCCATCACCAAACCACTTTTTATTTACATGTGGACAGTGCTTGATTCCGATCCAGTTCATTTAGAGCCAGATCTCAGAGTGAACAGAACCTCTAACACTCCTGTCCTTAACTGTCAGCCAGGGCTTCCTGATTGGACCAGATTAACTGCCCCTATCAGGAAACTCATTCTATGAGGTCCACTGGTTGACCATGCCAATACCATGCATACAAAACAAACCCATTTATTTCACAGACAGAATAACATGCGTTAAGGATAGGAAAACTGTGATAAATTGATTATGACACAAAACAGTAAACCACATGGGGTTTAACAACACTACAAGGGATTAAACAACTTTTCAGTGACATGAATGCTGGCCTGTAACCCACAACAGGGATTGTCCAGCTTCTCTCCGACTCCAGAAGAGAACAAGGAAATGTTTTTACGCAGAACAACAGCAGCCTTTCATAGTAAGTCTTTAGCAAGTCTGAATTACTTGTTGTCCCATTTTCGGAGGCCAATAATCTATGATATTCAGATGCTTTTTCTAAAAAAAAAAGCTAGATGCCTTGAGTCCTTCTCCTTTTCCTCTAATAGTGCAGACAAAATATTTTCTGTCTCAATAAAATGGTGGAGCACCATATTTTGGTCAACCTGAAAAGTGATCACACAGCTCTTGCCCCTTTGTGTCAGCTTCTGATCCGCAAAGCTAGTTTCTATGTTTTCTCAGAAGCGAATGAGACCACAAATTCCTTTTCTACCACTCTCAAGTCCTGTCAACTGTGCTTATTTTTTTCTCTCAGTTGGCTACAAAGCATAACAGATCATTGTTTTTCCACAATTTGTTTTTGAAATTACCAATGGTTCTGTCACAATGATTGGTCTGCTGCGATCACATACTAATTGAAAAACCCAGTAAGCAACTTTACTAACCCCTTTCTCTCTCATGCTCAGCTTCACCATGCTTGTGCTTCAACCATGTCTCATACGCCTTCATTTTCTTTCCATTGATGAGGGCACACAATATGCCTTCAGAAACTCAATATTCCTGGGTAACTGAGCTATCCTATATTCCTGCATCATTCTACCTCTGATTTATTCCTTCCTTTCTATAACAAATTCTACATTCTTAATTCCAACTCCAAGTGGCGACACTTCCTCTTGCTGCTCATCCTTAACCGGAAGCCAAAAGCTAGACTGCTTTCATTTGTCTGTCACTACACCTGAACCCCTTAAATTACTCTATGTCATTGAGGCAATGCCTCGCCAAGAACTACAATTGTAGGAATCATACACAAAAGTCAGGAGCAGGAGTTAGCCACTTGGTCTTTGTAACCTCAAATCCATATTCCCATCCACCTCTGGTAACTCTTCAACCCCTTGCTCAACAACAGTCTATCACTGCCTTTAAAATATTCAAGAACACTGCTTACACCACTTTTCAGGGAGAGAGTTCCAAAGACAACTCCTCAGAGAAGAAAATATATAATTTCTGTTTTAAATGAATGACCACCACAGTCATATCTAGGTTTAGGTTCTCCCATAAGACGCAACATTCTCTCCACATCTACCGTCAAGACACTTCAGAATTTTGCACATTTCAATCAAGTCATCCCTTATTCTTCTAAACTCCAGCAGATACTAGTCTGCATCATACTATAATCTGCATATTCCAGTTATGAGTTTTGTAAGTCTTCTTTGAAGTGCCTCCAATGTATTGAGTCTTTCCTTAAATATGGTGACCAATAAAGTGCATTTGAGATGCAGAATCGCCAGTATTCTGTATGACTGAAGCAGAACCTCCCTGTTTTTGTATTATACTTCCCTCATGATAAATAAAAACATTTATTAACTTTCAGAAGTACTTGTTGTGTGAGCATTTTGTGAGCATTACAAAGAGGGGTCAAGACAGAGATCATGGGCAGTCTGTTCCAAGCCAACAAAATAAACAAATTGTGAGGCCTTTGTCTTTTTTTGAAAGTTGGAACAATAGAACCAGCATGAAGGGTCAGGGTCAAGCTCCCTCAGAACTGGAATTTTAGTTTAACTTACAGTAACTCGTGGGGTTTGGAAGCGGAATCTTCTCTTAATGTTTGTTCCTCCTGGACTGGAGAAATGTTGTCTCTCACATAATCTATTTTACTGCATTTGTCTCTGCCAAGGGTATGTTTATGAGATGTTACTATCATGAACAGCTAATCAGTGGCAGTTAACATGTATATAATCTTGCTAAGTATTTTGATAGAGCTACAGTAAAACTAGTTTTTTTTAAAAAAAAGGTCTTATTTTATCTGTAGTGTAAGAATGAACAGCGTTTTGCTTCAAGTCTGGTCATTTGACCAATCAAATTGGAACACAATGCCTTACATTTGCCTTTAAAAATAAAAATAATATAGGGTCTAGACTGTCTTCTTGATACATTTTGAGGGGTTTGGTCCAGTCCATAGCAAACTGAGGGCTTTAATTCCAGGTAGGGTTTAGGATTATTGCATACAGACAGTGAGTGGTGGTGTTTCGGTTGCATTCAGTTGATTTAAATAGGGTGCACTTTCTATAGTAATGGCTCTTACAGTCACTAAGAGTTTCCTGGGTTTGTAAGGAGTCACTTCAGGAAGTTTTACAGCAAGCCAGCAAGGGCAAAGCTTTTAGAATTGGCACTCAAGCTGGTTTGGGATTACTTTTATCAGTGCAAAAATGGGAAGTATTTCCAGCAATAGCTTGACATTTATGATCAGCAGAAATGCCATCAGAATCTTTGAAATGGCTAAGCCTCAATTGCAAATGAAGCAGCTTGAAATAGAAGCAAGAGCAAGGGAAAACGAGAGGCCAAAGAAAAAGACAGAAATAAAGAATAGCTCTGGTAGAAAAAAAGACAGAAAAGAGAGACAATAAACGGAGAAACAGAGAGTTTTTGAACTTCAGAGGTTGGAACTGAACATTCAAAGTTGACTTAAAATAGTGAAGGTAGAGGTGAAAGGTAGGAGTAGTGATGAGGGCAGAGATGGAGAGCAACCCCAAAGGCAATGTGTGGATCTGTTTAAATATGTCTAAGTTTGACTGGAAGAACAGAGTAACTTATTCCATTTCACTTGAGAAACACTTCATAGAATCCTGATAGTGTGGGAACACAGGCCATTCAGTTCCAACAAGTCCACATTGAGTCTCCAAAGAACATCCAGACCTGTCCTAAACCTGCATTTCGTATGGCTAATTCATCTAGCCAGCACATCCCTGAACCCGAGGGCAACCTAGCATTGCCATTCCATCTAACCTCTATATCATTGGACTGTGGGATGAAACAGGATCACTTGAAGGAAACACACAAAGCCCCAAGAAGAATGTGCAAATTCCACACAGACAGTTCCAAGGATGGGATTGAAACCAGGTCTGTGTGACAGTAGTGCTAACCACTGAACCATCCTAAAAAAAGGTGGCTAAACAAATGAAATGACTGGGGACCACGTGGATGATGTTGATAGGCAGAGCTTGTGAGGTAGCTAAGGAGTACGATGAGGTGACAAAAGCCATCTTAAGGTGCATATAAACTTGTGTCAGAAGCCTACAGACAATGTTTTAGGAATCTGAGAGAGCCTGGTCAGATGTCCACAGCAACTGAAAGGTTTAAACAAAATAAATTTGGCAGGTGGATAAAAACACTGGAAATAGATCAAAATTACTATGCTCTTAGAGAGACAATTATTTGAGGAATTCAAAAATTCACTTTCTGAATTCATGAGAACTCATATGGAAGAGCAGAGTGTTAAACCTGCCAGATTAGTAGCAGAAATGGCAGATGACGGAGTTAGTTCAGAAATCAAAGTTTGGCTTTGGACATAACTTTCAATCTGAGGGATTGAAATCGGGGAAGAAAAATCCTCAGGTGATAAGGGAAAAGGTGATTTCACTAATGTAGATAGATTACCACAAGTTAAAAAAGAAACCAGTGAGGGTGAAAAAAGTAGTAAAAACATAGTAAAAACCCTCAGGTGTTTTCACTGTAATGAATAGGCCACATGAAGTTGCAGTGTTGGTGGTTTAGAAAAAGCACTGGGAGGGCAGATGTGGAAAAACAGGATAAGACAATGAGTTTTGTTGAAATGGTAAAGGATAGCACAGTGTAAGCTAAGATGTTGCAAAAGTTTTTACAACTTGATCAGGGTTTGATTGAGATGAAACTGCCAGATCCCTTTCAAGTATTTACTTGCACGGGTAAGATTTACTCATGTATGCTGAAAGGAGCAGGTAAAGAAGTTAAAATTTTCAGAGATACAGGAACAAGTCAATCTTTGATAATGAGAGATGAGAAGGTATATACTTCAGAAGGAGTACTGCCAGAAATGGTGGTAATACGTGAAATTCATGGTGAGAAAAGCAGTGTTCTATTATATAAAGTGACATGTGAGAGTGCAGTGAAAAGTGGTGAAGTGATGGTAGGAGTAATAGACAAATTCATAGTTCCAGAGATACAGATTATCCTTGGTAATGATATAGCTGGATCACAGGTGGGAGTGATGCTAGTGGAAAATCAGAAACTGAGGTGTTAAAGGAAGTACATTCTGGGATTGTTCCTGATCATGTGGTAACAACATCACAAAGCCACACAGAATAAAAATAAGGAAGTTGAAGATCAATCATCAGAGACCATTTTTGATCAAATAGATGGGGAAAAACAAGACCACTTGGAGGCCACTGGATATTTTTAGTTCAGAGAAGCTAGTTGAATGACAACAGAAAAATGAAAAACTAAAGCAGTTGTATCAAAAAGCATAGAAAAAAAAAGGATTCTGAGTGCATCCCAGAATGTTAATATCTCAAAAATGAAGTCTTGATGAGGAAATGGAGACCATCACATATTCAGACAGATGAAAAATCGGCAGAGGTTCATTAAGTTATGCTACCACTGGGTTAGAGAAAGGGAGCATTGTGGTAGCACATGAATTAGCAGTAGGAGGCCATTTGGGAGTAAGGTAAACTCAAGCCAAAATACAAAACATTTTTATTGGCCTGGACTGTATAGATGTGTGGTTGAATTTTGCCAGACATGTCATATGTGTCAGGTAATTGGAAAACCTCAGGCAGTGACAAAACCTTAATACCCATTGCTGCATTTGAGGAACCTTTTACAACAATCTTATTGATTGTTGACCTTAATGGATGTGACTATAGATTTCCACAGCCCATTCTGTTATGCAGTATCATGGCGAAAAAGATTGTAAAGAGTTACTCAAGTTTTTACTACCCACAGAAATACAATAAGATCAAGGATCAAATTTTAAGTTAGTCAAGGATGTTACACATAGCTTAGGAATAAAACAATTCAAATCCACTGCTAATATCCAGAATTACAGTGAGTGTTAGAATAGTGACATCAAACTTTAATGACCCTGATGAGGGCTTATAGTCAAAACTACCCAGCGGATTTGTACAAAGGAATTCCATTTGTACTTTATCCAATTAGTGATGCACCTGATGACTCGACTAAATTCTGTCCATTTGAATTAGTTTTTGGACATTAGATGGAAACATTGAAAGTAATTCAGGAGAAATTGGTGAGTTTGAGTTCAGAGACAACATAGTTGGACTGTGTGTCAAACTTCCAGTAAAGATTACATAGATAAAAGCAAAGGGTCAGTTAGACTCGAAACATCAGCTCTTTTCGCTCCTTACAGATGCTGCCAGACCTGCTGAAATTTTCCAGCATTTTCTCTTTTGGTTAATGATTACATAGTGGTGAGTTGACTAGACAGCAATTAAACGTAGCACAGCATGTGATGAAACAGGAATAGGCAAGGAATCAAAAATTCACAATTTTGCTAGTGGAAATGAAGTGTTTTGACTGGTTGGTAAACCTTAAAAGGCAAGGTTTAGTGGCCCTTGAAAGGCAACTGAATGAGGTAAATTATTTGATAAAAACAACAAATAGAAAGAAAACTCAGTGGATCATGTGAATGTGCTCAAAAGGTATTTTGATAGGAAAGAAAAGCAAAAGAACAATGCATTATTGGCTGCAACACAGAGGGAAGAACCAAGATCAGATGATTCTGAATTAGGCATTCCTCAAATTAAATTGGACATTGAGGAAACTCTGAAAAAAACTGGGATAAATTATTGAATTACCTTCCAGAGGAATATTGAAATGACCAGAAAGAGTTATTAAAATCTCATGAGATGATATGTGAGAATAAGTGAGAAGTACTAATCTGATTATGCATCATGTAGATATAGGAAGCATTGTTCCAATTAAGCAACATCCTTATAGACGTAACTCTCTAACGTTGGCACAAGTTCAAAAAGAGATTGAAAGTATGCTCAAAGATAATACAATCAAAGTGAGTTGCTACGAATGGAGTTTGCCCATAGTAACAGTGCCAAAACCAATGATTGTATGTGGATTATCACAAAGTTAATGCAACAACAAAATTTAACTCATATCCTATTCCATGTCTGGAAGATTGCATTAAGAAGGTGGGACAAGCTACGGCAAGTACCTTTGTCAGAAAAAGGGAATTTTGGCTTTTGTGACACCAAATGGATGGTACCAGTTTAAAGTCACGCCATTTGGTATGAAAAATGTGTCGGCCACATTTCAAAGACTAACCAATAAAGTCATTTTAGGATAATCCAATTGTGTGGTATACATAAGCGATTTTTAGTTACATATGGAAGGAATATTTGAAGCATCTATTTATTGGAACTGTTTGATTGACTTCAGGTGGGCTTGTGATAAGCCTGGCTAAGAGCGAATTCACAAAAGCACAAGTCACGCTCCTTGGGTGTGTATTGGACATGAACAGATGGCCCAACAGGATGTGAAAAGAAGGGGAGTTTCTCATACCATTGACAAAGAGATCAATACTACGATTCCTGGCACTTAGTGGTTTTGATCCAGAGTTCATACCAAATTTTAGCAATGTGGTTGTTCTACTGACTGACCTGTTGAACAAGTGCAGAAAATTTCAGCAGACAGAAGTGTTAAATGGCATTTGACAACCTGAAAGCTGTGTTGTCCACCGCTCCAATGTCAGCAACACGTAACAACCAACGGCCATTCAAGGTGTCTATCAATATGAGTGATGTGGGTGTTGGTGCTGTATTCTCACATGATGATAAGATAGGAAGACCTATTGGATATGATTTCAGATTTTGAGTTTGGTGTTGGCATTTCAACTTTCCAACATTTGAGACAATTGTATATACTGATCATAAACCTTTAAAGTTTTTGAAAAAATGTAAGGACAAAAATTCCAACTTTACCAAACTTGTTGTTGCAGCCCTTCACAATTTGAAAATTATACATGTGGCAGGACGAGAGAACTTAATTGTTATAACTATGATGAAGGAAGAAGACAAAGGTGTGGAAGAACAAGACTGAAATGGATTATAGTATTGAATACTTGCATACTTAGAGTCAATGTAATGTAGATGTATTGTACTAATAGCATAAGACTAAAGGATTTTAAAAGTTAAGCTATCTTTGCATATTGATGGGTTTTATTAAAAGGGGGGAGCTGTGACCATACTATGGCTTTAAGAGGTGTATTTTTACCTTTTTAAAAGGTAGAGGTATCAAGTAGTCTGTTCAAAGCCAATAAACAACTTGAGGTCTTGTAATTTTTCATAGAAGCAGCTGAACGGGTGGGGTCAAGTTCCTAGAGATCTAAGATTTAACATTCAGTAGCTAAAGGAATTTGGAAGCTGCTATAAATCTCTCCCTGTTACAGCAAAATGCTCGAGTTCTCTCTCTCTCTCTCAGAATTTTCTCTTGATGCTCTTTCCTCCTGGACTAGAGAAATGTTGCATGTGAGATAATCTATTTTACTGAATTTGCCTTCGCCAAGGGCATGTTTATGGGATGTTACTGTCTTGGAACAATTAATCAGTGATAGTTAAGGTATATATAATTTTGTTAAATATTTCAATAGTTACAGTTATGCTCATTTTTAAAAATTTCTTATATTGTCTGTATTTTAACTATAGTGCAAGAATAAAATGTGTTTTGCTTCAAACCTGGTAGTTTGACCAATTAAATACATCTGGAACATAACACCTTACATTTGCCTTTGAAAATAAGGAAAAGTTGGTGTCCAGGCTATCTTAATATATTTTGTGGGGGTTTGGTCTGGTCCATAACAATATTGACCTTTTGCAGTTCATGACAGAGGACACACAGATCCCTCTGTATCTCTCAGCATTAGGGTAACATCCATTCCTTTCATTCTGTCTGCCAAAACATCAATTTCACAGTTTCCCCATGTTATAATGCATTTGCCACATTTTTTCACATTGACTTAACCGATCAATATTTTTGCAACCTTCTTGTGTCTTTTTCCCAACTTGCTTACCTATGTATCTTTATGTTGTCAGCAACATTAGTAGTCATACCTTTCAACCCCTCAACTCAGTAATTTTATATAAATTATAAACAGTTGGCATCCAAGTATCAGTCCCTGTGGCACACCATGTTACACTTCACCAGCTTGAAAAAACCCAGGCTCTTTGCTTATTGTTAGCCAGCCCATCTACTATCTTTGTTGATATGCTAACCCCCATGCCATGAGCTTTATTTTTTCAGTCACCTTTTACATACCACCTTAGCAAATTCTTACAAATCTAGATACAGTATATTCACCAGTCCCTTTTATGCACAACATGTTACCTCCAAGAAATCCAATAGATTGGTCAAACATGACTCTGCCCGATTACCTTGAACTTACACAACTGCCTTGCTATGTCACCTTTAATGAAGAACTTCTGACATTTTACCATTTCTCGTCAACAAAAAGATGGTGGGTCTGTCCCTTGAAATTGTTCTTCCTTGTTGGAATGGATGGATTCTGTATATTCTGAAATATCCCCTTAGATCCTACTGACACCAGTCACCAGCCCACTTGATTGGCACTACATCCAAAAGCATCCACTTCCTCTATCACTGACACTTCGGAGCAGCAGTGTGTATTATCTACAGGATGCATTGCAGAACTTCAAAGATCCTTCAAAAGCACTTTACAAACTCAAGATCACTTCTGAGGAGGACATCAATTACATGGGAACACCACCACCGGCAAGTTTCCCTCCAAGTCACTCACCATACGGACTTGAAAATATATTGCTGTTCCATAGTGTTGCTGGGTCAAAATCTTGGAATTCCTGAATTTACCTATACATTATTCAATCCAGTTTACTGCATTTGCTGCTCACAATGTGGTTGCTGTGTACTGGGGAGACAAAATGCAGACTGGGCGATCACTTTGCCAAACACCTATGCTCTATCAGTAAAAAAAGACCCTAAGCTCCCAGTTGCCTGCCACTTTAACACCACTGTGCTCCCATGCCAACATTAGCGTATCAAGCCCGCTGTAGTGCTCCAACAAGTTCAACACTATTTGGAGGACCAAAATCTCATCTACCAAGGATGCAACATTGAGTTCAATAATTTCAGAACGTGATCATCCTCCACACATCTAGGTCCTCTGTTATATCCGTTACTTCCGGAACAGGCAACCCATTTTCAACTATTCACACTATTCACAAGCACCCTACCCAGTATTTATCTCTCTCACAGCTCATCAATGATTTATTTGTTTACCTATCCCTTTTTCTACACTTGTCTCACACTGGGCTCCATATTCATGTTCTCTACTCACTCCCACCCCAATTCTGTTATCAGCACAAATACCACCCTTTCCAAGCTAATATGAGTTCTGAAGAAGGATCACTGGACTTTAAACAGTAACTTTTATTTTCGTTCAACAGATGCTGAGAGACCTGTAAGTCTTTCTACAGCACTCATTTTATTTCAATTTTTCAACATCTGCAGTTCTTTGTTTTTATTTTGTTCAAGTATTAATTAATTTCAGTGGAAAGGAAACTTAGATGTTTCATTTAACAAGAATGAGTCCTACTCCTACTTTTCAATATTGTTACAGATCTCCCAAGATGCTGTCCTTTTTTAAACTGTCCGTTCTTTTCCTTTTTAACAAGCTTGTTCATGCAATTGCTTTGATCAGTTCAAGATACACACGATAAATTATGCATTAAAAACTTGCATCGCCCTTCAGACATTTCAAAACTATTCATGGCTATAAAGTAATTAAAATGGACCTAACAATGAAATGTCATGATGTGAATAACAATTAGTTCCCATATCTCAAATGTCAACGCCACACAATCAAAAATCAAAAGAATTCCCTGATGGTTAGGATGTTATCCAACAAGTAGTTCAATCTGAATTACTGATCTCAGACAGGTCAGTAGGAAGAATGCTAAAAATGCAAAGTTCAGAAATCAACACTCATTCCGTTTCCAGTTCTAGCATGGCAATTACTTATGGAACTGTGTAAATATAGACATTAGTCAATGACAGAATTGAGCTTTTGCTCAATGCTCATCATCTGTCAAACTACCTGCCAATACTCATCATCAACATTTAATATCATAAAATTTAGCAGAGGATTTAGAACATTGTTCACACCCATACAGATTTAAATCAGAGAATGTGTAACTTGTTCAGAAGAGAAATTGGATAGGTTTCTTTTTACATGTCCACAGGACATGACATAGATTATAAATGGTTTAAAAACAATATATTTCGTTTTAAAAAAAGGGCTAAGTTTGACATTCAAAATGGTCATTAAAGATTACGTAATTTACAGATTCAGAAATATTACGTCAGTACAATTGCAAGGAAAGAACTAAACAAAACACCCTAGTAGAATTTCATACTCATTATTGTGTGGACACATTAAAAAGAAGACAGTCAATGATATCTTGGACTGGCTGTGTCCAGGTACAGCCTGATAAAAAAGACAGACGCAATTATACCACGCAGATTGGCATACCATCCTTTTATATAAAAAAGGACTCTTTGCTCCTAACTGGAGAATTAGATAAGGGTTCTTTCAGAAATGTGGAGCTGATAGTACAGAACAGTCACAGTAAGGCAAACCATGCCCCTTTTTCATAGCACTTAGCTTCCATATTTTGGAATTTAAATATTCAGAATCACAGTCATTGTGACAGCTGCTGTCAAACTGTAAGTAGATAAGACAAGTGAGAGGCTAGAGTGCCAGGAAGGAGAAGGTCCAGTAAAGGTAGATGTCATCAGCTGGTTGATGCCAAGATCCAGGGTGGGCAAATTTGGGCTTGGGATCGGAGCAGGCAAAGAGAGGTAATACAATGTGAGAAAGAAAAAGAGACAAAAGAGTCAGATGTGCGGAGGGGATGGAGATGTAATATAATGCATGATCGCAAGGGTGCAAGTGGTTTGAGGAGGTGAAGTGACAGTGTGCAAGCAAGTTTTCATCAATTGAATAGTTACTGAGGTGCTAGACTATGAATTTAATGGTTTTACTTTTCCTGAATAATTGACCAAAATTCATCAGAACTCAAATTTTCCAATTTAATGGAAATATTTGGAGAGTTAAAGCCATAGAGCAATTGTCCAGCAGAATATTCAATTTTCTGGGCAATTCCTTCAGGGTCTGCCACAATAGGAATTCCATAGGGTCCGTATGTACAAATCAGATCTTTTCCTGAACAACCACCATCTGGCCATCAGAAAGTTGAAGTCCATATTTCAATAAATATTTAATTATGAAATCAACATTAATTTCATTCTTAGCCAAGTAATTATCCTGCTCTAATTTGAATGAAGGAAAAGTTAGGTATGGAATGTTTATCCAACTCTTCCGCCAAATCATTTCAGATGCAACTCTATTTGAATTGAATAATCTACAAAAGTACATAAAATAAAGACAATGAGGATATTTTCGACCTGCACCCTTAGTAACTAATCCTTGTACTGCAGATCTACTTGTTTCTGTAAAACCTGACCAATATTCATCCCAATTATTACAAAATGCAACTGTCACTTTCGTCATTCTAAAAATAACAAATTCCTTCACAATTTTGTTGTTAAAGCCACTGCATATCTTGGACAAACAGATTCCAAATCCTGTTTATGTATCAGGTATTTCATCAATGAAACTATTTATAATTCATCTAAATCAAATAAAAATGCAGTAGTTTGGATGTTATTCTGGCTCTATTCTGAAATTTAGTTTGCTCCTCTACTAGGATTGTGGGATTCATCTTACTGCATGTCTTTAGGAATTCAAATAGGTTTCATTCAGCAAAATAAAACCTTGAAACCCTGCCAATATGGTCAGAGCGCCTTGCAGAAATACATGGATGTTTTCCAACAAACAAGGTGGAGAGAGTTGTTGATAAAGCCACTCAAATAAGGTTTACAGCAGGAAATTTATTGCTTTGCTGATTAAGAATGGTTACTACTAAAGGTCAAATTATAAATCCAAAATTGAGAATTATTCAGTGAGAGCAGGAAAACATTCCAAAATAAATTCCAAAACATGGATCATTTTTAAAAAAAAGAATTAAACTATTTCCCCATTTAATTAAAGGAAAAAGTCTTGAATTATTCAAATACAAATGACAAAAAATATTGCAATACTCAGCTTGCAAACAAACTCACGGCATCCCTTAAAATTCAACAGGTTTAGTTACATTTTTGACTGGTTGCTTAATATCCTACCAAACAAGTCTGCTTTTTGCAATTCTAGTAATTCAATCATCTTGCTGTTGTTGAAAGAGTCAAATTTTAGCCACTGGTTGCAAGTCACTTTATCTTCATTGATAACTGTTGCACAGTTTTTGAGATTCATTAAGAAAAGTAGAATGTGTCCCTTCTATGTGAATATTCCTTTCTTATCAAGGACTGTAACTTTAAAAAAAGGAAATCTGAACTAACAAGCAACAAGATTATTTATATCGGAAAAATGCTGGAAATCTGAAATTGAAACAGGTTATGGTGGAAATATCTGCCAACTGTAAAGAAAGGTTAACATTTGAAGTCTTATTATTTGTGATCTGAACTGGAACAACTTATAAAAAGGTGGAACAGAGAAAGGGAAAGTGGGCTAAATACAAATACAAAATAACATGCATCATATGAAGTGATTACATGAGAGAACACAAACTGATGAAATTATGGAAGGTACTGGAGCCACATTGGTCAGAGTATTGAGTACTGGAATTGGGAGGTCATGTTGCGGCTGTACAGAACATTGGTTAGGCCACTGTTGGAACATTGCGTGCAATTCTGGTCTCCTTCTGATCGGAAAGATTTTGTGAAACTTGAAAGGGTTCAGAAAAGATTTACAAGAATGTTGCCAGGGTTGGAGGATTTGAGCTATAGGGAGAGGCTAAATAGGCTGGGGCTGTTTTCCCTGAAGCGCCAGAGGCTGAGGGGTGACCTGATAGAGGTTTACAAAATTATGAGGGGTATGGATAGGGTAAATAGGCAAAGTCTTTTCCCTGGGCAAGGGGAGTCCAGAACTAAAGGGCATAGGTTTAGGGTGAGAGGGGAAAGATATAAAAGAGACCTAAGGGGCAACTTTTTCACACAGAGGGTAGTATGGGTATGGAATGAGCTGCCAGAGGAAGTGGTGGAGGCTGGTACAATTGCAACATTTAAAAGGCATTTGGATGGGTATATGGGCTTGGAGGGATATGAGCTGGGTGCTGGCAGGTGGGAGTAAATAGGAATCCTAGGATATCTGGTCAGCATGGACGGGTTGGACCGAAGGGTCCGTTTCCATGCTGTACATCTCTATGACTCTATATAAATACGAGATCTGATGCATGTAATTAGCTCAAACGGTGAAATTTTGCTTTCTTCTGTAATTATTTTAAGAAGTCAAACATCTTTCATTCGGTCATGCATCCAATAATCTGAACCATAATATTCATTCACATAGCATTAATAGTAATAACGAAACCTGCAAACTTCAGACTAGCCAAGTTATTCTTTCAGTGAAGACTTTCAAAGGATTACAAGTACAAAACATGAATATAATTGAATACAGGAAAACAAGTTAAATAAATTCCTGGAAAAGTATCTGTCAATCAGTTTTGCTGTTTTCCCTTCCATCAAAGTTTCCAGGCAGATATATTTTGAGTTCCTATCTCCACTTAGAAATGTCACTAAAACTGCAACATGTACTAGGCATTTGAAAGGGTAAATCTAATATTGTCCTACTGTAAGACAGGGTTCTTACAGTTAAATATAGCTTGAAAAAACTCAGCAGGTCTCACAGCATCTGTGAAAAGAAAGCAGTTAAAGAAAACAGAGTTAAAATTTCAGGTCCAGTGATCCTTCTTCAAAACTAGGACTCCTCCAAGCTTGCACAGACACGTTTGCCTTTCCATATTAAAACTGTCATCACTTACAGAATCCCTATCTCTCTAGTCCATTTCTATTCATGTATTTGTTCCAGATGCTTCTTGAATCCTGCTATTATATCTACTTCCAAGACTTCCTCTGGCAGCACATTCCAGGCGTTCACCACGGTGTGTAAAACTTGCACATCTCTTTGAAACGTGTCCCCCACCCCCACCACAACTTGAACCTGTGTGCCCTAGTAATTGGCCCCTCCACCCTGAGAAAAAGCCCCTTACTTTCCACTGAATTCATGCCATTCACAATCTTATAACTTCTATCGGATCATCCCTCAACCTCCTGCGTTCCAGCCGAAACAAACCTCAATCATCTTCGTTACCTTCTCGAAAAACTTAATCAAGTTAATGAGGCACGACCTCCCTCACATGAAACCATGCAGTCTACTGGCAACAAGTCCACTTGCTTCTAAATGTATATAGACCTTGTCCCTGAGAATCTTTTCCAATAATTTCCCTACCATTGACTTGAGGCTCACAGGCCTGTAACTTCCTGGAATATTCCTGCCGCCCTTCTTGAAAAATGGGATAACATGGGATATTCTTCAGTCTTCTGGGACCCCACATGTGGCCAGAGGTTACAAAGGTGTCTGTCAATGCTCCAGTAATTTGTTCTCTTGCCTCCCTCAATATTCTGGTATAGATCTCATCAGGACTCGGAGTTAGTGAAGAAAACACAAACAAAACTTTCTGAATATAAATTTTCCCCCAGTTAGACAATTTTTCAAACCTATTGCGCCATAACAATGGCAACTCTCTGCTTTTATTTTTCTTATGGAAATTCTTCAGATCCTTCTATACAAAATTGTTCCCAAAAATCAGCAACTTTAGCTTAATAGGGGAAATGAGACTTTTAACCTTTCACTTTTTAGAACTATAGATTGTTGCTTAATCTAGATCTTGCCTTATGGAAAATTAGGCAATTTGTTTTAAATAACATTCCATATATGTTCACATGTCCCTTTTGCAACACATGAATATAGGCAATTTAATCTTTGAGGCTTCTCATCACTCAGAATCAAGCTGACTTTAACTCTATTTACTCACCTGAGTTCCATGCACTAGCCTAGCAAAAATAATTTACAACTGGCTTCACCTGGACATTTATCTGGGAGATATAGTTCCAGCCAGGCAAAAGCCTACCCACACTGGCTTCTTGCTATCACCCATGAACAACTCATTCTAGATATTTTTAAACTTTTTAAATCAACCTGCTCATACTTGTTCTGACATACTTTGGAGCTGGTGTGACTTGATCCTGG
This sequence comes from Chiloscyllium plagiosum, assembly GCF_004010195.1. Taxonomy (NCBI): domain Eukaryota; kingdom Metazoa; phylum Chordata; class Chondrichthyes; order Orectolobiformes; family Hemiscylliidae; genus Chiloscyllium; species Chiloscyllium plagiosum. The sequence continues at coordinate 32,335,769 of NC_057739.1, read as the reverse complement.
GTCCAGAGGAAAGGACACTACCACAGTGCCAAAAAAACCCAACACATATATAACTTGAAAATGAGAAATGAGTCATCCTGAATGTGCTCAAAGAAATTGTTCCGAAGTATCCTACAAAATCAATTAGTCATCTTAATCAGCTCGATAAAATGATTTCTTAATTTTCTATGTTCACAGAGTGGGTTCTTTCTTGATTATATGTTTTTGAGATATGTCTCTTGATTAAACTTAAAATACAAGCCATAACTATTAATATAACCTGGGGCAATGTTTTGTAGGGGAATAAGACGGTGATATTAGATTGTGAAGGACCAAAAATGGTCTTTAGTAGAGTGATATGTGCTTCTTGTCGGATGTGGGAGTTTAAAGAGAGTTTAAGGGTTACTGCGGATTATAGCTGCAATAAATGCTGTTACATGACAATCTTATCAGATCAAACAGATCGGTTGGACAGGCGGTTAGAAGCAATGAGGAATTTACAAGAGCAACAGTATGTGATGGATGGCAGTTATGGGAAGGGGGGAAAGTCTCAGATACAGTCACAAAGATGGGTTAACTCCAGAAAAGGTAAGAGGTAGGCAGCTAGTGCAGGAGCCTTCTGTAGCTATACCCATTTCAAACAAGTATGCTGATTTGGAAAATATAGGGGTGATGGATTCTCAGGGGAATGTAGCATGAACAGCCAGGTTTCTGGTACTGAGACTGGCTCTAATGCAACAAGGGGTATGTCAGGTTCCAGTAATTCAATTGTGTTAAGGGATTCTCTAGTCCGAGGTACAGACAGACGTTTTTGTGGCCAGCAGCGAAAAATCAGACTGGTGTGTTGCTTCCCTGGTGCAAGGATCAAGGATGTCTCAGAAAGGGTGCAGAATGTTCTCAAGGGGGAGAAGGGTCAGCAAGAGGTCATTGTCCACATTGGAACCAACAACACCGAAAGGGAAAAGGTTGAGATTCTGAACGGAGATTACAGAGAGTTAGGCAGGAATTCAAAAAGGAGGTCCTCGAGAGTAGTAATATCTGGATTACTCCCGGTGCTACGAGCGAGTGAGAGCAGGAATAGGAGGATAGAGTAGATGAATGCATGGCTGAGGAGCTGGTGTATGGGAGAAGGATTCACATTTTTGGATCATTGGAATCTCTTCTGGGATAGAAGTGACCTATACAAGAAGGACGGATTGCACTTAAATTGGAAGGGGACTAATATACTGGCAGGGAGATTTGCTAGAGCTGCTCAGGAGGATTCAAACTAGTAAGGTGGGGGGAGGACACCAGGGAGATAGTGAGTAAAGAGATCAATCTAAGACTGGTACAGTTGAGAACAGAAGTGAGTCAGGGCAGGCAGGGACAAGGTAGGACTAATAAATTAAATTGCATTTATTTCAATGCAAGGGGCCTAACAGGGAATGCAGATGAGCTCAGGGCATGGTTAGGAACATGGGACTTGGATATCATAGCAATTACAGAAACATGGCTCAGGGATGGGCAGGACTGGCAGCTTAATGTTCCAGGATACAAATGCTACATAAAGGATAGAAAGGGAGGTAAGAGAGGAGGGGCAATGGAGTTTTTGTTAAGGGATAGCATTACAACTGTGCTGAGGAAAGATATTCCTGGAAATACATTCAGGGAAGTTATTTGGGTGGAACTGAGAAATAAGAAAGGGATGATCACCTTATTGGGAATGTATTATAGACCCCTTAATAGTCAGAGGGTAATTGAGAAACAAACTTGTAAGGAGATGTCAGCTATCTGTAAGAATAATAGGGTGGTTATGGTAGGGGATTTTAACTTTCCAAACATAGACTGGGACTGCCATAGTGTTAAGGGTTTAGATGGAGAGGAATTTGTTAAGTGTGTACAAGAAAATTTTCTGATTCAGTATGTGGATGTACCTACTCGAGGAGGTGCAAAGCTTGACCTATTCTTAGGAAATAAGGCAGGGCAGGTGACTGAGGTGTCAGTGGGGGAGCACTTTGGGGCCAGCGATCATAATTCTATTAGATTTAAAATAGTGATGGAAAAGGATAGACCAGATCTAAAAGTTGAAGTCCTAAATTGGAGAAAGGCCAATTTTTATGGTATTAGGCAAGAACTTTCAAAAGCTGATTGGGGGCAGATGTTCGCAGGTAAAGGGATGGCTGCAAAACGGAAAGCCTTTAGGAATAAGATAACAAGAATCCAGAGAAAGTATATTCCTGTCAGGGTGAAAGGAAAGGCTGGTAGGTACAGGGAATGCTGGATGACGAAAGAAATTGAGGTTCTGGTTAAGAAAAAGAAGGAGGCATATGTAAGGTGATATGACAGGATAGATCGAGTGAATCGTTAGAAGAGTATAAAGAAAGTAGGAGTATACTTAAGAGGGAAATCAGGAGGGCAAAAAGGGGACATGAGATAGCTTTGGCAAATAGAATGAAGGAGAATCCAAAGGATTTGTACAAATACATTAAGGACTAAAGGGTAACTAGGGAGAGAATAGGGCCCCTCAAAGATCAGCAAGGTGGCCTTTGTGTGGAGCTGCAGAAAATGGGGAAGATACTAAACGAGTATTTTGATCAGTATTTACTGTGGAAAAGGACATGGAAGATATATAATGTAGGAAAATAGATGGCGACACCTTGCAAAATGTCCATATTACAGAGGAGGAAGTGCTGGATGTCTTGAAACGCATAAAGGTGGATAAATCCCAGGACCTGATCAGGTGTACCCTAGAACTCTGTGGGAAGCTAGAGAAGTGATTGCTGGTCCTCTTGCTTAGATATTTGTATCATCGATAGTCACAGGTGAGGTGCTGGACGACTGGAGGTTGGCTAACGTGGTGCCACTGTTTAAGAAGGGTGGTAAGGACAAGCCAGGGAACTATAGGCCAGTGAGCCTGACGTTGGTGGTGGGCAAGTTGTTGGAGAGAATCCTGAGGGACAGGATGTATATGTATTTGGAAAGGCAAGGACTGATTAGGGATAGTCAACGTGGCTTTGTGCATGGGAAAGCATGTCTCACAAACTTGATTTGAGTTTTTTGAAGAAGTAACAGAAGATTGATGAGGGCAGAGTGGTAGATGTGATCTATATGGACTTCAGTAAGGCGTTCGACAAGGTTCCCCATGGGAGACAGGTGAACAAGGTTAGAACCCATGAAATACAGGAAGAACTAGCCATTTGGATACAGAATTGGCACAAAGGTAGAAGACAGAGATGGTGATGGAGAGTTGTTTTTCAGACTGGAGGCCTGTGACCAGTGGACTGCCACAAGGATCAGTGCTGGTCCTCTACTTTGTCATTTACATAAATGATTTGGATGTGAGCATAAGAGGTACAGTTAGTAAGATTTGCAGATGACACCAAAATTGGAGGTGTAGTGAACAGCGAAGAAGGTTACCTCCGATTACAACAGGGTCTTGACCAGATGGGCCAATGGGCTGAGAAGTGGCAGATGGAGTTTAATTCAGATAAATGTGAGGTACTGCATTTTGGAAAAGCAAATCTTAGCAGGACTTATACATTTAATGGTAAGGTCCTAGGGAGTGTTGCTGAACAAAGAGACCTTGGAGTGCAGCTTCATAGCTCCTTGAAAGTGGAGTCGCAGGTAGATAGAAGAGCGAAGGTGGTGTTTGGTATGCTTTCCTTTATTGGTCACTGTATTGAGTACAGAAGTTGGGAGGTCATGCTGAGGCTGTACAGGACATTAGTTGGGCCACTGTTGGAATATTGCGTGCAATTTTGGTCTCCTTCCTATCGGAAAGATGCTGTGAAACTTGAAAGAGTTCAGAAAAGATTTACAAGGAAGTTGCCAGGATTGGAGGATTTGAGCTGTTGAGAAAGGCTGAACTGGCTGGAGCTGTTTTCCCTGGAGCGTCGAACGCTGAAGGGTGACCTTATAGAGGTTTATAAAATTATGAGGGGCATGGAAAGAATAAATAGACAAAGTCTTTCCCCTGGGTTGGCGGAGTCCAGAACTGGAGAGAATAGGTTTAGGGTGAGAGGGGAAAGATACAAAAGAGACCTAAGGGGCAACTTTTTCACACAGAGGGTGGTACATGTATAGAATGAGCTGCCAGAGGAAGTGGTGGAGGCTGGTACAATTGCAACATTTAAAAGGCATTTGGATGGTTATATGAATAGGAAGGGATATGGGCCAGGTGCTGGCAGGTGGGACTAGATTGGGTTGAGATATCTGGTCTGCATGGACGAGTTGGACCGAATGGGTCTGTTTCTGTGATGTATATTTCGATGACTCGATGACTCTAAGAGAGAGAAAACAACTTACCAGGGTAAGCAATGGGGCACAGGTCTCTGACACAGAGTCTATCCCTGTTGCTCAGAAGGGAAGGGCAAAGAGCAGCAGAACATTCGTCATTGGGGACTCCACAGTTAGGGGGACAGATAGTTCTGTGGGAATGAGAGAGACTCACGATTGGTGTGTTGCCTCCCAGGTGCCAGTGTTCATGATGTCTCTGATCATGTCTTTGGGATCTTTGAGGAGGAGGAGCAGTCCCATAGGCACCAATAGCATAGGTAGAAAGAGAGATGGGGGTTTAAGGCAGAAATTCAGGGAGCTCACATGGAAGCTTAGAGCTAGAACAGAGTTGTCATCTCTGGATTGTTGCTCGTGCCACATGCTAGCGAGGCAAGGAATAGGGAGAGAGAGGAGTTGAATATGTGGTACAGGGATGGTGCAGGAAGGAGGATTTTGGATTCCTGGATAATTGGTGCTCTTTCTGGGGTAGGTGGGACCTCTAAAAACAGAATGGTCTTCACCTGAACCAGGTACAGAGGGGTACAGATATCCTGGGGGCAATTTGCTAATGCTCTTTGGGTGGGTTTAAACTAATTCAGCAGGGGGATGGGAACTGAAATTGTAGTTTAGTATATAGGAGGTTTAGAGTAGTGAAGTCAAAACTAAAATCGCAAGAAGTCACTGGCAAGCAAGAAGTTGGTTTGAAGTGTGCCTACTTCAATGCCAGAAGCATCCGGAATAGGATGGGTGAACTTGTGGCATGAGTTGGTATCTGGGATTTCGATGTTGTGGCCATTTCAGAGACATGGGTACAGCAGGGACAGGAATGTTATTGCAGGTTCCAGGATTTAGAAGTTTCAGTAAGAACAGAGAAAATGGTAAAAGAGGAGGTGGTGCGGGGCTATTAATCAAGGACAGTATTATGGTTGCAGAAAGGATGTTTGAGGACTCATCGACGGAGGTATTACGGGCTGAGATTACAAACAGGAAAGGAGAGGTTACCCTGCTGGGAGTTTTTTATAGGCCTACTAATAGTTCCAGAGATGTAGAGGGTCGGATAGCAAAGATGATCCTCAACAGGAACAAGAGTGACAGGGTAGTTGTTATGTGGGACTTTAACTTTCCAATTATTGCCTGGGAATACTATAGCTCAAGTACTTTAGATGGGTCAGTTTTTGTCCAATGTGTGCAGGAGGGTTTCCTGACATAGTAAGTAGACAGGCCACCAAGGGGCAAGGCCACATTAGATTTGGTACTGGGTAATGAACCTGGCCAGGTGTTAGATTTGGAGGTAGGTGAGCACTTTGATGATTGTGACCACAATTCAGTTGTGTTTACTTTAGTGATGGAGAGCGATAGGTATATCCTGCAGGGCAAGAGTTATAGCTGGGGGAAAGGCAATTACAATGCAATTAGGCAAGATTTAGAACACTGAGCATGGGGAAGGAAATTGTAGGGGATGAACACCATTGAAATGTTGAGCTTATTCAAGGACCAGCTACTGCGGATACTTGATAAGTATGTGCCTGTCAGGCAGGGAGGAAGTTATCGAGCGCGGGAGCCATGGTTTACTAAGGGAGTTGAATCTCTTATCAAGAGGAAGGTTTATGTTAAGATAAGATGTGATGGTTCAGTTAGGGCGCATGTGAGTTACAGGTTAGCCAGGAAAGACCTAAAGAGAGAGCTAAGAACAGCCAGGAGGGGATATGAGAAATCATTGGTGGATAGGATCAAGGAAAACCCTGAGGCTTTCTATAGCTAGTGCCCTCTTTTTTATTTACTCCAGGGATAAGTGACATTGCCTTCCTTAGTCACCTTTGAGAAGGTGACTGCCTTCTTCAACTGCTGCAGTCCATATGCTGTCGGTAGTCACACAATGCCAATAGGGAGGAAATTCCAAGATTTCGACTAGCAGAAGTGAAGAAAGTCATATATTTCCAAGACAAGATAGTGAGTGGCTTAGAGGCGATCTTGCAGATGGTGGTGCTTCCAAGTATTTAATGCCCTTGTCCTTCTATATGTCAGTGCTCTTGGTTTTGAATTATCAGTTTACAGAGCAGTGTGATGTCAACAACGTGGATTCAATTCCCATCACCGGTTTGAGGTTACCATGAAGGGCTCTCCTTCTCAACCTCTTCCCTGGCCTGAGATTTGGTAGCCCTCAGGTTAAATCACCACCAGTCACTTCTCTCTTTAACGAGAGAGCAGCCTCTGTGGTCTGGTTAGACTATGGCAACACAACAATGTTAACTAGCTGTTGCTGTGTCTGCTTTCTTCTTTGAATTAGGATTTTACATTGACAGTTTTCCAAATATCTGGGACTTTTCCTGAATCAACAAATTCTTGGAGGATTACTGCTAGTGCATCTACTATCTTGTAGCTACTTTCCTTTAACATCCTAGGATGCAACTCATAAGGTCCAGGGACTTAATGACCTTTAGCCCAATTAGCTTTCAAAATACTTTTATTTCCTCACAGTGATATTTATCGAATTTATTGTCTTCCTCTTTGCCCTTGATTATTTAGCAATTTTTGGTGCTATTAGTTTTTTCTTCCATGAAGGTGGATTTATTCAAATCTTCTGCCATTTCTTGGTTTACCATTAATATTTTCCCTGCCTCATTCTCTAAGAAGCTTATTTTTCACTTTGGTCTCTTTTTTTTCCTTTCCATGTAAAGAAGCTCTTGCTGACCATTTGATATTGTTTGCTAGCATGTTCTTGAAGTCTATCTTCTCTAATATTTTTGTCAGTTTTTAAAAATGTTACCATTCCTTTCGCATACTATTAATCTTTGTCATTGAATATTTTGGTTTCAATTTGAAACTATTCTTAACTTCTTTGATTAATCATGGTCGATTTAACCCATTTGCAGAATTCTTCTTCCTCACTTCCTTCTTTGTTATGAGTCAAACTATTTTCTTAAATGTCTGCCATTGTTCCTGAACTGTCATTTCTGCTAAACTCCTTACTCAATCCACTTCAATGAAGCTGACCTCATTCTTTTATAATTCACCTTATTTACATTTAGTACATTTATTTCTGACCCAAGTTTCTTACTCTAAAACTGAATGCTAAATTCTACCATGTCATGGTCACTATTTTCTTGGAAATCATTCACTCTTCGATAACTTATTATCATAACTTCATTGTACTTGACCAGTCCAAAGTACCTTTATCCTTGGTTGGATACACAATGTATTATTAGAGGAAACTGTCCCAAATATATTCTGTGAATGGCTCCTCATGGCTACTTCTGTTAATTTGGCTTTCCCAATCTACCTTGCAAGCTAAATTGCCTATGTGCAGGATGGAGCAGGTAGGACTTGAATCCAGGTCTCTCGGTCCAGGGCTAGAGGCACTACCACTGTGCCATGAAAGGTCCTTGCACGGTCATTTTTTTTCAAATCAACCTGATCAGCGATGATATTACACATCTCTGTAACAAGTAGGATTTGAACTTGAGCCTCCTGTTTCAGAGGTAGGAACACAATCACTGCACCACAAAAGTCCTGAGCTTTAAACTGAACACTCCCTGCAAATTGTGCTCACCTGATGGTACCTCTATGTCAAATGGCCAAGTACCCTTTGAGCCATTCTTCCTGTGGGCTCATTCAATTTCTTGAGACAGTCACGACTGGCTTCCTGCTGCATTACCAATTTCATGCACCTGATCCATTCTGACCCAATCTGCAGCCTAAACTGCCGACCTGAAGCACATGTTCTTCAGTGAGCTCTCTGTAAGATGTCTGATAGCTTTAATTACATTTTACTGGGTTTTCAGGGTCAGTCTTGCTAGTCCTGATAAAACTCACTAGTGATAGAAATGGTCACTGGAAATTAGCACAGTAGCCAGTGACAGGATTTTCCCCACCTGAATTTCTCCCAACAGAATCTAAGAATTCCACTCTTCATTGCTTTTGTGGAGGCTATGTGCCATTGTTTGCAGTGTTATGGCTAACCATTAGTTAATTATTTACATAAAATATTCCTACTGGAGTGAGAACCATAGCATTGCAAGTGACATTAAACATAATGGAACTCCAATTTCTGGTAAAACTATACGCAATTACTCTCCAGGATATACAAGAGATTATTTTCCTTCTGAACACAACAAAAAATTAACTATGGTGTAGTGAATCACAATAGACTTCTTGACATGTTTATATACTGCCATCTATTGTCATAACCAGGTAATTTTACAGAAATGCACATGGTTGGAGCAAAATGTGGAGGAATTTAGAACATCGGTAACAGATTTTAATTCTCTTCATCAGCAGGAATCATAAAAGTATTAAATTAAGACAATGGGGATAAGAGGTGGAGGGAAACATATCTGCTTTCTATGATTTTTGTCTGAAAACAGGAACAGGAAGCAGCATGGCATCTAATTCACAGTGGAACGTACAGATGAATAAATGCCCTTGTGGCATCAAATTCATCAAATTCTAGATTCACGGGACCTGCAAGAGTAAGACCTTAACTGAGGCCATGAAGTGGTCAGAACAATTTTGGTGAGGTAAGAATCTTGAATGATCAAATTCAAGACACAGGAACAATACTTTAGAGATATTGTTTAATATATGAGGATGTATTTGGAAAACCCATTAAAGTTGCAAGTTTCTTCTCTTTTGGTGGTTTTTCTCAAGTTACCAACCCTGAGTTAGGTTTTGTGGTGATTCTTATCCTTTTGAGTCTTAGTGCCCTTTTAGGAGGGTCTTGAGGACCTGCCAATGGATTGATCAGGTTCAATTACCAGACACAACCAGGTATTGACACACTGATGGTAGGGTGGCCCATAGGTGTCCATTACAGTAGGTGCTGGATGCACATAGCTTCCTCCAAATAAGGGTGCTTGGCGCCTCAGAGCCTCATGAATGATTCACTGCTCCAGATTTTCCCGAGGGTGACATTCCATTGTCCCAGTCAAGTGTAACTTCAGGTGTTTATTGCAGGGTCTGCAGCTGTCAAGTTTGTTTGCAAACAGTCTGTGGGTAGTTGCAGACTGTGCATTTGGATTAGCACAGTCACTTTAGTCAATGTTGGGTTCTATTTCCCAGCATGCTTTAATCATTGTCCACCTTTTGTAACTCCATGGTAGGTTTATTATTGTCCATCATAAGTTAATTATTTCGGGTGGCTCGTCCAACTACAGGGACATTTGTTAATTCCTTGGTTTAATGTGGCAATTTTTTTTTTATTTTGTAAAAAAAATGCAGATGAGGCAACATTTGTGTAAAGAAGAATGTAGTAAAAATGTAATCAGAGGTGGGAAACAATCTATGGGGCCAAATAAGTCTAAGCAATGAATAAAGATTTGGTGCTAGACAACCCACTATTTAGGCGACCATGTTCTATTAATCCTGAATGGAGAAAAGTTCCAAATTTCTCTCCCATTCATAGTTGTAATCCTCTGTTCAACTTATAAATGACATGGGATATAAACTATGAAAACATTATATTCTGAAAACATATTTGAAACCTTCCATCAAATTTCCTCTTTATGCCCACTGGTTCAATGAGAAAAACCCATAACTTGTCAAGCCTTTTACACACCCAAGTTCCTATTCCATATTTTTTGGAAAGATTTTCACGGCATCTTTTCCATGGCTCAAATATCCTAAGGATTGTATGCTGGACTCCAACTGTAGTCTAACTTGTGCATAAATTTAACATTCAATAAAAGGAAAGTTGTTTTAAATAGTAGAGTCAGAAACCTAATTGCCTTATGGTCGGTCTACATACATCCTCACCTTTAAAACTACGTCTAGATCGTTGTTCCAGTGTTAAAAACCTGATCATTTAAGATGCTTTTACTTTTCCCACCATAGCATAATTCTTCACATTTCTATGCATTAAGCTTCTATCACCAATCTGTAAATAGGAAAGAACTTGCATGTTATGGTAGCATTCACCAAAGGCAATCCAAAGTGGTTCAAAACCCATGAATTATTTTCAAATGTAGACAGTTTAACGTAGGCAAATAGACGTCAACTTACAACACAACAAAACAATGAGAATTTATTTTTCATAAAATGTGAGCATTACTGGCAAGTCCATCAGTATTTGTTGTCCATTCTTAATTGCCCTTAAAAGTAATGGTTTGCTAGGTTGATTCAGAGCCAACCATGTTCACAGACAACCACGTTGTGGATCTAGAGTCACATATCCTGATGAACATAAGGATGGCAAATGTTCTTTCCCAAAGACATTAGTGAACTAAATAAGTTTTTAATGACAACAGACAATAATTCCATTGTCACCATCATTGAGCCTGGTTTTAAAATTTCAGATTTTATCAATTGACTTTAAAAGCCTGGTGGGATTTTAATCCATGAGCCCAGAGAATTAGCCAGGATCTCTAATTCATTAGTCCAGTGACATCACCACGACACCACTCTCTCTGCTTTACTGATGTCGACTGCAGGGCAAGAACTCACTCGAATATTGAGGGAACATATCTGCTCTTCTTCAAATATGACCCTGGTAGTTTTTAGGTTAAGATTTAGATGTTTGTTAAACTGACAATCAGGACATCATGATTACTGCATGATGCAAATTACATGTCAAGGATATAGTGAACCTTTTAACAATTTCCCAGGGATGAGTGGAATTAAAGGACACTACTAAAAGATGAGAAATAGTGCACTGCACTGTGACAGTAACTCTGTCAAACGAAGCCTCGTTGCATTGTTTTCATTGCAGGTTTTGCAATCCGGCAGTGCTGTGCCCACAACTCCCCCTCACCTCCATTCAAGGCCTAAAGGAGCCTTCCACATCCAAAGTTTCACCTGCACATCCACCAACGTCATTTACCGTATCCGTTGCTCCTGATGCAGTCTCCTTTACATTGGGGAGACTGTGCACCTTCTCGCAGAGCGCTTTAGGGAACATCTCTGGGACACCTGCACCAATCAACCCCACTGCCCTGTGTCCCAACATTTCAACTTCTCCTCCCACTCTGCCAAGGACATGCAGGTCCTGGGTCTCCTCCACTGCCGCTCCCTCACCACCCGACGCCTGGAGGAAGAACGCCTCATCTTCCACCTCAGAACACTTCAACCCCAGGGCATCAATGTGGACTTCATCAGTTTCCTCATTTTCCCTCTCTTCCCCATCCCCCTTACCCCAGATCCAACCTTCCAGCTCAGCACAATCCTCATGACTTGTCCTACCTGCCAATATTCCTTCCCAACTATCCACTCCACCATCCTCTCTGACCTATCTACTTCATCCCCACCCCCATCCATCTATTGTACTCTGTGCTACCTTCTCCCCACCCTACCCCCCCTCCCTTTTATCTCTCCACCCTGGAGGCTCCCTGCCTTCAGTCCTGATGAAGGGCTTTTACCCGAAACGTAGATTTTCTGCTCCTCGGATGCTGCCTGACCTGCTGTGCTTTTCCAGCACCACTCTAATCTAGACTTAGATATTTGTCAAATATACAGTTTTGAAGGGTCACTGAACCAGAAACATTAACTCTGTTTTCTCTCTACAGATGCTGCCAGACCTGCTGAGTTTTTCAGAAATTTGTTTTTGGTCCTATCAACCTTGTTCCGTTACAAAGTTCTACAAAGTTTAGGATTTTGTACCAGTATTACAAGTACTTCTTTCTTCTGTCTAATTTTATGCACTGACATGAAAAAAAGACTGTTGAAACTCTCCAAAGTATGGACTGTTATCATTTTCACCTACAGTCAACGCTGATATATTCCTTTAATTCACCCAAGTTTTCTCAAAATGTTTGTATGAAAATCAGTGAATCTTCATCTTTAACAAAAAGAATAGTACAAAGGATAGAATTTTAAAAAGTTATATCAAATAACTAATATTTTACCACATGACCAATTTTATCATCTCATCCACTCCTCCTATTCTGCATGGAAAAATTCCTATCAACCAGGGTTACTTCAAAACAAAGCTCAGCGAGTATAAAGTCTCATACAAACATTTATTGCTGGGATTTCACCATAACCCAAATGAATGCACAAAAGTTCTATTCACTTATATGGTAAAAGCCAATAGTATAACAATCGATTTTGGCTTTCCAAACTTAAGTTAAGTCTGGAGCAACTATGAAGAAGGATGGATACTTACAACTCATTCACAATCACTTGATGAAGGAGCGTCGCTCCGAAAGCTAGTGTGCTTCCAATTAAACCTGTTGGACTATAACCTGGTGTTGTGTGATTTTTAACTCATTCATAGATTTTAAGTTATGCCCAGTACTTATAAAATGACATAACACTAACAACTTTGAAAGCATTTTGGGTTCTATACAACTGAGGCAAGAATGCACAGATTCTTGTATGGTAAATGGATGTACAGGTAGTCTGCCAGTTACCAGTAATAGCCTGACTATCATGCATCACAGTTTCCCAACAGTTTCCAGCCTCATGTATGTAATGTGCTCTGGTTCTACAATGTCACATGGTTCACCATTTGGTCCACCAATCAATTCGATCAAAAATAGTCCAAACAGGCAAAAGGCTGAATATTATTTGTCATAGGTACTTGGTTTTCTGCTATTTCTGACATGAGGGGGTTGACTTGAACTATTCCAGCCAGGTGAGAAATCAATAATAGGAGGTTTTTAATAATTGTACAATTCTGGCTTTAGAGTCATACAGCATGGAAACGGACCCTTTGGTCCAACTCAGGTTAGGGGAGAAAGTGAGGACTGCAGATGCTGAAGATCAGAGCTGAAAATGTGTTGCTGGAAAAGCGCAGCAGGTCAGGCAGCATCCAAGGAACAGGAGAATTAACGTTTCGGGCAAGAAGGGCTTATGCTCAAAACGTCGATTCTCCTGTTCCTTGGATGCTGCCTGACCTGCTGCGCTTTTCCAGCAACACATTTTCAGCTCCAACTCAGGTTAACCAAACTAAACTAGTCTTATTTGCCTACATTTGGCCCATATCCCTGTCCAAATATCTTTTAAATGTGGTAACTGTACCTGCATCTACACTTCCTCTAGCACTTCATTCTATGTATGAACTAGCTCCTGTGAAAAAGTTTTCCCTCTGATCCCTTTTAAATCTTTCTCCTCTCACCTTAAAAGCATGTCCTCTAGTTTTGAACTGCTCAATGCTTCATGATTTATAAACCTCTAAGGTCACTCCTCAGCCTCCTATGCTCCAGTGAAGAAAGTCCTGGCCTATGCAGCCTCTCCTCGTAACTTAAACCTTCCAATAATATTCTTGGCAATCTTTTCTACACCCTCCCTAATATTCTTATAAGCTGGGCAACCAGAACTGTATACACTACTCCAAAAGTGGCCTCGCCAACATCCTGTACAACTGCAACATGATCCAACTCCTATACTCAATGGTCTGAGCAATAAAGGCACCACCCTGTCTACCTGTGACACAACTTTTAAAAGAACTATGTATCCGGGATCCTAAGCCTCTGTTTGACAACATTCTCCAGGGCCCTAACATTAACTGTATGAGTTCTGCCCTTGTTCATCTTACCTAACTAGAGAAGGATGGGAAATAAAATAAGCAGGAGAAAGTGAGGTCTGCAGACGCTGGAGATCAAAGCTGAAACTTTATTGCTGGAACAGCACAGCAGGTCAGGCAGCATCTAGGGAACAGAAGATTCGACGTTTCGGGCACAGGCCCTTCTTCAGGAATGAGCAGAGAGTGTTAGAGGCAGAGAGCTTCTTCAAGGAAGGCATCCTTGTAAGAGGATTCGCAGTAGGTTGAAATCTTCGAGGAGAAAGTGAGGTCTGCAGATGCTGGAGATCAAAGTTGAAACTTTATTGCTGGAACAGCACAGCAGGTCAGGCAGCATCCAGGGAACAGGAGATTCGACGTTTCAGGCACAGGCCCTTCTTCAGGAATGAGCAGAGAGTGTTCAGCAGGAGAAGATAAAAGGTAGGGAAGAGGGACTTGGAGGAGGGGCGTTGGAAATGTGATAGGTGGAAAGAGGTCAAGGTGAGGGTGATAGGTCGGAGTAGGACGGAGGCGGAGAGGTCAAGAAGAAGACTACAGGTCAGGAAGGC
>NC_057739.1:32288440-32321207 GCF_004010195.1 Chiloscyllium plagiosum | reverse complement strand
GGTGGCCATCTGTGTTGTACGTATTTTGAACTGGTCCTCCTGGGAGCAGATGCGGCGGAGACGAAGGAATTGGGAGAATGGGATGGCGTTTTTACAGGGGGCAGGATGGGAGGAGGTGTAGTCCAGGTAGCTGTGGGAGTCGGTTGGTTTGTAGTAGATGTCCGTGTTGATTCGGTCGCCTGAGATAGAAACAGAAAGGTTTAGGAAGGGGAGGGAGGAGTCCGAGACTGTCCAGGTGAATTTGAGGTCGGGGTGGAAGGTGTTAGTGTAGTGGATGAACTGTTCAACCTCCTCGTGGGAGCACGAGGTAGCGCCGATACAGTCATCAATGTAGCGGAGGAAAAGATGGGGGGTGGGGCCAGTGTAGTTGCGGAAGATGGATTGTTCCACATACCCTACGAAGAGGCAGGCATAGCTGGGGCCCATGCGGGTGCCCATGGCTACTCAGGCAGGCAGAACATTGGTCAGCTGCCACTATTCCTGAAAGACCTATAAACAATGAAGCACACTGCTGTTGTTTCTTTGCTGGAATCTGAATTTCTGTTAATTGCAAAAATTTGTATGAGGTCAAATTGTACTCTTCACTGAATAGCACTGTATTAGCAAAATTAACAACATTTAGAGTGGTTTAAAAAGTGAAAGAATCAAAATAAAACATTTGTAAAGCATCATGTACATGCCTCAGATGATTAAAGAACTAGTGTCATTTAATATGAGAAAGGCGATCTAACATTAGGATCAAATTATATTTATTCAGGCATCTGCATACATCTAACCAAGAATGCTTTCCCCCACACTGCAATATCCTTTAAACAAATTTAACTTTTAAACCAACTAATTGCATGGAGGTAAATTTAAAAAGGTACCAAAGTATTTGTCAAGATACATCATAGAAACAGGTTACACACTCATCTGATGAACCAAACTCATTTCAAATCTGAGCTTAATGTCTTGCAAAATACATGCATAGAGAACAGAGGTTATGATGCAATCTGGAATATTTTATAATCCAAGAATGACACATACTATTTTAATTTCCTCAGCATTTTACCTGATCTGCAAAAGTTTGATATTCCTCTGGCAAAATCCAGGAACGAGGATAAAACTTGTATTCTTCAGGAAATAATTCCTGCATTGTGCGAACAGCCCGACTAAAATTGATCTTACGCACTAGTTCTGTCATGCCTAAAAGAAAAAGGAAACTGCAATTAGAAAACGTTTTAGATTAGATTAGATTCTCTACAGTGTGGAAACAGACCCTTCGGCCCAACAAGTCCACACCGCCCCTCCGAACAGAAACCCATCCAAACCCATTCTCCTATCCTATATTTACCCTAACACTGTGGGCAATTTAGCATGGCCGGAGGAAACCCACGCAGATACAGGGAGAAAATGCAAACTCCACATAGACAGGCGGGAATCAAACCCAGGATCCTGGTGTTGTGAGGAGAGAAAACCGGAGCACCCGGAGGAAACCCACGCAGATACAGGGAGAATGTGCAAACTCCACATAGACAGGCGGGAATCAAACTCAGGATCCTGGTGTTGTGAGGCAGCAGTTCTAACCACTGAGCCACTGTGCCGCCCTAAGTTGTCAAAACATGGCTAAATTCAATAGATTATCTTAATACAAAATACATCAATCCCTATTATGCTATAAACCAAAGAAAATGGTTTATGCAAAATAGTTGGTTAAAAAACAAAATATGCTTCTAGTATTTACGCTGCTGGAAAAAGGGAGTTCAGTATGCAAAAACAATGAGCTGTTGAATATGATACTTTAGATCCAAAGATGTCAAGACTAACTCTTGCATGGAACCATATCAAGCTCAACTTCTGCATCTTTCCTCAGTTTAAACTTACAGGTGGAAACAGGCCCTTCGGCCCAACAAGTCCACACCGACCCGCCGAAGTGCAACCCACCCAAATCCATTCCACTACATTTACCCCTTCACCTAACACTATGGGCACAGAGAGTCGCCTGAGGCGGGAACTGAACCTGGGTCTCTGGCGCTGTGAGGCAGCAGTGCTAACCATTGTGCCCACAAGATTCCTCAAACTGTTAAGTTTCCAGGTGAGGAAGGATGAACTGGCTTCATTTCTTTGTTCACTCATCCCACAGTTTAGTTATAATAATGTTAATTTTAAAATGATCCATTTTCTTGTGGGTACTTTTCTTCCAGATCCAAATTAACCTTTGATTTAAAAAGAGCCAATTGAATCAGGATTTCTTGAATTAACAAAGAGTGAATCAAACAATTATTAAACTCAAGAAGAATTAGTAACAATACACATACATACAAATAAGAGGTGAATCCAAAAAGAAAGAAGTTTTAAAAAAAAGTTTACGGGTCAATTGCTTTGATGCCCAGTCCCCATTAACACCATAACCTTCACTCCGCTCTTACACTCCCTCTCATACTACCTCCAGCCTTAGCTTCAACAATTGCAAGAGCCTCACAGACTTTATTGCCACTAAGATTAAGCAATCTCTGCCACCTCATTCACTTTCTCGATCACCAAGGCAAACTTCCTTTAAAGGTTTCCTCATTATTTTATAAACTTCTATAAGGTCACCTCTCAACCTCTTTCAACAAGTGAAAAAATCCTAGCCTATCTAGCCTTTTCTTATGACTCAAACATCCTGGTAGATGTCTTCTTAACCCTCTCCAGATTAATATTCTTCCTATAACTGGGCGACCAGAACTGAACACCGTATTCCAGAAGAGGCCTCAGCAATGTCCTGTACAATCTAAACTTATAGAATCATAGAATCTCTACAGTGTGGAAGCAGGCTATTCAGCCCATTGAGTCTACACCACCCAGACCTTTACTCTATCCTGTAACGGCACATTTCCCATGGCTAAACCACACAGGCTGCATATTCCTAGGCACTATGGGCAATTTAACATGGCCAGTCCACCTAACCCGCACATCTTTGCACTAAAATACTGGAATTTTTTTTCTGAAAACATAGTAGTCTGGTGATGTGGTGTACATGACAGACTTGGGAGGAACGTTAAAAGTTATGGCATAAAAGGGACAATAGCAACATGGGTGAAAAATTATCTGAGTGGTAGGAAACAGAGTAATGGCCAATTGATATTTTTTTGGCTGGAGGAAGGTTTCTAGTAGAGCTCCCCAGAGGTTGGCTTTGGGGCTCTTGTTTCTAAAAAAATTTAATGATCTGGATTTTGGTATGCAGGAGACAATTTCAAAGTTTGGAAATGACACAAAACTTGGAGAAATGTAAACTATAAGAAGACAGTGTGAAATTCTAAGTCATAGACAAAATGTTGAAGTGGGCCGATAGCAGATGTGGTTCAGTGCAGAAAGGTGTGAGGTGATGCAGTTTGACAAGAAGAACATGGAAAGAACAGTTAATAAGGTATACAATGTCCTGGATTCATTAAATAGAGTAAGAGTACAAGAGGAAGAAAGTGACGTTGTGGGAAGTGGGAGACCAAATAAGAGTACATTGGAATAGCCATGCCTGGAAGTAACAAAAGCTTTCAGTAGTAGATAGTAAAGTGGACAATGTTAGTGTAGTTTAAATGGACTGTCCTGGTAATGGTGTGGATGCATGGTCATGCGCTCATCTCCAAATCAGATATGACACCAACGTTGCAACCCATCTAGTTGAGCTTTCTATTGTTGTCAGGAGAAAAGGTTGAGGAGAGATAGTAGAGAAACTAGAATATAGAAGGACCTCAATTGTCCAACATTCGATTAAGCAAATATTGGATTATCCGGCAAGATCACAAGGTCCCGATGCTTGGCTAAACTGTTATCGGCATATATTATCCAGAATTCAATTAATCAAACAAACAAAGTACTCTCTGCTTGTGTCATTCGTTTATAAAATATGAGGGATATAGACAGAGTTATTGGTAATTGCCTTTCCCTTAGATGGGGGATTTCAAGAGGGGGCACATTCAAAGGTGAGAGGAGTAAGATTTTAAAAGGACATCGGGCAGGCCTCCCAAGCAAAATGTCCCCTCATCAATCTACTATTTATGGACAAGATGAGAGTTATTACAGATTATTGTAAAAACCCTATCGTATCAAATACAATCAAAGTCTGGAGAATAATGCGACAGAATGAGGGTAACCTGCAAAAAATCCTCCTCTTTACACCTCGAGTGGGAACACTGGGATTGCAGCCAGGGCTGACTGATGCTGTATTCAAAATCTGGGAGTCCAGAGGTATCTCCTGTTTGGGAAATCTGTTTGATGGGGAGGTCATGATGTCCTTTAAATAGCTGTGTCAGACGTCTGGGCTGCCTAGCAAGGACCTTTTTTGGTATTTTCAAATACGAGACTTTATACAAAAGAAGGCTGCATTGATAATTAATCCTGAGAAATCATATAGGGAAAGAAGTATGTTTCGGCCGATGGGTCCGCCGTTGGTCAGTACTCTCTACCACTTACTATATAAGTTATCAAAGGACATGGAATGGTTATATAAAACCTGGAGTCAAGAATTGGGGATGGAAATCTCCTTAGAAATGTGGGAGGTTGTCTGGGAAAATGCCAGGAAGATCTCTATCTGTAACAGAACTCAGGCTACTCTACTGAAGATACTTCACAGGGCTCACATGGTACCTGAGCGACTTGCAAAGTTCAAGGCAGGAGCATCTCCAATGCGTCTAAATGTAAAATAGAAGTTGGTACTCTCACGCATTGTCTGTGGACACGCGACAAGATCTGCAGGTACTGGGACAGGTGGCGAATGCTTTGACAAAGATTTTGGGTACAGAGATTTGGTTGGACCCAGTGTCTTTACTTTTGGGCTCCCCAAATTTCCCCTCTTTGGATGTATACGGGAGGAATTATTCACTATCGTTTCCTTTTGTGCGAGGAAAAATATTTTAGTGAATTGGGTATCCGAAGGTTCCCCCAGGATACTCATGGAATATATCCTCCTTGACTTCCTTATGAATATGGTGCACCAAAAATTGAATTATTTTATAGAACATGGCAGCCCTTTTTGAACTACATTGACAGATATTTCGACCATATTTTTCAGGGCCTTTGCTAAGCCATGGTAATGGTTCTGGCTGGTTCGGGGGCCCCTGGGAGGAGGAATCCTGTATAACTTTGAGTTCTGTTAGGACTTGATATAAATCTATTTTGAATATGTATTTAGTTATTGATTTACTTATTTGTTTTATTTTATTTTGTTTATTCTTAGTAGTGTATGATATTTTATGTTTTGGTTGTTTGTAGAATAGATTAGTAGTTAGTTTTTAAAAATTCTATATTGGTGTTATTATATTGTTAAATGGAGTACACTAGTTTGTATTATTTTTGTAATTTTGTAAAAATCACAAAAATCTTCTTTTTCAATAAAAATATCGATAAAAAAAGACATTGGGGCAATTGTTTTTGCACAAAGAGTGGTTCACATGTAGAATGAACTTCTTGAGAGAGCTGTCAACATCAATTCAAATACAAATGTTTTAAAGATATTTGGTTCAGTGCTAAGTAGGAAAGATTTGCAGGGATATGGGCCAGGAACAGGCAGCTGGGACTAGTTTTGTTTGGGATTATGTTCGGCATGGACTGTTTGGACTGAAGAGTCTGTTTCTGTTCTGTATGACTATGGCTCTCAAAATGATTAAAACAAATTTTGCTATAGTTAGGGCCAGATCAAAAGAAATAGAAAGAGGAGTAAACTGTTCAGTCCCTTGAGCCTGTATCACCATTCAATCAGAATCATGGCTGATCTGACATTTCACATACGCACTTTCCAGCCTTTTCCCCACAACCCCCGAATTCCCTACTGATCAAGAGTCTATTTAATCAATCCTTCTAATCTATCTCAGCCTTAAATATACACTACTCTGCCCCTAGAGCTCTGCCATTGAGTTCCAAAAACTCAATCTTCTGAGAAGAATCTCCTTCTCATCTCAGTCTTTAAATGTGGTTCCCTTTTATTCGGAGACTATGTCCTCTGGTCCTGGACTCTCCCTGGAGGGGAAACATCCTCTCAGCATTTATTCTGTCAAGACACTTAAAGAATCCTGTATGTTTTAATGAAATAAAGTCTCATTCTTCTGGACTCCAGCGAGTAGAGCTCCAATTTGTTGAGCCTTTGCTCATAAGACAATCTCTCCATACCAGGGATCATCTTCATGAACCTTCTCTGAACCTCCTCCAATGAAATGATATATATTCTTCAATAAGGGGACCAAAACTGCTCACAGTACTCAATATGTGCTATATGACACTATGACTCCATGTAGTCTCACCACCACCTTGTACAATTGCTGAAAGACTTCACTACTCTTATACTCCAACCTTCTATTAGCCTTCTGGATTACCTGCTGCACCTTTGTGCTAACTTTATATGTTTTGCACACCAGTACCCCTATTCCCTTTGCATTGTAGCTTTCTGCAGTCTTTTCTCTATGCTTTTTTTCTCCTTTCCAAAATGATTAACTTCACATTTTCCTACAATGTACTCTATTTGCCAACTTCCTGCCCATTTACTTAACCTATCAATCTATTTCTGAACTGTGTATATCCCTCTCAACCTGTCTTTCCACTTGTTTTTGTGACACCTGCAAATTTTGCTACAGTACACTCACTTCATCTCTATCCGGTTTGAGACTTCCTCAAATTGAGGAGATGATTTATCTTTCATGAAGCCTGCTTGACTAGGTTATGATTTTCCAAATGTGCTACTATTATTTCCTTAATAATTGATTCTAATATTTTTCCAAAAAGAATGTTAGAGCACATTGTCCAATTGTTAGCTGCTTAATGTCTCCCTCTTTTGGAACAGGGGTTGCACACCAGCAGTTTTCCAATCCTCTGGCACTTCTCCAGAATCCAAGGATTTCTGGAAAATGATAGCGAATCCATCGGTTATTACTGTAGTTACCTCTTTTAGGATCCTAGGATGCAAGCCATCTGGGCCAGGGGACATATCTGCCTTTAGCTCCATTGGTTTGTCTAATACTACTTCTCTAATGATGGTGATGGCACTTAATGACTCGCCCATATTCTTTATTATTAATGGGATGTTCAAAGTATCTTCAACCTGCTAAAGACTGATGCAAAACTCTGTTTAATCTCTTTGCCATTTCCTTGTTCCTCATTACCAGATCCCCAGATTCTTTTCAATAGGGCCCATATTCACTTTGACCCCTCTCTTGCTTGTAAGATGTTTAAAGTAGTGTTTGTTGTCAGTTTTTATATTCCTCCCTCATTTGCCCTTGTAGTCTATTTTTTGTCTTTCCAAAAGGTCAAATAACCCTGAATGTTAAGTTCCCAGTTTTGATATCCTTGTAACCATGTTTCCATAATGACTAGGAGATCATATTCATTTACTTCAATCTGCACCATTAGTTCAGCAGAATATTTATTCTGAATGCTTCATGCATTAAGGTACAAAGCCTAGAAGCTTGCTCTACTATCTAATTACCCTACTTTCTATTGTTTCCTTAGTGCAATAGGACATTCACAAATTCTATCCTTCCTTTACCTCTGGTAACAGTCAGTCCCATCACGAACCTGCAATCCTACTTTATTTTTTCGATTTTGATTTTCAAATTCACCATACAAAATGAACCTAAAAAACAACCTACTATTTAGTTTAAAGCCCTATCTACAGCTACGACTCTGGTCCCAAAATGATTCAGGTAGGGCGTGTCCCATTGAAAGTGCTCCTTCCTTCCCCAGTACGGTTGTCAATATCCCATGAATTTGAACCCATTCCTCCCATATCAATCTGAGCCATATGTTTACCTATTTAATCTTCTTGACCTTGGCTCAATAGCTTGAGGCCTGGATTGTAATTCAGAGATCATCATCTTTTTGGTTCTGCTTTTTAATTTAGTCCCTAGCTGCTTATATTTCCTCAGCAGAACTGCATTCCTCTTTCTACTTACAGTATATAGTTGATATCTATATAGATCACAACAATTGGACTTTTTCCCCTCCCATTTCAAGTTCCTCCACAGACCAGATGACATCCTGAACTGGAGCACCAGATAGGCAACACAACCTTCAGGACTCACATCCCTGGCCAAAGAGAACAGCGTCTATTCCCCTAACTATTCTATCCCCAACAAGAACTACATTTCTTTTTCACTGCCCTCTTGAATGGCTCCCTGTACCATGGTGATTTTGTTCATCCTCCCTACAGCCCCCACTCTCATCCACACAGGGAATAAGAATCTCAGACCTGTTAGACAGCTGAAAACTAAGGCTCCTGCAGTAGTACCTCCTGGATCCCTCTGTCTTATTCATAGTCACACCCTCTTGTCCCTGACCACTAACCAAATTTGAGGTAGTTAATCTAAGGGGTGTGATTGCCTCCTGAAACAACATCCAGTTAACTCTCCCACTCCCTAATGTGTCACTGTCTTGGAAGATCAGACTCTAGTTCTTCAACTCTGAGCTGGAGATCCTGAAGCAACTAACGCTTGCCACAGATATGATCACTATGAACTACAATGGGGTCCACCAGCTCCTCCAGCATGCAGGTGCAACATGTTGCCTGGCCTTGCAGCTTAGTTTTTAAATTAATGTGCAATTTGTTTAATTTCCAATTGGTCTTTCAGGTTTTAATTTATAAAATGTTTTTATTTACCCTTGATCTGAAATAAACCTAAAATAAATAGCAAAATTAGCAGTGATTACCAAATGGTGAACTTACGTTTTTTCTGTGAGGCCACTGTATTTGGTGCTGACCCCTAATCCTGTGCTTCAATTTATCATGTTAAAACACCTTAAGGTAGGAGCGAACAAAAAAGAAACAAAAAAAATCATCTCTTCCCCATGCATCAAAATCCCACACCGCTCCAAAATCCCATAAATATATACTCAGGTTATGTCTCACTCTGACTGTGCAAAGCTTACGGATTACAGAGGAACCTTGATTATCTGGAGGACCCGGGTGAGGAGTATTCAGTTCTGTTAGTCGAATGCTGGATAATCAATGCCAGATAAGTTAAGTTTGCGTCGGGACCTTGCGATCTTGTTTGGATCATCCAAAATTCGGTTAATTGAATGCCGGATAAGGGCTCTTCTGTATATGGAATGGGAATGGAATGCTCTACATGGAAATATGGTGGAGGCAGGCTCAACTGAGGAATTTGAGAGGTCAGTTAGTAGTTATTTGAATAGAAATGGTGTTCAAGGATATCGGGGAAAAGCAGGACTTTGGCATTAGATAAGATACACGTTTGAAGAGCTGCCGCAGACATGATGGACTCCTGCAGCATAGCAATTCTGTGATTCTGTGCATCACAGCTTCATAAATATCACCATCTTGGATGATGGAGCTCAGTGCAAATGGAAGAAAAAGGGCAGATTTTCAATCATCATCAGTTAGAAGCACAAAGTGTCACCTCCTGAGCTCTTTAGATCACAGATGCCAGACTTCAGCCAATTTGATTCAATCTATTTGCTGACGGCAATTGATACTGCAAATGTAATGGTCCCTGACAATTTTCCGCTAGTAGCACTGAAATCCTGCACTCTAGAACTAGCCAAAGGCCTGGTGAAGCTATTGAAAATCGTCAATGTATGCCCTGTTCAGAGTTGTTATTTCACACTTCTGGTACAGGTGGGACTTAAACCCAGACCTTCTGGCTCAGAGATAGTGACATTACCACTGCATCACAAGACCCCTCAAATCACAACTACATGAAGCCTCAAAATACTTTAGCATGAAGTCCTTTTGAAATGCTTTCACTAATCTGGAAATTCAGCAGCAACTTGCATGCAGCAAATTCAAACAACAGTGTGATAATTACCAGATAGTCTTTTTACTTTGTGACATTGTTTGAGGGATACATATTGGCCATCTGTCCAGGAATATCTTCCTTACTATTCTTTGAAATTGTGCAATGGGATTTTATTATTACACCCTTCCAAGCCAGGTAGAAGGGGTCTTGTTTTAATGTCTCATTTGGAAGATGGTACCTACAACATCACCACACTCACTCAGTACTACATTGAAGTGTCACCAAAGGTTTTTGTGCTCATATCCTGGAGTGGAATTTGAGAGTACTACTAAATGAGGCATTCAAAGTATGACCGCATTAAGATAAATTCTTAAAAATAATTATTATTAAAGACTGAAATATTTTATTGTGACTAAATTTCACATGCACAAATAGTTGAATCGATTCTGCAGTAAATGGTGAAATTAGTATTAGCCTTCAAAAAAGTCCAGCTGTACCTCATTCAATCAAATACAACTTTATTCAAACTTTTTGCAGTGGGAGTGGTGAGAGAGAGGACTGGGGGCTGCCAGGAAGCTAAATTAATCCTACAAAAACTTACCACGTGAATAGGTGCAGCGCACATTGAGCAGGGGTGGTCATGGGACAGCTGAGTTAGTGAAGTAATATATTTGGGCGGTTGCTTTGCTCGAAGTACTACTTAGGTAGTGTATCCCACCCATCCTCCTCTAATCAAAGCAAAAAGGTTCTGTGTGCTGATTCAGTAAGGTTACTAGGTTTTTTTTTCCCCAATAGTCTCTTTGTATGGATTTTAGGGCAGTTGCATGCTCCTCCTGTAGAATGTGGGAGTAATTGTCACAACTAGCAACCATGCTGACTTCATCTGCAGGAAGTGCACCAAACTCCAGCTCCTCGGAAACACCATTATGGAAATGGAGGTGGAGCTGGATGAACTTCAGATCACTTGGGGGGCAGAGGGGGTAGAGAGGAATTACAGGAAAGAGAAAGTAAAGAGTGTAGATGCTGGAGATCAGAGTAGAGAGTGTGGTACTGGAAAAGCATAGCATGTCAGGCAGCATCCGAGGAGCAGGAGGATTGACGATTCGGGCATAAGCCCTTCATCAGGAATGAGGTTTGTGGGCTGGGAGGCTGAGACATAAACAGGAGGGGTCTTTGGGGGGAAGGTAGCTGAGAATGCAATAAGTAGATGAAGGTGGGCGAGAAAGTGATAAGCTGAGGTGGAGGGTGGAGTGGATAGATGGGAAAGACAATAGACAGGTCAAGAGGGCGTTGCAGAGTTGGAGGCTTGGGACTAGGATAAGGTGTGGGGAGGGGAAATGAGGAAACTGGTGAAATCCATATTAATCCCATGTGGTTGCAAGGTCCCAAGGCGGAAGATGAGGTGATCTTCCTCCAGGGGTCAGATGGTTTGGCGATGGAGGCGGACCAGGACCTGCATGCCCTTGGAGAAGTTGGAGGGAGTGTGTTCAGGCATGAGGCGGTGGGGTTGGTTGGTGCAGGTGTACAAAGTGTTCTCTGAAATGATCTGCAAGTTGGCTTCCTGTCTCCCTGATGTAGAGGAGACCACAATCAGGTGCAATAGAGTTACAGGGAGGTAGTCACATCTCAGGTACAGGAGAAAGGTAAATGGGTTACAGTCAGGGACAGAAAGGGAACAGGCAGACAGTGCATGGAACCCCTGTAGCTGTTCCCCTCAACAACATGTTTACCATTTGGATACTTTTGGGGAGGAACGATTTACCAGGGGTAAGCCATGAGGTACAGGTCTCTGGCACAGAATCTGTCTCTGTTACTCAGAAGGAAAAGGGATGGAGGGTGCGGGGATGGAAAAAGAGGAGTAGAGCATTAGTCATTGGGGACTCCATAGTTAGGGAGACAGATAGGAGATTCTGTGGGTTGGTGTGTTGCCTCCCAGGTGCCAGGAGATCAGTGATGTCTCTGATTGTGTTTTCAGGATCCTTAAGGGGGAGGGGAAGGGAAAGCAGCGCCAAGTCCTGGTCCAAGTAGACACCAATGACATAGGTAGGAAAAGACGGGGATGCAAGATAGAAATTCAAGTAGCTAGGGTGGAAACTTAGCACTAGAACAAACAGTTATCATCTCTGGTTTGTTACCCGTGCTATGTACTAGTGAGGCAAGGAATAGGGAGAGAGAGCAGTTGAACATATGGCAACAGGGATGGTGCAGGAGGGAGGGCTTCAGATACCTGGATAATTGGGGGTCATACTGGAGTAAGTGGGACCTCTACAACAGAATGGTCTACACCTGAACCAGAGGGGTACCAACATCCTGGGGGGGGAGGTTTTCTCATGTTCTTCAGGAGGATTTAAACTAATTCAGCAATGTACTGGCAGGCAGGAATATAGTTTGGTTTGTAGTGTGTCTACTTCAATGCCAGGACAATCTGGAATAAGGTGGGTAAACATGCAGTATGGTTTGGTACCTGGGACTTCGATGTTGTAGCCAGTTCAGAGACATGGATAGAAGGACAGGAATGGTTGTTGCAGGTTCAGAGTTATGTTTCAGTAAGAACAAGGAAGGTGGTGCGAGGTGGGGGAAGGTGCAGCATGGTTAATCAAGGACAGTATTATGGTGGCAGAAAGGATGTTTGATGAGGACTTGTATACTGAGGTAGTATGGGCTGAAGTTATAAACAGAAAAGGAGAGGTCACCCTGTTGCGCATTTTCTATAGGCCTGTGAATAGTTTGAGAAGAAGAGGAAAGGATTGCAAAGATGATTCTAGATTGGAGCAAAAGTAACAGGGTAGTTATTATGGGGTCTTTAACTTTACAAACATTAATTGGAAATGCTATAGTTCGATGGCTCAGTTTTTGTCCAATGTGTGCAGAATGGTTTCCTGACAGTATGTGGACAAGCCAACAAGGGGCGAGGCCACATTGGATTTGGTATTGGGTAATGAACCAGGCCAGGTGTTAGTGGAGATAGATGAGGACTTTGGTGATAGTGACCACAATTCAGCTTTGAACTTTATGTCATCATTGTCTATTGGAATAGTGCCAGAAAACTGGAGATAAGCAAATATTGTCCCTTGGTCAAGAAGGGAGTAGAGACAATCCTGGTAATTATTGACCAGTGAGCCTTACTTTGGTTGTGGGTAAAGTGTTGGAAAGAATTATGAAAGATTGGATTGAAAGATTGGATTTATAATCATCTAGAAAGAATGAAGTTGATTAAAGATAGTCAACACAGTTTTGTGAACACAGGTTGTGCCTCACAAACCTTATTGAGTTCTTTGAGAAGGTGACCAAACAGGTGGATGAGGGTAAAGTGGTTGATATGGCGTATATGGATTTCAGTAAAGTGTTTGATAAGGCTCCCCACAGTAGGCTATTGCACAAAGTATAGAGACATGGGATGGTTATCTCACAGTTTGGATCTGAAATTGGCTAGATGAAAGACAACAGAGGGCGGTGGTTGATGGGAAATGTTCATACTGGAGTTAAGTTACTAGTGGTGTACTGCAAGGATCTGTTTTGGGGCCGCAACTGTTTGCCATTTTTATACATGACCTGGATGAGGACATAGAAAGATGGGTTAGTAAATTTGCACATGACACTAAAGTCGATGGAATTGTGGACAGTGTGGAAGGATGTTGAAGGTTACAGAGGGACAGAGATAAGCTGCAGAGTTGGGCTGAGAGGTGGCAAATGGAATTTAATATGGAAAAGTGTGAGGTGATTCAGTTTGAAAGGAATAACAAAAATACAGAGCACTGGGCTAATGGTAAGATTCTTGGTAGTGTGTACAAGCAGAGAGATCGCAGTGTCCATGTGTATAGATCCCTGAAAGTTGCCACCCAGGTTGTTAGGGTTAAGACGACGTATGGTGTGTTTGTTTTTATTGGGAGAGGGATTGAGTTTGAGCCAGAAGACAGGAGATAAGCAAATGTTGTCCCCTTGGTGAAGGAGGGAGTAGAGACAACCATGGTAATTATAGAGCAGTGAGCCTTATTTCAGCCTCACTTACTACTCTTCTGGTCACGTTGTAGCTGTACAAGACTGGCGTGGCTGTACTTGGAGTACTGTGTACAGTTCTGGTTGCCACATTATGGAAAGGACGTGAAAGCACGGAAAGGGTACAGAGGAGATTTACCAGGATCTTGCCTGGTATGGTCGGAAGGTCTTATGAGGAAAGGCTGAGGGACTTGAGGCTGTTTTCATTAGAGAGAAGGTGGTCAGGAGGCGACTTAGAGACATACAAGATGGTCAGAGGATTAGGTAGGGTGGACAGTGAGCTTTTTCCTCAGATGGTGATGGCTAGCATGAGGGGACATAGCTTTAAACTGAGAGGTGATAGATGCAAGACAGATGTCAGAGGTAGGTTCTTTACTTTAGGGCGGCACGGTGGCACAGTGGTTAGCACTGCTGCCTCACAGCGCCAGAGACCTGGGTTCAATTCCCGCCTCAGGCGACTGCCTGTGTGGAGTTTGCACGTTCTCCCTGTGTCTGCGTGGGTTTCGTCCGGGTGCTCCGGTTTCCTCCCACAGTCCAAAGATGTGCAGGTCAGGTGAATTGGCCATGCTAAATTGCCTGTAGTGTTAGGTAAGGGGTAAATGTAGGGGTATGGGTGGGTTGCGCTTCGGCGGGTCGGTGTGGACTTGTTGGGCCGAAGGGCCTGTTTCCACACTAAGTAATCTAATCTACTTAGTAGTAAGGGCATGGAATGCCCTGCCTCCAACAGTAGTAGTCTTGCCAACTTTAAGGACATTTAAATGGTTATTAGATAAATATATGAATGATAATGGAATAGTGCAGTTATATGGGTTTCAGATTGGTTTCACAGGTCGGCGCAACATCGAGGGCTGAAGGGCCTGTACTGCGCTGTGATGCTCTTTGATTTAATACCAAGTCTAAACAGTAGAACGGAAGTTCTCATCAATGCAAAAAATATAGATTACAGTCCAAGAGAAACAAACAAAGAGTGCATCCCATGAAGGACAGCAGATCCATGAACTACAACTTTTCAATTTCCCAAAATTTACATGCTTAACCTCTCAAATTTGCTGTTCATTTCAGTGAAAGCATGATCAAATACAACACTAGCAATATGCTGGCTATTGACATAAAATCAGGTTGGCATCAGATTACAGCTTTTCTCTGGAATTTCCTCGCTAAACTTCTGATTTTCTACCTGTCATTCTTTAATACACTTGTTAAGATCTAACATTAGGATCTATTAAGACTGTCAATATCTCAAAGCTCCTGCGAAGCACTGAGTAGCATATTACGACTTCATTGGCCCTCTCGGCTTACACAGACAACGTGCTCCTCACCTTTACTGACCTGTCTGATCTGGACAGGATGCATGAGTGCCAGTCAGTGTACTCAGCGGAGTCTTCCGCCAGGATCAACTGGGCCAAATGTTCCGGACTATTGGTTGTTCCATGTCGGGTGGACTCTCTGCTAGAGGAGTTACAGGGGTTCAGCTGGAGTACCACCCATCTCCTCTATCTGGGGTCTACCTTAGCCCAGTTGAGGAATCCTGGCCGGCAAACTAGCAGGAGCTGGAGGCCAAGGTCTCAGCTCGCCTAGGCCGCTGGACAGGACTGCTCAGAGTGCTTTCTTACAGGAGTAGAGTGCTGGTTATAAACCAGCTGGGGGCCAGCTTGCAGTAGTACCGGCTATTCCCTTTGATCCCTCCTCCTGGTTTTGTTGCTGACATCCAAAGAATATTGGTTCCCTTCTTCCGAGTCTCCCTATTGAGGGGAGCGGTCAGTCGCTGGTGTGCGTTTGCACCCATGGCAACTATCCACCTTCAGACCTTGCAGCGTTACCTTTACATTGAGTCTCCTCCTAGGTGGTGAGCCCTGGCAAGGAATTTTATTTCCCGGCAGGTGCTTAACCTCAACTACGACACATAGCTCCTGTTTATCAAATGTGACGGTCTGGAGGTTGCCCTTAAGACGCTGCCTGTCTTTTACCAAGACCTGATCACTGTCTGGAACATGGTCGAATCACATCATACCTACCTTCCGGCAGGAGTAGCAGCTGCTGTCAGGAAGCTGTTGCCCAGCAATCCACACCTCTGTTCTCGTTGGTTCGAGTGGCTATCGGAGGGGAGGGCCATGGCAGTGAGGGTGACCAGAGTCGGCAACGTGCTGAGTGGTTGGTGTCTTGACCGGATGCTGCTGCAGGATATAGTGATCAGGGCAGCAGTGGACATCCGGTTCGTGGCCACTGTCATTCGACGCCTTAAAGCGGCAGTGCTGAGACCAGACATAGTGCACCAGTTGGAGGATTCTCAGATGTGCAGTAGAATCCCGTCTGCGCTTACATCTGCTGGACAGAATTTCACATTGGCCCCAAGGTCCCGAACTACCCATAGGAACCCGTGTCCTACAACCGGAGCCGCCTCCGGAGTTTTAGTCTTGTCCCCTTCAGAGATGTAACATGGCAAACCCTCTATCGACTGCTGCTGCATACCATCAACCTCTTTTCCCTCATCCACCACACAGACACACCTTGGCATGCCCATTTGCCACCGAGTGGTAGGGATCCCCAGGGGAGGGCTCTCTACACGGGAGTCCTCCCCCTTTCACTCGGGGATCTGGGGTGGAGGGTGTTGCCCGCAGCGGTCCCCTGCAACTGCAGGTTGTGGTGATTCACGGACTTCCAGCCCAACTGCTTGTTCTGTGGTGCTGTGGAGTCCGTGGCCATGTATATATGGGGTGTGGGCATTTGCACTCTTAGTTTTCCAAAAAATTTTCTCTGCTTTTGGTTGCACTTCAGTCTCACGCTCCTGATCTTTGGGTACCTAGTGCGGGGGAGGTAGGTCAGAGGACCTCCTCGTGGGTCTGCTCCTGGGCCTGGCCAAACTGGCCATAAACAGTCCCAAGCAGCGGGCCGTGGTAGTGGTGGTGATGGGGTGGGGGGGGGTCATCGTGGCCGATTACCTGCCCCTTTTCTGTGGTTATGTCCGTGCCCAGGTGTCCTGGAGAAGGAGCATGCGGCGTCTACCAACACCCGAGGTTTTCAGAGAGAGGTGGGCACCGCAGGGAGTGGATTCTTTTATTTCCCCCTCCAACTCTATTTTGATTTAATCCCTGCCTTGCACTTCACTTTTGAAAAAAGGTATTACTACTTATTCAAAAATACATTTAATTTGACAAGTTTAAGAACAAGTTTGCCATCACGAATCCATATTATAAATTATTTTCAAAATCATATTGCAAATGTACAACTTCAATATCCAGGGCCACTGATCTTTAACAAAGATGCAGTATTAGTTGACATTAATTATTTCGAAATAAATCCAGATATAATAACAATGTTCAGACTTTTTCTTTATTTGATTCAAGATTGCCTCCACTAAGTTTAAAAAATATTGCCAATATACTTCAACTCTCACGAGATTCT
The DNA here is from genome assembly GCF_004010195.1 of Chiloscyllium plagiosum. Classification (NCBI taxonomy): domain Eukaryota; kingdom Metazoa; phylum Chordata; class Chondrichthyes; order Orectolobiformes; family Hemiscylliidae; genus Chiloscyllium; species Chiloscyllium plagiosum. Next base: position 32,304,108 of record NC_057739.1, on the reverse strand, counting down.
TTTATCATCCACCTCTGTGTGCATAGTTAATGATTCAGTGTATCTGAAGCACAAAGCATTTGACTATAAGATATTTTGATATGGCATTAATATTAGTTTTTGTTTCTTTGACTGAAACTAATGACAAAACCAGAGGATCCTACATTTACCATAAAAAACTAAAATCACTTGCTTTCAGGTTTTGAAAAGGCTTACTTGTGATAAACACTGACTGAAGTGGTTGCTGTGCAGCATTCACTTAGTTACTGTCTTTTCAAAGAGTACAACTACTGTCAGATATGAATTTCAATTAAGTTTATTGTCAAGACATTAAGAACCAGCCAATTAACATATTTATTAAGTTGATTGAGCAGATGAATGTGATTTTGCTGTCAGCAGAATGCGTTTGATTGAGATCAAGTAACTTAAGGGTGAGCTTTGAAATGCCCTCAGATTTCCTTGAGAATCACTACATCTACACTTGAATGTTTCAAGTAAACGTACAGAGCACCATCATTCAAAGCACAGACTTCAACAATAGTATACTTACTGAAACTATTAAATTGGTTATTGTATCTGCACCACAGCCTCCCCCATTTAAAACCAGCATCAGTCACAAGTTATCTGTATTTATATCAGGGACTGTAACAAACTAAGGTTGAATTTAAATTTTGGGGTCATGTACCTTGGAGCAGTAGTTGCTAGAAGCTGGAATGTGATTTCCAACAAAGCTTAAACAGCTGTGCCCTCACTTTAACACGGCCTACACTCAGGAACTATCTTCATCCCCATTGTTATCAGTTCGTATTAAGGAGTCACTAAATTTTCAAGCCTCAAAATGGGTTCACGGTGTGAAAAAAATTGGAGTGCACAGATTTATACAAATTTTTTTACTGCAACCACTTGCAGTATTCATTCAACAGAATGTACGAGTTTCTTCTAAAATCGTACATGAGTTTAAAATAACTGATTAAAGTACAACTAAACCGCTGTTTTATTATGTTTGATTTTTATATCTTCCATTTTTGGTTTAGTACAGGGATTCAGTGTAGATCGCAATCTCATGAAAATGGAGCCAGAATTTTGCAGTTGCACACTCAAGACAGTAATGGTTGCCGTGGAGCTCTGTCAAAGTTCTAATGGCAGTGAGGGCTCTCTAAATTGCAGAGTCTTTAAAATAGTGACTGTGGACTAACTACCTGATGTTATAGACCTGAATTCTGTCCTGATTAAGATATCTTTTCTTAAATTAAAGACCCTGCATATTAAACAGCTTTCCCTGCTGCTGCTTCATGGTCCTGACCACAACCCTCGCAAGCATCCCTCTGCCACTCTTGCTTTCCATCTAACCCCCACTCACCATAAAGACCTCTCCAATTCTACCACTTGCCAGATATTTCCTCTCCTCACAAACATTGCTTCCCCCTCCCCATGGCCCACCACTGTCACAGGGCAGGAGTCTCAGCAACTTTTAAATGTCAAAATGGCATCATGATTGGAAAACATTTGAGAACCACTGGTCCAGTGTATAATGTTTGCATGTTACAGGGTACTGAACTAATAATACAATCCATAATAAAAGAGAGAATGAGAGAGAAGTTAGTTGATGTCAATTTTCCACTTAAATGGGTTAGTGAATCAGAAACTATAAGCTTGAGGCATTCAAAACTGGGCCTCAAAACTTAATGGTGCATAGCGAGACAGCATGGTTCAAATTGGTCCAAATTTGAGCAGCAACAAAAACAAAACCATCAGAAAATGTTCCTAAAAATGTAATACAACAGTTGAGTTTCTCTAACCCAGATGATCTTCTGCAAGTGATCAAGTTCAGCATTCTGAAAGGATTTAATTAGAATTTATTAATCAGGTTATGCTAATGTTGATTTGTTTAATTAGTTCCATTATGGACAGAATTTTGAGTTAATTTATTGTGCTAAGTTTGTAGATTAGATAAGTTAGGCTGTGTTTTCCTACCCTCAGTGACTGTTCACATTTAATTAATTTCAGCAGCAAGCTTTGAGAGTTTTAAAGTAAAGTTTATTTATTAGACTGGGACTGCCATAGTGTTAAGGGTTTAGATGGAGAGGAATTTGTTAAGTGTGTACAAGAAAATTTTCTGATTCAGTATGTGGATGTACCTATGAGAGAAGGTGCAAAGCTTAACCTATTCTTCGGAAGCAAGGCAGGGCAGGTGACTAAGGTGTCAGTGAGGGAGGAACTTTGGGGTCAGTGACCACAATTCTATTAGATTTAAAATAGTGATGGAAAAGGATAAACCAGATCTAAAAGTTGAAGTCCTAAATTGGAGAAAGGCCAATTTTAATGGTATTAGGCAAGAACTTTCAAAAGCTGATTGGGGGCAGATGTTCGCAGGTAAAAGGATGGCTGAAAAATGGGAAGCCTTCAGGAACAAGATAACAAGAATCCAGAGAAAGTATATTCCTGTTAGGGTAAAAGGAAAGGCTGGTAGGTACAGGGAATGCTGGATGACGAAAGAAATTGAGGGTTTGGTTAAGAAAAAGAAGGAAGAAGAAGAAAAAGAAGTAAGGTAGAGACAGAATAGATCGAGTGAATCCTTAGAAAAGTATAAAGGAAGTAGGAGTATACGTAAGACGGAAATCAGGAGGGCAAAAAGGGGACATGAGATAGCTTTGGCAAATAGAATTAAGGAGAATCCAAAGGGTTTTTACAAATACATTAAGGACAAAAGGGTAACTAGGGAGAGAATAGGGCCCATCAAAGATCAGCAAGGTGGCCTTTGTGTGGAGCCGCAGAAAATGGGGGAGATACTAAACTAGTATTTTGCATCAGTATTTACTGTGGAAAAGGACATGGAAGATATAGAATATAGAAAAATAGATGGTGACACCTTGCAAAATATGTCCATATTACAGAGGAGGAAGTGCTGGATGTCTTGAAATGCATAAAGGTGGATAAATCCCGAGGACCTGATCAGGTGTACCCTAGAACTCTGTGGGAAGCTAGAGAAGTGATTGCTGGGTCTCTTGCTGAGATATTTGTATCATCAATAGTCACAGGTGAGGTGCCGGAAGACTGGAGGTTGGCTAACGTGGTGCCACTGTTTAAGAAGGGTGGTAAGGACAAGCCAGGGAACTATAGGCCAGTGAGCCTGATATCGGTGGTGGGCAAGTTGTTGGATGGAATCCTGAGGGACAGGATATACATGTCTTTGGAAAGGCAAGGACTGATTAGGGATAGTCAACATGGCTTTGTGCATGGGAAATCATATCTCACAAACTTGATTGACGTATTTGAAGAAGTAATAAAGAGGATTGATGAGGACAGAGTGGTAGATGCGATCTATATGGACTTCAGTAAGGCGTTCGACAAGGTTTCACATGGGAGACTGGTTAGCAAGGTTAGATCTCACGAACTACAGGGAGAACTAGCCATTTGGATACAGGACTGGCTCAAAGGCAGAAGACAGAGGGTGGTGGTGGAGAGTTGTTTTTCAGACTGGAGGCCTGTGACCAGTGATTTGAACGTGAGCACAAGAGGTATACAGTTAGTAAGTTTGCAGATGACACCAAAATTGTCGGTGCAGTGATCAGCAAAGTAGGTTACCTCAGATTACAACAGGATCTTGACCAGATGGGCCAATGGGCTGAGAAGTGGCAGATGGAGTTTGATTCAGATAAATTGAGAGTTACTGCATTTTGGGAAAGCAAATCTTAGCAGGACTTATACACTTAATGGTAAGGCCTTAGGAAGTGTTGCTGAACAAAGAGATCTTGGAATGCAGTTCATAGCTCCTTAAAAGTGGAGTCGCAGGTAGATAGGATAGTGAAGAAGGCGTTTGGTATGCTTTCTTTTATTGGTCAGAGTATTGAGTACAGGAGTTGGGAGGTCATGTTGCGGCAGTACAGAACATTGGTTAGGTCACTGTTGGAATATTGGGTGCAACTCTGCTCTCCTTCCTATCAGAAAGATGTTGTGACACTTGAAAGGGTTCAGAAAAGATTTACAAGAATGTTGCCAGGGTTGGAGGATTTGAGCTATAGGGAGAGGCTGAACAGGCTAGAGCTGTTTTTCCTGGAGCGTCAGAGGTTGAGGAATGACCGTATAGAAGTTTACAAAATCATGAGGGGCATGAATAGGATTAGTAGGCAAAGTCTTTTCCCTGGGGTCAGGGAGTCCAGAACTAGTAGGCATAGATTTAGGGTGAGAGGGGAAAGATATAAAAGAGACCTAAGGGGCAACGTTTTCACACAAAGGGTGGTACAGGTATGGAATGAGTTGCCAGAGAAAGTGGTGGAGACTGGTACAATTGCAGCATTTAAAAGACAGTTAGATGGGTATATGAATAAGAAGGGTTTGGAGGGATATGGGCCGGGTGCTGGCAGGTTGGACTAGATTGGGTTGGGATATCTGGTCGGCATGGACGGGTTGGACCGAAGGGTCTGTTTCCATGCTGTATATCTCTATGATTATTTACAATTTAAAATCACCTGAGTTTCTTTTTGTGGCTTACTTTCTTTGATAAGTTGAGTCTTTAGTTGAAGTGAAGTTGTTGCAAAGCACAGGATTCTTGAAAAGCTGTGAAGTTTCTTGTAGGTGAGTTTCCAGGAGGTTCGCTCAGGTGAACTTGAAATTGCAACAGGAAAAAGGGAATGCTTCCCCCACTTTCAGGATATTGCTGTTTAGATGACTTGCAACCAGTTCAATGGCATTCTGATGGAGATTATTTTCAAGAGCATTCAGTCCTTTCCTCACCAAGTGGCTTGTACAACTCCAAAAAATGCTTTGTTTTTAAAAAGAAGGGTTGGTATGCTGATTACACATCCTATGTTCTCATTGGACTCCGTAATATTCATCCAGTCCAGTTTGGATGAGGGACCATCATATTATAAATGGAATCCACTCATTTGTCGAACACATACTGGGTTTTAATGTGAAATAGAAAGACAGGCTGGCTGGAATGTTCTAGCTCTTTTGTTGATGGTCCATCCTAAAGAAAGGAACATGTGAATTCTCTGGATGGCTGTAATGGCCATATTTAATTAAGAGTTTGCTCAAAACTCAGGAATGCCTACAATTTAAAATGTCAAAGTTATGATTTGCACCAGCTGTTTTAATAACCCACTTCTGTTCAAAATGTTAAGACATAACTGTAATGTACTGATCATGATTGTTCAATGATGCAAATAAAGTAACTCACCGTTTACATCAATCCTGAGGTTCTGACCGACTGTCCAACTACAGCAAAAATAAACTAGAGCAATTTAAATCACGTGTCGAGTAATGTTTGAAGCAGGTATGTGATGGGAAAAATCTGAGCACACAATGGCATTTTTCACATGGTACAAGTCACAGATCATACCACAGCAGGCAACTGATGTCAGACATTTACCAATTGCTTTTAGTTCAGCAGAAAGTTTAATTTTATCTTCTGAAAGGTTTAGGTGTGCCTGGTCCCCTGCCTCAGAAGAATGGCCTCTGTAAACAAATTATATTTGGCTTTGGTCCCCTGATTTCTGGGAGGATTCAGTTGTATTGGAGGCTGTTCAGATGAGGTTAACTACGTTGATTCCAGAGATGAGGAATTTATCTTAAGAGAAAGATTGAACAGTTTAGGCCTATACTCCTGGAGTTTTGAAAAATGAGAGGTAACTAATTGAGGTACATAAGATGCTAAACAGGCTTGGCAATGTGGAGATAGAAAGAATGTTTCCTCATGTGGGGCAATCTAGAATGAGAGGTCATAGATAGCAGATTTAAAACAGATGAGAAGAAATCACTTCTCTCAAAGAATCAGTGAATCTGTGGAATTCACTATCAGAGTGTGGCAGATACTGGGACATTGAGTAAATTTGAGGTGGAGATAGGAAATAGGTAGATTTTTAATGAATAACAGGTTGAAGATTTATGGAGTGTGTGCAGGAAAGTGGTGTTAAGAGATTGAGATGAGATCAGCCATGATTGTATCAAATGGTGGAATAGGCTCCTGCTCCTTGTTCTTACGGGGAGATTGGGTTTCATACAGAATAGTCTCATTCCATACCTGTGCTCTTAGGTTGTGCATCTCTTCTGCAATGTTTTGGAAAACAGCAGCAATAGAAGAGCCAAACTTGATAGAAGTTAGATTAGCAAAAGGTCGCCATTACAATGAGTGATTTTTAAAAAAATCACCAATGAAACATTGAAGGCTACATGGAAGCATGTTCAAAGTGAAAATGGATACAGGATGTAGTTCATGTTCTCATATTAGCCCATTATAACTTATAGAAGCTCCCATGTACTGTTATTATAGCTATATTATCAATGTAGTTTATCTAATTAAAGCTCGGTTAAAATGTAGAAAAACAGCGTATAAGACATAAGAAATAAAAACAGGAGTGGGCCATTTGGCCCCACAAGGTTGCTCCATTAGTCAATAGAATCATGACTGATCTGACATTCCTCAGATGCACGTTCCTGCATTTTCCCATAACCCTTAAGACTCATGCAAAACATTCCAAGGGCAGCACACAGCAAACTTTGAAGACAACAAGTCTGTTAACTTTGCTATTCTGGAACTGCATGCTGCATTCTCAGAAAGGAAGTCCAACATTTAATTCATAAGTCAGACTTAATTAAATTGGAAACAAAAACAGAGTACAGGAGAAACACATCAGGTTTAGCAGCAACTGTTGAGATTAAAAACTTTGAGTCCAGTGACTATTCATCAGAACTGAATTCCCTACAGCAACAAGAGCTGCAGGTGTAATTGTATTCTAAAAACGGTTTTCCTAAAAGAAAGCCTGCAAGATGAAAGAGTTCAGTTCAACTTGAATGTTACTACCCACCTCATGTTAATGCACTAACAAAAAAGTTTGGGGGCTACTACTAAAGCAAAATTAAGAGAAATGAAAAACAGAGGACCAAGCCCACAACTCAATATCACCCTTTCATGAAAGCTCTGGTCCAACCCTCACCCCACCCTTCTTACCCCACTCCCAGTGCCAGAATGCTGTCAATGTTGGAGCATCAAATTAAGAGGAAGATGGTTAACAGTAAATCAGGGGTAGAGGAGAGGGGTGCACTAAAATTTCTGTAGAGTTTACACTGGGAAGCAAAAGACATTCATTATATCATCAAGCTGAAGCAATCAAGACATGGATGGGCTGAGACAGTATCAGAATTGAGTAGTGTGCCATTATGACATGAAACAGGTATACAGCAATGTTGCAAATAGGTTTGTTCAGCTTCACACAACTGCCAAGGAAACAGTGGCCAAGGAATAAATTTATGGTTGGGTTCAAAAATAATGGTTTCAGGTTCCCATTATTTTACTGAAGTAAATTTATGCTCATCCATTACAGGATATTGACAAGCAATGTCACTAATCAGAGGCAGTGGACGAATTAAGAGAGTTGGTGGAAAGAGAATATAGTGGCACAAATGTACACACGGAGTTTTTGGATGATAATCAGCACAAAATGAAGGCAGCCAAGCACAGACCCTTGGGTTATTCTGATATATGGAGTTAGAAAAGAAGCACTGCATTGAATTACTGGTTCCATTTTTATCAATTGAACTATTGGCAATGTAACGTTAACTATTATAAACATGCAGTATCTCGTTTCTTATTTCAGTTGAAGATTTTCAAAAGTTCATTGTGTTAAATTCTTTTTAATACCCTCAATTTTATTTCTCTTTCAGTCTTTCTTTGTGCACTATGTAACATTTTAAATATAGGTTTCTATGTTTTTGTGCAGTACGCATCTTCTTAATCAATGAGATTGGAATCCAGGTCATAATCAAATCCCTGGATGACCTGTTTCACTCTCTCATATAATTAACAACTTTATGATTATAAAGTTTATGAAATGAAGTTCATATGATTATTATATTTTCAGAAGGGAGCTGTATATTTAGGGTCAAGTGATTTGTTCTATCTCCTTGAGAATAGGCATTTTGAGTTGAACAGAAGAAGGTGCAAAGTATTTCCACATGGAGACAGTGGCAGCAATCGCAAAGTCCATATACCAATCGTTCTGCTATAAATGCTCATTTCTTTAATGTGATTTTGTTGTAACACGATTGATGAATTGGGAACACTATTTCTAAAGTGCAAACTTTTAAACCGTGTTGTGGTTCTGTTCGCCGAGCTGGGGATTTGTGTTGCAGACGTTTCGTCCCCTGTCTAGGTGACATCCTCAGTGTTTGGGAGCCTCCTGTGAAGCGCTTCCGTGATGTTTCCTCCGGCATTTATAGTGGTTTGAATCTGCCGCTTCCGGTTCTCAGTTCCAGCTGTCTGTTGCAGTGGTCGGTATATTGCTCCCAAGCACTGAGGATGTCACCTAGACAGGGGACGAAACGTCTGCAACACAAATTCCCAGCTCGGCGAACAGAACCACAACAACGAGCATCCGAGCTACAAATCTTCTCACAAACTTTTAAGCCGTGTGTTGGCTGCAAACCAATTGCACTGCCAACATTAAGTGCTCTTTCTAAAGCATGATTTTTCAATAATGCAAGTTGCACAAGAATGCAACCATCGCATTATAGAAGAACTACCTATATATCCAAGATAAAAAGGAAGTTTAGGTCAAAAATAGCTTATTAACATTTCTATTTAGATAAAAATTTGGCTGCATTTGCTCACACCAATGTGTGCACTATTTACAACTTTCATATTGTCAAGTTGTCATGGGAAGAGGAAGCCATTTTTGAGATCAGATTACACTTCACTACAAATCAATGAATCTCAGACAGACAGTATTTCTGTGGTGGTCAGTCAAGAGGAAGACTACCTGATGTTTTGGGCTATCGCAGGCAGATGTGTGAGGGATATAGTCTCTAGTTGAAGATTTCTGGGAGATTAGTCCTGGCAAGGATGGAGGAAGAAGCAAAATAGGTTTTACTGCTGGTAGTGAATATTTGAAACAGTCAAAATTGAGGAAGGCATGTGGTCATTGTCAATGAAAGACACTAACAAAGTGGGGATATGGGAATTCATTCAGAGCTAGTCAGCAACTGTAAATGGTTTGACAAAAGGACTGTAGTTCTGCAGTGTAATTAGTTATAAATATACAAAGGTGAACATTGCTTTATCTAGTTTAAGGCAGGGTGGGAAGAGGTATAGTCCAGGTAGCTGTGGGAGTTGGTAGGTTTGAAGTAGATATCAATGTTGAGTCGGTCACCAGAAATGAAGTTGGAGAGGTCCAGGAAGGGGAGGGAGGTGTCCAAGATCATCCAGGTGAAATTGAGATCGGGGTGGAAGGTGTTCGTGAAGTTGATGAACTGTTCAACTGTTCAACCTCCTCGTGGGAGCACAAGGTGGTGAACATACAGTCAGTCATCAGTGTAGTGAAGGGAATGGTGCCGGAATAGCTGTGGAAGACTGACTGTTCCACATAGCCGAAGAGGCAGGCATAGCTGGAGACAATGTGGTTGCCCATGGCTACCTCTTTGGTCTGGAGGAAGTGGGAGGATTTGAAGGAGTTGTTGTTGAGGTTGAGGACCAGTTTAGCCAATCGAATTAATGTGTTAGTGTAAGGTTGGGTCGAGAGAGGAAGAAATAGAGGGCTTGGAGGTTTTCGTCAAGGCCGATGGATATGTACAGGGACTGGATGTCCATGGTGAAGATGAGGCGTAGGGGGCCGGGGCAACGAACATCACGGAGGGGATGGAGGGTGTGGGTGGTGTCCCGAATGTATGTGGGGAAATCATGAATAAAAGGGGGAACAGAACAGGAAGATATGCAGAGATAAGGTAGGACAGGAGCAGGCTGAGACAATGAGTCGACCGGGGCAGTCAGGTACGTGACTTTTGGGTAGGAGGGAGAACCGGGTAGTGTGGGGTTCCCAGTCTATGAATTTGGATATCCCGCACCTCCTCCGCCACTTCCACCATCTACAAACAGACCTCACCACCAGGGAGGTATTTCCTCCCCAGACCTATCTGCATTCCACTCCCGGCACTTTCCACTGCCACCACAAGAAATGAAAAACCTGCACCCACATCTTTCCTCCATCCCCCACCACCATCCAAGGCTCCAAAGGATTCTTCCACACTCGACAGGTTTACTTGTACTTCCACACACATCGTCCACTGTGTCCGTTGCTCTCAAAGTGGACTCCTCGACATTGGGAAGACAGGACATCAACTTGCGGAACATTTCAGAAAACATCTCTGGGACACATACACTAAACAACCCCACTGCCCTTTGGCTGAACACTTCAACACCCCTTCCCACACCACTAAGGACATGCAAGTCCTGGGCCTCCTCCACAAAACTCTAGCCACCTGACACCTGGAGGAAGAATACCTCATCTTCCTGCTTAGGAACCTCCAACGACAAGGGATCAATGTGGATTTCACCAGTTTCCTTATTCCCTGCCCCAAATTTATCCCAGATGCAACCTTCCAACTCAGGATCACCCTCTTGAGCTGTCCCACCTGTCCACTCCACCCTCCTCTCTGACCCATCACCTTCACCTACCTTCTGCTCCTCCACAGCCCTACCCCCCCCATACCATTTATCTCTCAGCCGCCTTGGGCCACCTTCTCATTCCTGAAGAGCTTATGCTTGAAGCATCAACTCTCCTGCTCCTTGGATACTGACTGACCGGTTATGCTTTTCCAGCACCACACTCTTCGACTCTGATCTCCAGCATCTACAGTCCTCACTTTCTACTACAGCAGTAGCACTGTTGCATTTGCAAAAAAACAAACTGCTTTCACGGAGATGCCCAAGTCTGCATGACCCAGTTTGTGGGTGTAAAATCAATTTTGCATTTGAACCAATCTCAACACATAACTTGCCTACAACAGCCTTTGTGCTCCTTCATTTTTCTGAAAACTTTCTCAGTGTTGCAGAGTTGTAAATCCACTGGAAAACCTCATCAATTCAAGTGGAGGATTCGTAAAGGAGAATTTGAAATCAACACCATTGCCTCCAGAAAAATGAATTCAGCCAACTATAACCTACCTCAGTGTGCAAAGTGACTAACTGCATACCACATTTGGGCAATGTGATTTTTTTTCTGAAATTAACTTTTATTTAGCCAAGATAACAGCCTGCAGAGTTATGTTTTTCCCCAGAATTGGTGTATGTTACTTTTCAAAAAGGGTAGTTGCACAGTTTACTTCTTAATGTTAATAATCTTTACATACATGTTTTGTTCATAATAAACTAGTTCTTTGTTACTTAAGGAATTGAGCTGATTTGTTTCTGATACTGGAGATATATACAAACACACACAGTCTATTATATATTTAATTGCAGTGGAGTGAGGCAAGAAAAGGGATCAAATAATCCCTTGTAACTTGGTGGTAATATAATACATATAATAAAGCAACCTTCTGTTGCCTTCTGAATACATTAAATAGAAGAGAAGGAAAAAGCCAAAAAAAGCTTATTTCAAACACAAGAAAGTTAATGCATACCAGAAAAAGTATTTGTGATATGAATGTTATCTTAACTGGGGCACATTTACAATCATTATAAATGATTGTAAATTCCTTAAAAAAGGATTTGAAGCTACTAAAGAGATGACATTTAAAAAATGTGATACTTTAAGAACGAACTAATTCAATTTTTTATTGCTTACAATTACTTTGGCATTCATTGATTTTCATCTAAACATAGAACTCCATCAGTAAATAGAAAATTGCTTTCTTTCAACTATTCTTCAAAATTTTTATCCCCGAAGCAGAGGTTACAAAACTAGACCACAAAATAATTATTAGTCAAGCATAAATATTAACTAGAATCAAAATCCGAAGATAAACTAGCAGTACATTTGATTCAGGCATAGAACATTACTGGAGATATACCTGGATATTTGTTGACTTGACCTGAGCTGCTAACTTCACCATCATGAAAAGACGATCCGTGCCAATAGATATCACAAAGGTGGCGACGCCCTGTTGGAAACTGGAACACAAAGTACAATAGTTGAGTTTTTAAAATTTGTGGGAAATAGTTACTTGACAGCTCAGAACTTAAACACTGCTAAAAGACAAAGATTAAACTTTTCATCTTGCACCTATCAAAACTGACACACAAAATTAAAACTTGAAAAGGGAACAGCAATTTATATAGCATGAGAAAAGGGTGCAGTTTGCTTAACCATGATTGGCATGGAGATGCAGCAGAAACGGTTAATTGATTATCTTATTTAGCTGAAAACACCTCATACCTGTGAGATAGCAGCACACTGACAAAATCAGTCTAAGAGGAATACAACAACAATGGAATGTTTCCATTACACTTTCCTCAGTTAAAAAAGGCACGATATATGAACAAATTCCTTGTGCCTATAAAAGGATAAGATCCAAACTGTATATACACACCAGTAAATTCTAGCATGCGAGACAATGGCAGCAATCTCCAAAAGTCCTGTTTCATTAACGCGATTGACGAACTGGGGACACTTTTTAAAGTGCAAACTTTTAAAGTGTGTGTTGGCTGTAATGCAGTTACAATTGCCAACACTAAGGGCTGTTTCTAAAGCATGATTTTTCTATGTAGGTTGCGCAAGAACACAACCATCGCATTATACAAAAACTAGCTGTATAAAATTTAATCAGATTTACACAGTTAGCAGTTGGCCAGGACCTTATATACAAAGTTGCCAGTAGGGTTGATCAGGTTGCCCATCAAACTACGGGAATTGCAATATGTATAAATAACCAGTTTGCATAGAACATAACAGTGCAGCACAGGCCCTTTGGCCCCCAATGGTTCTACAGGTCGGTGCAACAATCTGACGCCCATCTATCCTACATTATTCCATTTTCATTCATATGTTTATGGAATGACCATTTAAATGCCCTTAAAGTTAGAGAGTCTGCTACTGTTGCACCACTGTAGGGGCGTTCCACTTTTAGTGATCTACGTACCTGGACACCGATATCTCTCTGCTCATCTACACTACCAAGAATCTTGCCATTAGGTTGGTACTCTATTCCCGTTACTCCTTCCAAAGTCAATCACCTCATACATTTCTACATTAAACTCCATTTGCCACCTCTCAGCCCAGCTCTGCAGCTTATCGATGTCCCTCTGTAACCTGCAACATCCTTCAGCACTATCCACAACTCCACCCACCTTAGTGTCATCCACAAATTTACTAATCCATCTTTCTACACCCTCATCTATAATCAATCATTTTTATAAATGACCAATATCAGTGGCCCCAAAACAGATCCTTGCGATATAGTAATTGAACCCCAGGATGACCATTTCCCATCAACCACCACCTGTCTTCTTTCAGCTAGCCAATTTCTGATCCAAACTGCCTTATGTTTGTACAATAGCCTACCATGGGGAACCTTATCAAACGCCTTAGTGAAATCCATATACACCACATCAACTGCTTTACCCTCATCCACCTGTTTGGTCACCATCTCAAAAGAACTCAAAAGATTTGTAAGACATGACCTACCCTTCAGAAAACTGTGTTGACTATCCCAAATCAACTTATTCCTCTCCAGATGATTATAAATCCTATCCTTTATGATCTTTTCCAACTCTACCCACAACTGAAGTAAGGCTCACTGGTCTATAATTACCAGGGTTGTCTCTACTCCCCTTTTTAAGTAAGGGAAACATTTACTATCCTCCAGTCATCTGGCACTATTCCTATAGACAATAAAGATCTCCTTCCTAGCTTCCTAGAGAATCCTGGGATGAATCCCATCTGGCTCAGGGAATTTATCTATTTTCACACTTCCTAGAATTGCTAACACCTCCTTGTGAACCTTAATCCCATCTAGACTAATAGCCAGTACCTCAGTATTCTCCTTGACAACATTGTCTTTTTCCTGTGTGAACAATGACGAAAAATATTCATTTAGCACTTCCCCTATCTCTTGACTCCATGCACAGCTTCCCACTATCCTTGATTGGACCTAATTTTTCTTTAGTCAGTCGTTCTTTTATTCCTGATATATCTATCAAAAGCTTTAAGGTCTTCCTTGATCCTACCTGCCAAAGACTTCTCACATTCCCTCCATGCTCGTACTTTAACATAACAATTATGTACCGGTGAACACAGGATTTCAATAAGTGGTAATAAAAAAACTCAGTGGCTATTTGCTCAAAATAAACACTGAAGAAATAAACCTCATTTGATTGCTATATTTTGAATTGTTAGGTTCCCTTCTTGAGATTCTTACCTGCTTGATGCAACTGCAATATGTCAAATTCTGTTTTTATTTAATTACCAGCCTTTGGAGGATCACTTAAAATGCTTCATGATGCTTGTGGAGCAAATCAAGCGAGGGTCCCAGAACAAGAGAACAGTCCTCCCTTTGTACAGGGTTTTACATCACAGTCAGTCATGCACGCAAGACAACTCCCTGCTACTCCCCCAGAGTCCCATGCCACCCAAAAACAGTGAGTGATTAGGTTATTTCCTAAAACAGTAGCAGAAACAGAGTTTGATTAAGTGGTCACATCCTGCCTGCCAGACAGACAGAAAAATACACCACCTCCGGGACATCTAATTTCTTACGTATCTGCAGAACAAATTAACCCTTTAACATGTCAGAATGGCAACTTTGCATTGCAGTATTGTGCAACAACAAAACAAATTGTTGCACAATACTGCACTCCAAAAAGTGTGCAGCTGCAGATTCAGATAAAGCAATAAGAGACACAATGTGCACACAGCAAGTTATTTGTGGATAAATTATGGCCAAGATATCAGGAGAATTGGAATCCACTAAATCCACCTGGAAGACGACAGACAAATCTTAACATTTAAATTTCAAAAACATCGCACTTCTTGTCCATTAACTATATATCCTAAGCAAATCTGGGCAGTCCTGGAGACAGAACATGCAGTTATCTACTGCTACACTCGTGGCTTCTCCAGATGAGAATACTACAAGGAATAGAGTTCATAAGAACATAAAAATAGCAGAAGTAGGCCATACACCTCTCCTTGTAAGGCTGCTCCAATAAGATCATGGCTGAACTGACTGCGGCCTTGCTTCCACCTTCCTGAGTTGATTCCTGACTTCTTTATTCATTAAAAATCTGTAAAATTTAATCTTGATGCATTCAAATTATCCAACTTGCATTGCTCTCTGTAAATGAGAATCCTTTGGAAGACATTATTCTTCTTCTGTTTTAATGGGAGATTTCTTAGCGTCATAGAGATGTACAGCATGGAAACAGACCCTTCGGTCTAACCTGTCCATGCCGACCAGATATCCCACCCAATCTAGTCCAACCTCCCAGCACTCGGCCGATATCCTTCCAAAACCCTCCTATTCATATAGCCATCCAGATGCCTCTTAAATGTTGCAATTGTACCAGTCTCCACCATGTCCTCTGGCAGCTCATTCCATACACGTACCACCCTCTGTGAAAAAGTTGCCCCTTAGGTCTCTTTTATATCTTTCCCCTCTCACCCTAAACCTATGCCCTCTAATTCTGGACTCCCCGACCGCAGGGAAAAGACTCTATTTATCCTATCCATGCCCCTCACAATTTGTAAACCTCTATTAGGTCACCCCTCAGTATCTGATGCTCCAGGGGAAAAAAGCCTCAGCCTGTTCAGCCTCTCCCCATAGCTCAAATCCTCCAATCCTGGCAACATCCCTACAAACTTTTCTGACCCCTTTCAAGTTTCACAACATCTTTCCAATAGGAAGGAGACCAGAATTGCACGCAATATTCCAACAGTGGCCTAACCAATGTCCTGTACAGCCGCAACATGACTTCCCAA
>NC_057739.1:32276814-32287707 GCF_004010195.1 Chiloscyllium plagiosum | reverse complement strand
TACAGATCACATCTACTGCTCTGCCCTCATCAATCTTCTTTGTTACTTCTTCAAAAACTCAATCAAGTTTGTGAGACATGATTTCCCACACACAAAACCATGTTGACTATCCCTAATCAGTCCTTGCCTTTCCAAATACATGTATATCCTGTCCCTCAGGATTCCCTCCAACAACTTGCCCACCACCGACATCAGGCTCACTGGCCTATAGTTCCTTGGCTTGTCCTCACCACCCTTCTTAAACAGTGGCATCACGTTTGCCAACCTCCAGGCTTCCAGCACCTCACCTGCGACTATCAATGATACAAATATCGCAGCAAGAGGCCCAGCAATCACTTCTCTCTATTCCCACAGAGTTCTAGGGTACACCTGATCAGGTCCTCGGGATTTATCTACCTTTATGCGTAATATGGACATTTTGCAAGGTGTCACCATCTATTTTCCTACAGTCTATATCTTCCATATCCTTTTCCACAGTAAATACTGATGCAAAACATTCATTGAGTATTTCCCCCATTTTCTGCGTCTCCACACAAAGGCCGCCTTGTTGATCTTTGAGGGGCCCTATTCTCTTGGATTCTCCTTAATTATATTTGCCAAAGCTATCTCATGTCCCCTTTTTGCCCTCCTGACTTCCCTCTTAAGTGTACTCTTACTGTCTTTATACTCTTCTAAGGATTCACTCAATCTATCCTGTTTATTACCTTACATATGCTTCCTTCTTTTCCTTAATCAAACCCTCAACTTCTTTCGTCATCCAGCATTCCCTATACCTACAAGCCTTTCATTTCACCCTAACAGGAATATACTTTCTCTGGATCCTTGTTATCGGATTTCTGAATGCTTCCCATTTTACATTCGTCCCTTTACCTGTGAACATCTGCGCCCAATCAACGTATGAAAGTTCTTGCCTAATCGTCAAAATTGGCCTTTCTCCAATTTAGAACTTCAACTTTTAGATCTGGTCTATCCTTTTCCATCACTATTTTAAATGTAATAGAATTGTGGTTGCTGGCTCTAAAGTGCTCCCACACTGACATCTCAGTCACCTGCCTTGCCTTATTTGCTCAGAGTAGATCAAGTTTTGCACCCTCTGTAGTAGGTACATCCACATACTGAATCAGAAAATGTTCTTGTACACATTTAACAAATTCCTCTCCATCTAACCCCTTAACACTATGGCAGTCCCAGTCGATGTTTGGAAAGTTACAATCCACTACCAATACCACCCTATTGTTCTTACAGATAGCTGACATCTCCTTACAAGTTTGTTTCTCAATTTCCCTCTGACTATTAGTGGGTCTATAATACAGTCCTAATAAGGTTATCATCCCTTTCTTATTTCTCAGATCCACCCAAATAACATCCCTGGATGTATTTCCAGGAATATCCTCCCTCACCACAGCTGTAATGCTGTCCCTTATCAAAAACACCACTCCCCCTCCTCTCTTGCCGCCCTTTCTATCCGTCCTGTAGCATTTGTATCCTGGAACATTAAGTTGCCAGTCTTGCCCATCCCTGAGCCATGTTTCTGTAATTGCTATGATATCCCAGTCCCATGTTCCTAACCATGCCCACAAATCACTGCCCCAGGTTAAACTAATAGTTATGGCTTATATTTTAAGTTTCATCAAGAGACATATCTCAAAAAACATATAATCAAGAAAGAACCCACTCTACTATCTACTGCAGACTTTCTGTAGGCCACACTTAAAACAATACACTTATCCGATTCTGTGCTGTGAACTTTGCCCAAACAGTTCCTCCAAGATCAGTTGTGAATTTCACTGTTTGTTAATTTTCCCAGATGCACTCTTTTGAAACTGCGGCCACTGTTCTTGATTCCCCATGACAGAGAAAATATCTCAACAACGAGCCCATCAGGCCCTCTCAGAATTAATGTTTGAATAAGATCACATTTCATTCTTAACTCCAATGTGTATAATCCCAACCTGCACAGCATTGCCTCACAAGACAAAACCCTCAACCCAGGGGTTGCTTCTCATACAAGCCTGTCCTTAAATAAGGTGACAAAACTGCAAGAGCTGTCTCACCAATGTGCTGTACAAGTTTAATGAGATATCTCTACTTTTATGATCTGACATAATTATGCCTTCATAATTATGTTGTACCTAATCGCTAGGAATCAAAAGTCAGGAAAGTGGAAGCAAGACCACAGTCAGTTTAGTCATGATTCTGTATTGCAGCATTCTTTAGTCTTACTGAGTTTTGAGAAGAATTATAGCTCAGGTTGAGGTTCTGGATGTAGGTTTGCTCGCTGAGCTGGAAGGTTCAGTTTCAGACATTTCATCACCATACTAGGTAACATCTTCAGTGAGCCTCTGGACAAGCACTGCTGATGATTCCTGCTTTCTATTTATATCATTGGGTTGGTGATTTCATTTCCTGTTCTTTTTGTCAGGGGGTGGTAAATGTGTCCAGGATACATGAACATCAACTAGCCACAAAACGACATGACCCACTCTCACTAGTATCATTACATACAGATGTGGAAGGATGCTACTTCGACTGGAACAACACACCCATCCTAGGACAAGCCAAACAGAGACACGCATAAGAATTCCGAGACACATGGCATTCCAACTAGAACTCTACCAACAAATACATTGACTTGGACCCGATTTACCACCCCCTGAGAAAAAAGAACAGGAAATGACATCACCAACCCAAAGAAACCCAAACAGAAAGCAGGAATCATCAGCAGTGCTTCGTCCAGAGGCTCACTGAAGATGTTACCTAGTATGGTGACTAAACGTCTAAAAATGAACCTTCCAGCTCAGCGATTCTTTAGTTTGTATCTAAATATCCTGCTTTTCTATGTTTCCTACCAAAGTGGACAACCTTACATTTCCCCCCCCAATTATACTCCATTTATTAAATATTTTGGCCCACTCACTTTTAGTCTGGGTCTTTGCTCCAACTGCATATATTTCAATGCAATCTCTTCTCATTTTTCTGAACTCCATGAATATAGGAACACTCAACTCAAGCTCTCCTCAAACAACAACTCTGCCATTCCAGGGATCAGTGTGGTGAACTTTCACCACACTCACTCTCGGGCAAATCTGTTTATCTTCTTAAAAAGATAAGGAGATCAAAACTGCATGCAATACATCAGATGTGGTCTCACCACAGCCCTGTATAGCTGCAGTAAGATACCCTTGCTTCTGTAATCAAATTCGGTTGCAAAAAAATTAACATACCATTTACTTTCCTAACTGCTTGCTGCATCTGCAAGCAGACTTTGAGTGGCGGGAGTACAAGAACTCTAGGTCATCTTATACAATTGGCAGTCACCAAGCTATCACATTTAAATAATACTGTCAGTCATTGTGCATTTCCTACAGAAGTTGATCATTTCACACTGACCCACATTGTACTGCATTGGCCAGGTAGTTACCCATTCACTCAACTTAGCTAAATCACGTTGAAGCATCCACATCCTCCTCACTACTCTCAGTCTATCATGGCTTTATGTTGCAACAAACTTGGAAATATTACAGTTCATTCTCTTATCATATCACTGATGCTGCCAAGTATTCCTCAGAATTTCTTTTCATTGTAGACTTCTAGCCTCTGCTTTTGGACAAGGGAATAAAGTACTTGGTACATGTAAATAGTACCACTGCAATATAGAATTACAACTTTTAAGAAATCTCCAGGACAACAGACAAAGAGAAGGGGAATGGGACTAACTAGTAGCTGTTTCAAAGAGATGACACACATGCACATTGTCCCACCTTGTTTGTCCATTAAGTGAAATTTTAGTCGCACATGCCCTCAAAGATGGGATGGGGAAATAGTAAAATTTCCTGTTGACAATAATCTAGCACTATCCTTGGAGCTAAATGATGCTTGGATGTGGACGATTCAATGTGATTTAGCTAAGTTGAGTGAATGGGTAAATACCTGGCCAATGCAGTACAATGTGGGTAAGTGTGAAATTATCAACTTCTGTGGGAAATGCACAATGACTGACAGTATTATTTAAATGGTGATAGCTTGGTGACTGCCAATTGTATAAGATGGCCTGGAGTTCGTGTTTAAACATTCTGATTCAAAACAACATACTAGCACCTTTTGGTTTGCTTAGAAGTAGGCCAAGAAAAAACCCCAAAGAGACCTCTTAAAAATAGAGAGGGAGCACTGGACACACACACACTGTAACCGATACGCTCCTACCTCCTTCCACTTCAGCTGCTGGATACAAATCTTTAGCGCCTCGGATGAAGTCTTGGCTTTGGAGGTGTCTACAGTCACGACGCGCTTGGTTTTCTTCTGCCGGCCGTGACGGCCCGGTTTGCCCTCCTCCGATCTCCGAAAGCGCCGCAGCTTTGACGCCTCTTCGCTCAGCGACGCTAAGGCTCTGCGAGCCGCCAGGGGCAACCCCGGGGGCGGCGGCGGCAGCGGCGGGACCGTTGAGGTCGTCTTCTCTTTGGCCCCGGAGGCGGGGGCAGATGCAGAGCCGGGCCACTTTTGCTCTTCATTGGCTACGGCCGGGTGCACTGAGCTGGGCTGGGGTTCAGGTTCAAGCTCGGCCTCGCTGCCCCCCACTGCCGCCGGCTGACTCATAGCTCGAGCTCGGCCTCGCACTGTATCCCTTTAAACCACCAACCGCCCGCCTCGCGCCCATCCCCGGCGCGCGCTCCCATTGTTTACGCGGCTTGGTTGACAGCGCAACGGCCCGCAACGGAAGCCGAGAAACTCATAGCGCCAACGATAAGAAAGGAGTTTTTTTTAAAAAAAGGACGGAGATGATGTGGTGACGGTATGTGGAACAGCGAAGGCTTTTTATCTTCAAGACCCACGTCACAATAATCTTCATGTCGTGCTTCTAACCAGGTCAGCCAGATGGACCAGAGAATAGATTGGGGCTTGTTAACCTGGTTGAATCAGGGAGCCCTGGCTGACAGAGATAAACAGGAGTCCTGGCTGACAGAATCTGGTTGTGTAGCTGAGTGGTCTAAGGTGCTGGATTTAGGTTCCAGCCGCAAAGGGAGGTATGGGTTTGAATCCCACCACTGCCATTTGTGCTGACTGATTATTACAGGGGCCCTTCTGTGGCACAGTGGTAGTGTCCCTACCCTTGGACCAAGCAACCCAAGTTCAAGTACCACCTGCTCCAGAGGTGTGTAATTACATCTCTGAACAGGTTGATTAGAAAAACAGTGCTCTATTCCTACAAAGGTAAACAGGAGTCCAGAGGGTCTGCTCACTCAGAGCTGGATTTGAGGAAGCTGTTCCAGTGGCAATATTATACAGATGTGTAAGAAACAAACCCAATAAAATTTTAGACAAGACCAACAAATCTGGAAACAAGACAATTTATTACGGACTTGCAAGTACGGGCTGCAACTGCACAAAGCAATTGAGCAAATTAGAACTTAGGTTAGTGTACAGTTATACCCTTTGGGCTGAGTGAGGTCATCTCTCCAGACTCCTAATTACCCAATCTCTCTTACTGTGCCAGACCACTGCCCAGCTGTGCTCCACCCCTATTACTTCCCCCTTCCCCAGGTTGGCAACCTTTCTTTCTGTAAGTGCTGACACATAGATTTATTTTGTCAACAGTACATCTAGATCTGGTTTAACATTTTGTATTAATTCTGCTGGTACATTCCATCCTCGGACATTTCATTAACTTGTATCATTTTGTATAGCTCAAGCATTTCGGTTATCTCAGCTTTTTGCTGAAAGCATAATTTTACAAAAAGAACTTTATTTAATTAACCACAATTATACACTGAAAAGTCCCCTAATACCTGCAGGGTTAATAGTTCTCTTGCTGTACCCCTTTTCTGTATGCTTTTTCTATATCTGCAAAAGCAACACTTTAGCCCATTTCTAACAGATGTAAGGGGCATTGAGTATGTGGGAGATTAGAAATGTAGTTTCTGCAGGTGGTGGTGGTGGTGGTGAGAGATGTCGTTTTTGCACATGGGTGAGGGGGTGTTGTGGGGGGAGGGGAAGGGGAACATTACACAAACGGTCACGGGATTCTTGCAGCATACTTCAGGCTAAGACTTTAATGAATATAGGAGGGTCTTTTAAAGAAAATAGTTTTAAGCTAGGAAATAACTATGAAGGTTTGTAGCTGACCACAAAAGAAGCAGCAGGGGTATTTCACAATAAAGCTTATAGTATGATAAAAGAACAAGCTGTAACAAACAAGGAACAAAGAATGCAGACATACAAGGACAGCAGGATGGCCAGATAAGAAAATAACTAGAAAAAAACAAGTGAGGTAACCGGCTTATGATAGAATGAGATTAGACCAATGAGAAAAGGGAGGCGTGATTCAGTAACTTGCAAACTGAACAAAGAAAGTTTACATATTTTGTTACGCGCACATTTTTGCTTGATTGCAGAGGCATCCGGTACTTGCAAGGCCGTAATAAATTGTTCTGGTTTCCTAGGCTTTGTTTCAGGCTGATTTGTGAGTGAGTTCTGTTTCTCACAAGTACAAGAGTTGGCAGGTCATTTTACAGTTGTTTGGTTTGGCCACATTTGAAATACTGCATACAGTACTGGTTGTCACATTACCAAAAGGATGTGGATGCTTTGGAGAGGGTGCAGAGGAGGTTCACTAGAATGTTGCCTGGTATGAAGGGCACTAGCTATGATGAGAGGTTGAATAGATTATGATTATTTTCATTAGAAAATTGAAGGTTGAGAGGATCCTGATTTTGGTCTATAAAATCATGAGAGGTATAGACAAGGAGAATAGCAAGAAACTTAATTTCCCCAAAGTGGGGGACTCAATTACTAGGGGTTAAGAGTTCAGAGTTCAAAGTGAGAGGGGAAATGTTTAGGGGAGATGTGTGGAAAGTTCTTTCTGCAGAGGGTGGTGAGTGCCTGGAACATGTTGCCAGTGGAGGTGGTAGAGGTGGACACGATAACATCATTTAAGATGTATCTAGACAGTTACACAAATGGGCAGGGAGCAGAGGGGTACAGACCCTTAGAAATTAGGTGACAGGTTTAGATAGAGGATCTGAATCAGTACAGGCATGGAGGGCCAAAGGGCCTGGTCCTGTGCTGTAATTTTCTTTGTCTTTTGTAAATAAAAGGGTGATGGGAGACCAGCCTCTGTAGAGTTACTTCTTGGTGACAAGAGAAAAAAAAATATGCCGCTAAAGAAATTTTCTTGCCACAATTGTCTCTGAATTAGGGTAAGCATTTCTGGCAACAAGCAGTTATTTGGGAAGCTTGACTCATTCAATCATGATATCAAAGACTAGGCCCAGTATATGGAAAGACTTATTTTTTCTGGGCAAATAATATTGGGACAGATGAAAAGTAATGAGTCGTTTCCCTGATAATTTGTGGACTAATGCTTTTTCAGTTACTTGGAGCCTAAAGTTCCCTGAGGCACTAGATACTAAAACCTTTTGAGAGTTGATGGATTTAGTTAAGACATATTATGGCCCTAAATCTCCTGTAATTCTATGATACCAGAGGTTTTACTCAAGAACAAAAGGAGAATCTGTCAAGATTTTTGATGACATGAATACCATTGTCAGAAACATTGGACTTGGTTTAACCCTTAATGAGATGTTGACAGACCATTTGGTATGTGGGATTAATGATGTAACGATGCAAAAGCACCTACTAATTTGAAGCCCAACTAGACTTCAAAACAGGCACTACAACTGCCTTTGTCATTAAAAAATATGGTGTGAAGCTGGAGTTACAGGGTATGCCAATGGAAGTGGACCCCCCCTTGCCAAGCTGGCAGAGTTTGGAGATCATCACTTGAGTGAAGGCAATGGGATAGCCTAACTCAGGGCATGTCCTGAACAGAGGGACACTAGGTCAGCCCACAGCAAAATTCCAAAACAAAGCCACGCCTTCACCAATGGTTACAATTTTCTTCAGGATTTGGGCTGGCAAGGCATTGTAGTTGCCGCTGATGTGCAGACTTGAGTCCCACTGGATCTAAATTGAGTAAGAGTACTGATAGGCTGGTAAAAAGGTGAGTGCACTCCCTGGAAAGCCCATCTACATCTGGCTTGGAGCAGTTAAGTTATTCAGTAATCACCAAATCAGAACCAAAATAAATGTCTGGTTAAATGGTCACCCAGTACTAATGAGATTTGATACCAGTGTGGCTGTATTAATGATTGTAGAACTAGTCTTATGCTAAGAACAGGGAAGATTAATAAGGAGCAGTTAGAGAACTTTGACTTGTCTGTAGACTTTTTTTAAAAAAAACAGGCAAGCATATGCCTTGGGAAAAAGATGTCTGTTCCAGGCATCCCAAGTCACCTACTTGGGCTGCAGAGTCAACAAAACTGAGTTATATTCATTGGAAGACAAGAAGGGCAATCAAAGGTGCTTCGGCTCCCACATCTACACTGGAGCTTAAGCCTCTCCTTGAATTAATGAAGTATTACTGAAAGTTCATAAGTAACCTGGTCTCCGTCTTAGCACTTTAGATCTGTTATGGAAAAAGGATCAGTCTTGGAAATTGTCTCTTAATCAAATCGTAGCCTTTAGGGAAGTGGAAAGTAGCTATCAAAGCTTTTGGCACAATATGATCCCAAGAGACACTGTTGCTCACGTGTCATGCCTCCCCATACTCTATCAGGGTACTGTTGGCTCACAGCCCAATGAAGAGGAATGCCAAATAGGGTACACTTCCTGTACTTTGGCTGATGCAGAGCACAAATATTCCCAGATAGGAGAAGGAAGGTTATGGCAGTCATCCTTGGTGTGAGAAAGGCCCACCAATACCTTTACAAATATAAATGCATAATAGTAACAGACTGCAAACCCCTGCTAAGGCTTCTCAAAAGAGGACCAGATGCTGCTGCCCATAGCTTGAGGTTGAATTCAACAGTAGGCTATCATTCTAGGTGTGTACAATTACAAGTTGGAACACTATCCAGGAGCTGAAAATGTGTTGCTGGAAAAGCGCAGCAGGTCAGGTAGCATCCAAGGAGCAGGAGAATCGACGTTTCGGGCATGAGCCCTTCTTCAGGAAGCCAAGTAGCAAGTGTTGGTGCCTTGAGCCATCTGCTGCTGGCGGATACACCACTGCTGGTGCCACCACTGGAAGAGTCCATTCTGGTTTTAAATTTTCTGGACACCCTTTTGGTTCTGATAAAATTAAAATGGCTGGTGGTGATGGAGAAAACAAAGGGCAATCACATCCAGATGTGAAACCTTTCTTGACCTGGTGAGACCAGATCACTGTAGAAGATGGCATTTTATTATGGGGAGCAAAGTAATTGTTTTGAGCAAAGGTCGTTCCCAGATACTAGCTGAACTCCTCCAGGAGTGATTAAAATGAAGATCTTGGCAAGAAATTAAGTCTGGTGGCCAGGATTTGATGCAGGCATAGCTGAGTTAGTGGAGCAGTGCACAGAGTGCCAAGAAGGTTAAAAATTTCTGCCAGCAACTACCTCCCATTCTTCAGAATAGCCGGGTAAACTGCGAACTTGGTTGCATGTCGACTAGGCCAGCTTTTCATGAACCCGATATGCCAGTGTCAGGTGTAAGTAAAGGGTGACTTGGTGACGGGATATCGGCCTCTGTGGAGTTATTTCACTTCGTATGCAATATATAACAAAAAAAAGTGCTAAAGGAACTGAGCAGCTCCAACAGCATCTGTTGAGATCAACTGACTTAACATTGAGTCTGATGTAACTCTTCAGAACTGCTTTAATGTCTTTCCTTTAAACTTCAGTATTTGGAGGGTACTACTAAATAATTTATATGGAGCCTTTCAACATATTCCAAATCCAATGAAGGTTATGCTCGGAAGCCCAGTCACTCGACAAGGTAGGAAACATAGTCAGTTTGGCAGGATTTTGCTTTTCAGAATGCACAATGCTGGAAATCTGAAGTTGCAACTGAATGTGGTGGAGAAACACAACAAGTTTGGTGGCATCTGTGGAGAGACAAACATAGTTAACAATTTGATTCCATTATGACTCTTCTTTGGATCATTGGAGTGCATCTGCCACTTCCAAGACTGTTGAGTACCCAAGGCAGCACAACCCAGTGAAGGCTATTTTAAGTACGATCGTTGTGGCAAGGTAGGAAATGCAGCAAAACTTTGCACCATGCAAACTTTCACCAACAATAGTGACTGCTATATAACTGCATTTAGAACATAGAACATAGAACAATACAGCACAGAACAGGCCCTTCGGCCCACGATGTTGTGCCGAACATTTGTCCTAGCTTAAGCACCCATCCATGTACCTATCCAATTGCCGCTTAAAGGTCACCAAAGATTCTGACTCTACCACTCCCACAGGCAGAGCATTCCATGCCCCCACCACTCTCTGGGTAAAGAGTGAAGGGGGATAAACTGAGAGAGGATAGAAAGGGGAGCGACTGACTGAGCGGGAGATGAAGAGATGTTAGATGAGGGTGAAGTTAGATAGATCAGAAGACCGCATTAGAGTTGATCAGTATGCACAGACAGAAGTTAGAAGTTTTATTTAGAATTTCCTCTGGACTGCAAGCCTTTTGTCTAGGCGCCATATCCTGTGAGCACAATGATGATACTGGCTGTCATCCCAGATCATTTATTTTCAATACTGCCACAGAGTTGTTTATTGACAGCTAAACAGAACCCATTAGGCCAATAGATTGGTTTCATGGAGAAAGCTGAATTTCCAAGCGCAGCAGGAAATGATAACTACCCACGATATTGTGTGAGAAGCTGGGCCAGAGAATCTCAGTGAGAGGGATCACTGACAGAGGGGAAATCATCATCTCAGCTGTGGGTCAAATAATGATTGATAAAGTTTACACACCACTTCCCTAGTTTTGTAATCCACATTTCAATTTATATAGCTCAGTTTCAGGAGTGCATTTTAAGAACCTTATCTCTTTATACTTTGCATATATTGGTAT
>NC_057739.1:32274871-32276062 GCF_004010195.1 Chiloscyllium plagiosum | reverse complement strand
TCTTTTCTCAGCAGAGAGCGGCGCGAACTGGGCGGAAGTGAGGTTGGAGCGCAGAGCTGGTCGGGACGGTAAGTGATATATAAAGAACTTACCTCGACGCCAACGGTCTTTTCTCAGCAGAGAGCGGCGCGAGCTGGGCGGAAGTGAGGTTGGAGCGAAGAGCTGGTCGGGAAGGTAAGTGATATATAAAGAACTTACCTCGACGCCAACGGTCTTTTCTCAGCAGAGGGCGGCGCGAGCTGGGCGGAAGTGAGGTTGGAGCGCAGAGCTGGTCGGGAAGGTAAGTGATTGATATTTGAGTGGGTGTGTTCACAGGTAAGCTACTCAGTGTTCTTGCTTTGGAGACGAAGTGTAGAGTAATGGCAGCGCAGGCAGTGGAATGTTCCTCCTGCCAGATGTTTGAGGTAGGGGTGACCACCGATACTCCTGCCGACTTCATCTGCAGGAAATGAAGTCAGATTCTGCTCCTCACAGAACGAGTTAGGGAACTGGAACTGGAGTTGAATGAACCGAGGATTATTCGAGAGGCTGAGAAGGTGATAGATAGAAGCTACAGGGACATAGTTACGCCAGAGAACAGAGGTAGCTGGGTAACAGTTAAAGGTGGGAAGGGGAGGAAGCAGGCAGTGCAGAGATCCCCTGTAGTCATTCCCCTAAACAATAGGTATACCGCTTTGGATACTGGTGGGGGGGACAGCCTAGCAGGGGTAAGCTGCAGTGACCAGGTCTGTGGCGTGAGGTCTGGCTCTGAGACTCAGAAGGGAAAGGGGGGAGGAGGAGAGAGCTAGTTATAGGATACTCTCTAGTTAGAGGGACGGACAGGCGATTCTGTGGGCATGGGCGAGACTCTCGGATGGTTTGTTGCCTCCCGGGTGCCAGGGTCCGAGACGTCTCGGACCGTGTCTTCAGAATCCTTAAGGGGGAGGGTGTGCAGCCAGAAGTCATGGTGCACGTTGGCACCAACGACATAGGTAGGAAGAGAGGTGGGGAGGTCATTCAAGACCTCAGAGAGTTAGGCTGGAAGCTGAAAGCTAGGACAGACAGAATCGTCATCTCTGGGTTGTTGCCGGTGCCAAGTGACAGTGAGGCAAGGAATAGGGAGAGAGTGCAGTTGAACACGTGGCTACAAGGATGGTGTAGGAGGGAGGGCTTCAGGTATTTGGACAATTGGACTGCACTCTGGGGAAGGTG
>NC_057739.1:32267936-32274175 GCF_004010195.1 Chiloscyllium plagiosum | reverse complement strand
TACAATTGGGGGAAGAGTAATTACGATGCTGTAAGACAGGATCTGAGGAGCATAAGTTGGGAGCATAGGCTGTCGGGGAAGGATGTCGTGGAAATGTGGAACTTTTTCAAGGAACAGATACGACGTGTCCTTGAAATGTATGTACCGGTCAGACAGGAAAGAAATGGTCGTGTGAGGGAACCTTGGTTGACGAGGGAGGTTGAATGTCTCGTAAAGAGGAAGAAGGAGGCTTACATAAGGTTGAGAAAACAGGGTTCAGACAGAGCAGTGGAGGGATACAAGAAAGGATCTTGTATATATAAGTATATTTATATACTGCACAAGAGTGCACTATATAAATAAGCATCCAGGAGGTGATGTGGTTAGATTTGAGAATTACACTTGACGTTAGTTCCAGTATCTATGTAAAGGTGTGATTATGTCAAACTTCTGGGAACCACAACACATCATTGACTACATCACTTTTTTGTGTGATGTTGATTATGATTCTGTATTGAAAATGTGTTGCTGGAAAAGTGCAGCAGGTCAGGCAGCATCCAAGGAGCAGGAGAATTGACATTTCGGGCATGAGCCCTTCTTCAGCTTCATGATTCTGTATTAACATATTCATTCATTCATTCATGAGGGCTTAGTGGTTGTCTCTGCTGCCTCACAGTGGCTGACATGCAGGTTCAATTCCAGCCTTGTGTGACTGCATGGAGTTTGCATGTTGTCCCCATGTCTGCCTGCATTTTCTCCAGGTACTCCAGTTCACTCCCAGAGTCTGAAGATGTGCAAGTTAGGTGGATTGGCCATACTAAATTGCTCCCTAGTGTCCTGGGATTGGAGGCTAGGTGAATCAGCTATGGTAAATGCAGGGTTATGGGGATAGAGTAGGCAGTTGGGATGATTTTCGGAGGGTCAGTGCAGGACCTGATGGGCTGAATAGCCTCTTTCTGCACTTAGGATTTCTATGATATTAGCCTCAGCATTGATTAGGACTAATTGGCACAATTGAAATAATAGTTTTATTTAAGGTCACATGTTTTCTTTCTCCTTGAGTTCTAGTTTAGTCAGCCCCCCCCATAACAAAATAAGAAAAAATAAGAATTTTAAAAAAAAAATCAGGACCTCTGTTAGGTTTTTCATTTGACCATGACACACCTAACCATCTCTCCAAGAGTTTAATTGCTGAGAAGTGAGAGGGAAGAGCGAAAGAATTCTGGGAAGTTAAGTGGGTGAGCTCTAAACCAGAGACCCTACACCGCAGGGCCTCCCTCCCACCTACCTCCTCTAACCTTACTAAGAGTCTGTAAACTAGGTAAGTTTTCAGATTTCTGTTTTTTTCTTCTCTTCCCTGGTTTAGTTCTGTGCAGGATATCAGAGTAGAGGGATACGGATGTTAGGGCCGTTGCATGTTCCTCCTGCAGAATGTGGCAGGAGAGAGACACTTTACACGTCTCTGCCGACGACATCTGCAGGAAGTGCACCCAACTCCGGCTCCACGAAAACCGAGTTAGGGAACTGGAGCTGGAGCTGGATGAACTACGGATCATCCGGGAGGCTGAGGGGGAAATTGAGAGGATGTATAGGGAGGTGGTCACTCCCTTGACACAGAGTAAGGACAGCTGGGTTACTGGCAGGGGGAGGAAAGGGAACCAACGATCAGAGCAGGGATCCCCTGTGTCCATTCCCCTCAGCAATAAGTATACCGTTTTGGATACTGCTGGTGGGGACAGCCTACCAGGGGAAAGCCATAGTTGTCAGGTCTCTGGTACTGAGCCTGGCACTGTGGCTCAGAAGGGAAGGGGGAAAAATAGAAAAGCGCTAGTGGTAGGGGACTCAATAGTTAGACGGATTGACAGGAGATTTTGTGGTCAGGAACAGGACACCTGGAAGGAACGGGACACCTGGAAGGTATGTTGCTCCCTGGTGCCAGGGCTTGGGGTTTCGCCGATCGGGTTTACAAAGTTCTGAAGGGGGAGGGTGAGCAGCCAGAAATAGTGGTACGTATTGGCACCAATGATACAGCCAGGAAAGGGATTGAGAATCTGAAAAGTGACTACAGAGTTAGATTGGAAGCTGAAGATCAGAATGAGTAGAGTAGTGATCTCAGGTTTGCTAACGGTGCCAAGAGATAGTGAGATGAGGAACAGTCAGCAAACGCAGCTTAACACATGTCTGCGAGGCTGGTGCAGGAGGGAGGGCTTCAGATACCTTCTGGGGAAGGTGGGACCTGTACATGAAGGACAGGTTGCACCTGAACTGGAAGGATACAAAATGTCCTGGGAGATTTGCTCGTGCGATTCGGGAGGGTTTAAACTAGTTTGGCAGGGGGGTGGGAATCAGAGCCACATGTCTGAGTGGGGGTCAGTTGCAGGCGGGACAGTGACAGAATATGTTGAGTCTATCAGGAAGGTTTCTCACACGATGAAACAAAGGGATCGGTTAAAGTGTGTCTGCTTTAATGCAAGGAGTGTCCGAAATAAAAGTGATGACTTAGAGCATGGATCAGTACTTGGGGCTACGATGTTGTGTCCTGGGATTGGACAGAGACGTGGGTTTCACAGGGGCAGGAATGGTTGCTTGATGTTC
Source organism: Chiloscyllium plagiosum (assembly GCF_004010195.1). NCBI lineage: Eukaryota > Metazoa > Chordata > Chondrichthyes > Orectolobiformes > Hemiscylliidae > Chiloscyllium > Chiloscyllium plagiosum. Next base: position 32,271,601 of record NC_057739.1, on the reverse strand, counting down.
CAGGATTAAGAACGTTTAGAAAGAAAAGGGAGGGTGGAAAAAGAGGAGGGGGTGTAGCATTGCTAATCAAAGAGTACATCACAGCTACAGAAACGAAGGTTGTTCTACTGAGTCAGTATGGGTGGAAGTTAGGAACAGCCACTGCATTGGGGGTTTTCTACAGACCACCTAATAGCAGTAGAGAGATTGAAGATCTCATAGGCGAGCAGATTCTGGAAAAATGCAAAAGTAGCAGGGTTGTTGTTATGTGTGATTTCAACTTTCCCAATATCGACTGGAACCTAAATGCAGATTGTTTGAATGGAGCAGTTTTTGTCAGGTGTGTTCAGGAGGGTTTCCTTACTCAGTATGTAGACAGACCAACAAGGGGAGAGGCCACTTTGGATTTGGTGCTCTGCAACAAGTCAGGACAGGTGTCAGATCTCGTGGTGGGAGAGCACTTTGGTGAAAGTGATCATAACTGCCTCACATTTAGCATAGCCTTGGAGAGTGAAAGGAGCAGTTACCGAGGTAAGATATTTAATTGGGGAAAAGGAAAATGATGCTATCAGACAGGAGTTGGGAAGTACAGACTGGGAGCAATTGTTCCACAAAGGGCACAGCAGACATGTGGAGACTATTTAAGGAGCAGTTGTTGCGAGTGATGCACAAACTTCTTCGTCAGAGACAGGTAAGAAGGGGTAAGATTAAGGAACCTTGGAGGACGAGAACAGAGGAACTTCTTGTTGAAAGGAAGAAGGCAGCTTACATAAGGTGGAGGAAGCAAGGATCTAGCACAGCTTTAGAGGATTACAGGCTAGCTAGAAAGGAGCTCAGAATTGGACTGAGGAGAGCCAGGAGGGGGCACGAAAAAGGCTTGACAGGAAGAATTAGGGAGAACCAAAAGGTATTTTACTTGTACGTGAGGAATAAGAAAATGATCAGGGAGAAGGTAGGGCCAATCAGGGATAGCGTAGGGAACTTGTGTGTAGTCTGAGCAGATAGGGGAAGCCCTAAATGAGTTTTTGCTTCGGTTTTCACCAAGGAAAGGGAGCTTGTTGTAAATGAAAACTTTGAGGAGCTGGGATACAATCTTGACTAGATCAAGATTGAAATTGATGTGCTCGAAATTTTGGAAAACATTAAGATTGCTAAGTCTTCAGGGCCAGACCAGATTTATCCTAGGCAGATCCAGGAAGCTAGAATGGAGGTTGCTAAGCAGCTGGCAAGGATATTTGCTTCCTCACTCTCCACAGGAGTCGTACCAGAGGATTGGAAGGGTAATAGGGAAATCCCTGGCAATTATAGACCAGTCTTACATCTGTGGTCAGCAAAGTTTTGGAAAGAATTCTGAGGGATAGGATTATGACTATTTGGCAAAGCATAGTGTAACTAAAGGCAGTCAGCATGGCTTTGAGAGGGGCAAGTCATGCCTCAAATCTTATTGAGTTCTTTGAGGAGGTGTCAAGACAGGTTGACGACGGTCGAACAGTAGATGTGGTGTACATGGACTTCAGCAAGGTATTTGATAAGGTTCCCCATGGTAGGCTCATTCATAAAGTCAGGATGTATGGGATACAGGGAGATTTGGCTATCTGGATTCAGAATTGGCTGGCTGACAGAAGGCAGAGAGTGGTTGTAGATGGAAAGTATTCTGCCTGGAGGTCAGTGTTGAATGGTGTCCCGCAGGGCTCTGTTCTTGGGCCACTACTCTTTGTAGTTTTTATAAATGACTTGGAGGAGGAGGTTGGGGGGTGGGTTAGTAAATTTGCAGATGACAAAGGTTGGAGGTGTCGTCGATAGTATAGAGGGCTACTGCAGGTTGTAGCATGACAGACAGGATGCAGAGCTGGGCTGAGAAATGGCAGATGGAGTGATGCATTTTGGAAGGTTGAACTAGAATTCTGAATATAGGATAAAAGACAGGATTCTTGGCAGTGTGGAGGAACAGAGGGATCTGGGTGTGCAAGTTCATAGATCCCTCAAAGTTGACACCCAAGTGGATAGGGTTGTTCAGAAAGCATATGGTGTTTTGGCTTTCATTAACGGGGGTCGAGTTTAAGAGCCGTGAGGTTTTGCTGCAGCTCTACAAGTCCTTGGTGAGACCAGACTTGGAATATTGTGTCCAGTTCTGGTCGCCCTACTATAGCAAAGATAGAGGCTTTGGAGAGAGGGTGCAAAGAAGGTTTACCAGGAAGCTGCCTGGACTGGAGGACTTGCCTTATGAAGAAAGGTTGATTAAGCTCAGACTTTTCTCTGGAGAGAAGGAAGAAGAGAGGAGACGTGATCAAGGTGTACAAAGTAATGAGGGGAATAGATAGAGTCAATAGCCAGAAACTTTTCCCCAGGGCAGGACTGACTGGTAGGAGAAGTCATAGTTTAAAGATATTAGGAGGAAGGTATAAAGAAGACAGAGGTAGAGAGTTGTGAATGCATAGAATGTGTTGCCAGCTGTGGTGGTGGAAGCAGAGTCATTGGGGACATTTAAGTGACTGCTGGACATGCACATGGATATCAGTGAGTTGAGGGGTGTGTAGGTTAAGTTACTATATTTTACATTAGGATTAAATCTCGGCACAACATCGTGGGCCAAAGGGCCTGTTCTCTGTTGTACTTTTCTATGTTCTATGTTCTAAAACTAAAGACTATACAATGTAATTTCGTCCCTCTCATCTTTGGTGGTTAATACCCTACATGAACCTCCTCTCATCCATGTCTGGAATAGTTTATGCTAATAGGATTAGATGAAAGGGAGGACTGGATTTAGTAATGAAAGTCAGCATAGATTTGGTGACTAACTTGATTCAGTTTGGTAAGGTAACACCAAGAATTGATGAGGGTAGTGCAATCGATGTGGTATATGTAAACCTCGAAAGGCATTTGATAAAATACCAATAATAATTTTGGCAGCAAAGATAAGAACTCCATGGTATTAAAAAAAATAAAGAGTCAGTGTCAGCCTGGTTATGAAGTTAGGTGAACAACAGTAAAGAGCCGTGGTAATAGGGGACTCCATAGTGAGAGGAACTGACTGGGGTTTTTGTGGCAGCAGGCGGGACTTAAGGATGGTGTGTTGCCTTCCTGGTGCCAGGGTTAAAGACATTACAGACAGAGTGCAGGAAATCCTCAAGGACGAAGGTGAAGAGCCAGAGGTGGTGGTACATGTCGGCACAAATTATGTCGAGAAGAAGAGAAGGAACATACTACAGCGGGACTTCGGAGAACTAGGAAAAAGGCTGAAAAGCAGGACGTCCAAGGTGGTTATCTCTGGTTTTCTTCCAGTTCCTTGGGCTGGTGAGGCCAGAAACAGGGAGATAATGGACTTGAACGTGTGGCTGGGGAACTGGTGCAGGAAGCAATTATTTAAATTCTTGGATCACTGGGATATGTTTTGTGGTAAGCATAAATTCTACAAGAGAGATGGTCTGCACCTTAATAGGTTAGGGACCAGCATTCTGGCAGGCAGGTTTGCTACTGCAATACAGCTACGTTTAAACTAAGTAGCTGGGGGAGGGGACAAACTGGATGTTTAAGAAGGAAATTGGAGGGAAAGTTAGAACAAGGGAAGTCAAGAAAGACAACTGTATCAATGAGGCAGAAAACTCAGAAAGGGATCATGCTGTAAGGTTGAGTGAAATAGGAGTTGATGGGAAGGGTGAGGGCAGTAACAAATTAAAAATACTATA
>NC_057739.1:32191164-32265370 GCF_004010195.1 Chiloscyllium plagiosum | reverse complement strand
AGCTGCCTGACCTGCTGTGCTTTTCCAGCACCACAGTCTCAACTGATAGAATTATCAGGTGTTTTTGTGTGTTGGTCCAAGCAGTGCAGCGTAGGTTCACGAGGTCAATTCTTGGAATGGCGGGATTACCTTACACTGAAAGACTGGAGCGATTGGGCTTGTATACCCTTGAGTTTAGAAGACTGAGAGGGGATCTGATTGAGACGTATAAGATTATTAAAGGATTGGACACTCTGGAGGCAGGAAACATGTTTCCGCTGATGGGTGAGTGCCGAACCAGAGGACACAGCTTAAAAATACGGGGTAGACCATTTAGGACAGAGATGAGGAGAAACTTCTTCATCCAGAGAGTGGTGGTTGTGTGGAATGCTCTGCTCCAGAGGGCAGTGGAGGCCCATTCTCTGGATTCATTTAAGAAAGAATTGGATAGAGCTCTCAAGGATTGTGAAATCAAGGGTTATGGAGATAAGGCAGGAACAGGATACTGATTAAGGATGATCAGCCATGATCATATTGAATGGTGGTGCTGGCTCGAAGGGCAGAATGGCCTACTCCTGCACCTATTGTCTAAATACTAGAATACAGATTGATTATTATTGATAAATAAATGGTGTTTGGTAGCACTGTTGATGATCCTTCCAGCACTAAACTTATGATTGAGTGTAGTCTAGGGTGGTAATTGGCCAGGTTAGATTTGTCCTGCCTTTTGTATGGAAGACATACCTGAGCAATTTTCCACATTGTTGTTTAGTTGCTGGTGCTACAGTTGTATTGGAGCTTAGCTAGGTTTGCAGCAGGTTCTGGAGCATGTTATCAGTATTGTTGCTGGAATGTTGTCAGGGCCCCTGGCCTTTGCAGTATTCAGTGCCTCCAGCCATTTCTTGATATCACGTGGAGCAAGTTAAACTGGCTGAAAGACTGGTATCTATGATATTTGGCCTCAGGAGCCAAGATGTATCATCCACTCAACACTTCTAGCTGAAGAATACTGCAAATGCTTCAGATCATCTTTTGCACTGATGTGCAGGGTCCCCCATTATTGATGTTGGGAGATATTTGTGCAACCTCCCTCTCCAATGAGTATTTAATTGTCTATCACAATTCATGAATCAATGTGGTAGGACTACAGAATTTACATGGTCTTTGGTTGTGGAATTGCTTGGTCCTCTCTATCAGATAATGTTTGACACAGAAGTAGTCCTGTGTTGAGGCTTCACACCTCATTTTGGGGTATGTCTAGAACTGATCTTAGCAATGACCCCCTGCATTCCTCATTGTACTGGGGTTGATGTCCTGGCTTGATGGTGAGAGTTGAGTTGGGGATATTCTTGGCCATGAGGTTGAACATGTTTGTGTACAATTATTTATTGTATTTTAAAACCTAAATTATTATGTCACGATGGAAAAAGAATTGCTACTTAGTAATTGGTATCACTTTCATCTTGATCATATTTGCTTTCTCTATAATTCATTCTCTATAACATATTTAGATTGTTCCACGTGTTTAGTAAAAATGCAAAGCGGAAATCTTGCAACTACAATGATTGATTTTACATTCAAGATTTGATGTAGGATAAAAAGTTGAATCTGCTTCTGCTCTCCATGACATTTTATTCTCTCCATCATTCATATGGTTAAAAGGCAACCCATGACATCGGATTCAAACTTGGTTTTTTTACGATTGCAGCATCACGTGAAACAAAATAATACGCACCAACATTATAGTTGCAGTGGGAATGCATGCTCGGGCCCAGACTTTCAACCCCAGGTCAGGAGCGTAAAGACATGACACTGCCTGGCTCTACAATCCTGATCTGGGAGGAAGAAGTAACCCAGAGGACATATTTTCATTCTGTGGTGGCAAGGTTCCTTAGGAGGTGGGTTGGATGATCCCAGATTGAGAACAGAGACTGCTGGTTTCAGTTGTGGTTTGAATGCAAGGCCTGCTTCCCTGCATTTTTACTACAGTGAACAGACAGCCGCTGTAACTGCTGTCTTGCAAGACAAAGCAGATAACCTTGGAAACATAGTTCAGCATGCTTCCCTCACTGTTCAGTCTCTAATTATAGTGAGGCAAACCTGGACGGCAGCATTAGAGGTGAACGAAGGACCCTGGTGCACAGTTAAAGGAAGAGATCAAGATCCTGTACAAATCCCTTTCCCCAGCAAAATTAAAGAAGTCCCCTGAAAAATTGGATTGATCATTTACATTGCCAGCATCCCTCACATGCTTCATGTAACCCAATTTGCTTGTTCAGGATTGCCTCTCCCACCTAAACCTTTTACATCATGAGACCAGACCTCACTTTGGCCATGCCTCTTGCCCATGCAGGCCATTCCCTTGGTTCCTACAACAAATTTTGTCCCCTGAAGTAAACGGTAAACTGTCTCTCTCACGTAACGGAGTCGTGGGTCTGGCATTGGCATTTCTGATGCCATATTTGTCCAATTCCCTGCAGGTAAACCATGTCCTTTTATCTGTAACCAGCACTCCCAGGAGTTTATGTATTGCATAAGATGTGCACGGTTTTTCTATTGTCATCCCTGTGTTTGATAAATTAACTCTATGCACTTTCAGCCACTTTGAGTGGGTGTCCACGATGACTAAGAACATTGAACCCATGAGGGAACCTGCAGAGTCAACATGTAACTGAATCCAGACTCTGCCTGGCCATTCCCATAAATGTGGGAGAGCTGCTGGTGGTAATTTTTGTCCTTGACACACAGGCACTGCCTCACCATTGTGGCTATTTTTGCCAACAGTCCTGGCCACCACACATACCTTCTCATCAACATCATAATTTTGGAATCCCCTGGATGACTCTGGGGGAGTTCAGGGATAATTACTCTTGCTCCCTATAAAATACCATCCTCTTCTATGGTCTGATCTTTCGGAGTCCAAAAAGATTTCAATTCTGGTTCCCCTCATTGCTACTAGCTGTTTCAGTTTTGCCACGACTGGATCTTTCTACGTCTAAAGTCTGATATTGTCAGCTGTGACTGGAAATATTTCCAGAAATTTTAAACCTATTATGGCCTCTTCCTGCAGTAGTACTGTCACTGAAGTGGCTCAATGCATTTGCAACTTGGCCTCATGAATGGTATTACAACTTGTATTGATACACATTTAGGATTAGAGCCCACTGCTGAAATTAATCTGAAGCTATGGGCAACACTGCCTTGTCCTCATTAAGCAGATCTAGCAGGTGTTTGTGATCTATTATTACAAATTTGCATCCATAAACATATTGATGGAACTTCTTGACTCCAAATATGATCACCAAACCTTGCTCCTCCAACGCTCTGCATTAACTAAGTCATGAATGCATACGCTACTGGGCACTCCTTTCCATTAGGCCACCTAAGAGCTAATACTACCTCAATGCCGTACAGGGAAACATCGCATGTCAGTACTAGATCTCACTTGGGATCATAGTGGGCCAACACTTTAGAGGATGATAGCTGTTTCTTCACTTCCCTGAAAGCTATGGATTGGCTACGTGACCATTTCCAAGGCTGACGATTTTCCATAATAATTCACCAGCCCAAGGAAAAACCTAAGCTCCAGGACAGATGTGGGAGCCAGGGCACCTTTGATCACCCCTTCTTTATCTTCCAATTGTGTAATCCAGTCTTGTTGACTCTGTGGCCCAAATACAGCATTTGGGGTGCCTAGAACAAATTCTTCCCTTCTAAGGTGTGCACCCACTTGGGCGAAACATCTTAAGAGTTATGTCCAAGTTCTCAAAGTGCTCTTTATTGGTCTTCCCTGTCATTAGCATGTCATTTTGTAAAATGTTCTCCATCATCCGCTGAAAAATTGCACAGGCTGACAAGGTACCAAATGGTAGTATTGTTTATTGGTACAAATCCTAATTGGTATTAATTGTGGCATACTTCTGGGAATCCTCATCTAACTGCAATTGCAAGTATCCATTGCTCATGTAGAGCTTCATGAAGGATGCCCCCACCCCTCACACGCCCCACTCCCTGTCAGCTTTGCTGATAAATCCTTTGAGTGTGTTTGGGAGTTTTTCCGGCTGCAAAAAGCAGTTTATTGTTTGTTTAAAATTCCTAAAGATGAACCAACCTTTCGGGCTTCAGAATCGGGGGGGAATTGTGCTGCCCATTCCGCAAACTGGACTGGTTGGTTTCCTTCGCTTTCCAGCATCTGATTTCTGCCTCTTCTTTTGTCCATAAGGCAATGGCATTGGGCAGACCTTGCAGAATCATGGAATTGTTTCCTTGTCAACCAGCAAGGTGGCCTTGGTCCCTTTGATATTCCCTAGACCTTCCTGAAACTTCAGGTTACTTAATTATGATTTCACTCAGGCAGCAATTTTCTAATTGCAAAATGTTGAGCAATCTAGTTGAATCTTTCTCAATCAATATTAGTCTTTCAAGCTTGGGCCTGAGCCTATTACTATAATCAGAATAACTGAACCAGCTGCTTCTCATAAGAGATCAGAACCAAAGATATACCTTTAATCTGTAAAGGTTCCCCAGCATAAGTTCTTATTTCAGCTGAGGTCTTACAAAAACTTAAAAAGGTTGGAACCCAGAGTGAATTTTGTTAAAGACTAGATTTTTTTTAAGATTACTTAGTGTGGAAAGAGGCCCTTCGGCCCAACAAGTCCACACCGACCCTCCGAAGAGCAACCCACCTAGACCCATTCCCCTACATTTACCCCATTTAACACTATGCCATGCTAAATTGCCCAATTCACCTAACCAGGGACCCAGGTTCAATTCCAGCCTCAGGCAACCATCTGTGTGGAGTTTGCACATTCTCCCTGTGTCTGCGTGGGTTTCCTCCAGGTGCTCCAGTTTCCTCCCACAGTCCAAAAGTGTACAAACTCCACACAGACAGTCACCCGAGCCTGGAATTGAACCTGGGCCCCTGGTGCTGAGGCAGCAGTGCTAACCACTGAGCCACCGTGCTGCCCTATATAAAGCCAGTTATTGCACTGGTTTGAAGTCCAGTGGGCTTTGGACAGTAGGAGCGTTTGCATTGATACATCATTAATCCCAAATTCCAAAGGATCTCTCAGCATCTTATTAAGAGTTAAACCAAAGTCAAGTGCCTCTGCCGGGCATCTTAACCTAGTCAAAAACCCTAGTTCTCTAGTTGCTGAGTAAAACCAAAAACATCTCAGAATTAGAGGAGGCTAGGTGTTGTAATATTCCTTAAATAAATCCATCAACTCTTGAAAGGTTTTAGTATCTGATGCTCAGGGAAAATTAGGCTGCTAATAACTGATAAAGCTGTGGGTCCTCAAGCTGTCAGGAGAATTATTCATTGCTTTTCATCTATCCTAATGTCATTTGCCCGGAAAAAAATAATGCATTCATCCAACATGATGGGCCCAATCTTTGACAGCAGGATCGAACAAATCAAGCTTCCCAAATACAGCATGATGCCAGAAATGCTTACCCCAACTCAGACAACTGTTGAGTGTGCTTTTCTCGCATTGCTACTGAAATAACTCCCCACAGGCGGGTATCCCAACACCAAGCCACCCTTTATTAACTCTGTAGAGTCATTGACACTGATCTAGCTCAGAGAGTGAACAGAACATCTGACACTACTGTTCTTTTTTTTTCCCCAGGAAAACACTCCTGTTTATTTTTTTTAAGACATTCCTTTTTTTTTGTTTTTTCTCTTTTTCTTTTTAAGATAGGAAAACACCCGGTGGCCAACATTCCTGTTTTTTTTTTCTTTTTTTTCCTTCCTTTTTTTTTATTTAACCCCCACACTACCACCTAAGTGCGGTAGTGCTTATTTTATCCCCAGCACCCATGGTGTGTGTGTGCAGGTGTGAGACACAGTGAAAGACACAAAGTGCACGAATCTTTATTCAAATTCCACCACCAGGAAGATAGGAAAACACCCGGGTGGCCAGTGACAAACACTGCCCTTCACATCAAAGGGCAGTGCTGTGTGATCAAAGCAGTGAAGGGGAGGGTAGGGACTAAATCAAAATAGAGTTGGAGGGAGAAATGATGCACTCCACTCCCTGCGGCGCCCACCTCTCCTTGAACAACTCCAGGGTGTTGGTCGACACCGCGTGCTCTTTCTCTAAGGACACCCGGGTTCTAACATAGACACTACTGTTCTTATCCACCAGCCAGGGTTTCCTAATTAGACCAGATTAAATGCCTCAATCAGAGAACTCATTCTATGACATCCACCTGGCTGACTTTGTTGTTATTGCTACAGACATCATTGTTTCCAAATTTAAGGTTGATAGAGTAAAGCATAACCTAGCCAGTTACATATGTGTTTGTTCTTTCTCATAAAAAAGAAAACAAGCAGAATTTAGTAATGCTTGGATCTACACAATAATGTTTGGTTTCTGTTCCAAAGACTTTGCAAAATTTAGCTTTATAAACTGGTCAGAAATGTTTCTCCAAAGCTCAGTTGGAATGGTAATTAATGGGAAGATCCACTTAGAAAAAAAAGTGTATGACAGGGAAAAAGTGAAACAGCATCAAATGGGAATAACTCATTTTAGGTGTATTTAAATGGAATATCTCAAAAGAAAAGTGTAGGTGAAATTAATTAATTGACAGTTCTTCCAAAGAGTTGTGAATCTGTGAAATTTGCTACTGCAAAGTTCAGTGGATGCTGGGACAGTGAGTACATTTAATGACAGATTTTTAATTGGTAATGGGTGGAAGGGATATGGAGAGAAGGCAGGAAAATGAGGATAGGGTGCATATCAGTCTTGATCGAATGGCAGAGCACTCTCGATCGGTCAAAAATGCCCTAATTCAGCTCCAGATTTTTAATTGGTAATGGGTGGAAGGGATATGGAGAGGAAAATGAGGATGGGGTGCATATCAGTCTTGATCGAATGGCAGAGCACTCTCGATCGGTCAAAAATGGCCTAATTCAGCTCCTGTATCTTATGATAATCTTCTCAGAGATATTTGCATCTTTACCTGTGATTCTCTCAATGAATCATTCGATAGTGATTCCACAATATCTCAGTCCAAATGTAGACACAATTGCATACACTGAATTGTGTGTGCAATTGTACAGAATTCTTATGTTGCAAATTTGGCAGCACATTCCCTGCTGATATCTTGATGTTTTCAATTATTTAAAGTATAGAATTAAAGGAAGCTAAAACTTCTCTCACATAAGAAAAACTTAGACAGATACTGGATATCTGCAATAACAACAAAAATGCTGTAATCAATCATTAGTGGAAGCAACATTTGTCAAGAAATTAACAGAATTAACCCTTCAAGTTAGTGCCCTTTCAGTTTTTATGACTCAGGTCTTTGTTGGTTGCACAGTCACAGAGGTCAATCGATGGTACATAATCATGTAAAACAAGAACATCTGATGGATTGTTTGAAACAGCAAACCAATGCTTCTATTTCCCCATAGACAATCATGTCAGATGTCTGCACCTATTCCAGAGTAATTGATAGGACCCGCATAGCCTCAGGTTAAATCAATAATACACATTGACCAAACACCTCGTGATGGCTTCCTTTTTGTATTGCTTTAGTGATCTATAACTAATATGTATTATTTCTTAAAGGTTTTTTATTAACTAAAAGTTTTGATTAAGATTAAATTCTTATTTGGAGATGAAAACTGCAATTAGATTGTAAACTCATTTGAAAATTATATTATTCTGAACTTGAATCTGAGAAATTTGAAATGCTATCTATAAAATACTACTAATTTTCTGATAATGAGATTTGTTTCGTGTCCTTCCAGGTAACAAAAAATGAATTATACAAATTGATTTTATATTAACATGTTGTGAAGTTAACAGTTGTTAGCCACCAGATGGCAACAGTCAAATGAGATTTACATTTCAGGAAGTTTAATCAGATTTTTCTAAAAGTTCCACAAATTTATATTTGACATAAAGAAAATTAAAAATTCAATGTTTGGTTTATGATACAGAAATATTGATTTACAAAAACCTGTTAATGTTCCTAACTAATTCTTTAGTTGTCATTGCTATCTGCCACCTTAACATAGTGACTGCGGAATTTAGGGTTTTTCAATGATGTTTAATGCAAATAAAATAGAATTGACAGAAGTAACGGTTATATTGAAGCCACACATATGACACCATATTGTCATTGCTGCCCTCTATATTAGTGACCTCTGCTCCAGCCTCATGCAATATTAACCATTCCTTTGCTCTTGATTGTATTTTATATCCATCTGTTCCACACCCACAATATTCATGTCCCCATTTTTTTACTATGCATAGGCCAAATTAATGTATAATGATCTGTATGATTCTACTCAACAAAGCAAAATATTTATTTATTGAAATTCTTTAAAGATGAAAGGAGAGGTATTAAAATTAATAGATGGAAAATCACAAATTTGGGTTTTACAATTCTCTTGATATGAGTTGAGTTTCTTTAAATCTCTCACTGGTTCAACCAACACTTGCCACCACTTATCTTTGGTGGCTGAGCCCTTAGTCCTTATTCACTCAAAGAGTTAATTTTACAATCTTAAACAAGTTGCTTCAACCTTGATTTCCTTTCAGTTCAAACAGCAATTTTCCCCCCAGTGAGAAACCTTCCATCAATTTTCCAGGCACTTCACTCATTTTCCAGGATTTACTACGTGAAAACGTTAATATCTCTAACAATTTATTTCTCCAGTTTCAAAGAACAATGTTAAAAGCTGCCATTCCAATGCAGTTGATGGCAGCAGTTCCTCTGAATTGAGGTTAAAGTCCAGCAATCTAGACAAGTCTTCAGATGGCTAAGGAGACCAATTTCAGATGCAGATGTATTTTTCCACTGTTGGGGCATGTTGTTACGTGGAGAATTGATACTCACAGCCCTGGCTTGGCATCCTTCTCCTTTCTCCATTGTTGTCATTTCTCTTTGTGATTGACTCAGTTCATCTCAAAGTGGGTTGTGTCAGGATGAACCACTGGTGACATGATGAATGTAGACTGCTTTCTACTCCCAGTCAGTGGCTTCAATGTCCCTGTGCTTTAGGCTGACCTTTAGCTTGTCCTCATACCTTTTACTTTGACTACCCTTAAGTATTGGCCATTAGGTAACTGAGAGAAGACAACCTGAACCTTCATGGAGTACTTTCATGATGGTCCAGTGGTCCACCTAGTTGAATCCCAGGATAAAATATAGGCACTGCTGTTGAGAGTTCTCAAGGATCTTAATGTGAACCGGCCACATTTCATTAAAAAAGGGCAATTAACACAACAGCCTTACAATCCAGGATATTTGTTGACTTCCAAAGATTCAAGTTGTCAAAGACAGATTGCAGTTTGAAGAATTCAACACATTAAATACAGTTGAGTCAGTACCCGGCTTATTTATTGATTGTAATCCCTTGGGAAAGTTGGCTGTTGAGACATTGGGAGTACTGTATATAATTCAGAACTATATGTAGATGACATGGGAAAGTTGGTGGAGGACCTTCTTCTTATTCACGTTTGAGGACAAGTCAGGTTTCATCATAAATGAGATGTTGAAAAGGTTGAATATCCTTTGCACGTCTTCTATGAAGTGAACCATTGTGCAGAAGTCTTTGTCCAACCGAAGGTCATGGATGTTCATGATGGCGAGTTTTGATTTTGCCCCAAAGAGGTCAACGCTGAAGAGTTTCTCATCCAGATGATATTGAACGCTGAGACTGGGTGGTAGGCCATCTTAGATGGGATGGATGATGACACTTAAGTTGATGAACAACGTTGGGGTCTCAAAAAATTGTTTGACCCCAACCTGGATGTAAAAGGTGGCATTTGTAGATCCATCACTCAGAACAGCAGTGGTCATGTTGTCATCCAGATGTATCAGGATAGAGACAAAATTTAACAGGCAACCGCAGTGCTAAAGGAGTATCCAAATGGCTTCACAGTTTAGAGAATGAAATGCCTTGGTCAGATCAATGACGGTGAGGAATAGTTCTATATTTTCCCCCTGACAGTTTGTTTCCTGGCTCTGCCTAGCCACAAAGACCATGTATCTTGAGTACCCCGGGATGGTCAGAACCATACTAGATTTCTGGAAGGAACTCCTCAGTGATAGGACAAAGTGGTTCAGAAGGATATCAGCCAGGAGCTAATTTGTAATGGATAAGGGGGAAAACATCCTGTAATTCCTGCATTCAGATTTATCCCCCTTCTTCTAGATTGTCACAATGGTCATATCCTTCTACAAGGATTGACATCTTGCTGGGATGAAGAGGCTTGCATGTTCCAATCAGCCCGAGAACAATGCCATTCAGAGTTCATGCTCCTTGTAGGGCCTTTCTTGGCATTAAGGTTGAGGGGGGTGTTCCAGACAAAGAATGATCCATGAGGGTCTCATATCAGAGAAGGTGGGGGAAGAGTAATGGGTCCAATGGCCATGAAGGTGGAAGAAGACTGAAATAGAGATGTGGTCCTAATCATCATGGTTCACCTTGCCACTGAATTCTGCCAAGATCATGTGGAATCCAACTGCTTAACAGACGCCCCAAAACAAACTATGTCACATACTGAAAGAAAAACAAAGTACTGGTAGGATGCTGGTAATTTGAAAGAAAAACAGAAAGTGCTGGAAAAACTCAACAGGTTTGGGAACATCTATACAGAAAAGACACAGTTAACATTTCAAGTCTAGTGACCTTTCATCAGAACTGTTCTGACAAAGGACACCAGTCTTGAAATGTTAGCTCTGTTTTCTCTCAACAGATGCTGCCAGATCTGCTGAGTTTCTTCAGCACATTCTGTTTTTGATAATGTCACATACTGGCTTCCATTAGGTAAAGCTCTGTGGTGATGAAGGATTGATGACAGGGGAAGAGTTTTGATATCTTGATGGCTCTCACTATTGTATATAGGTAACGGATGTGTGATGATCGTTGGGCACCTTTGTCAGGATGGGGGTGCCCTGGGAGTTCTGTATTGTAAGAGGCTGTCTTTCAGATATAATGTTAAAGGAACCATCAACCTCCATGAATAAAGTAAAAGATCTCATAACACTACTTTGAAAAAGAGCAGGGGAGCTATCCCTGGTGTTGTGGCACAGTGGCTCAGTGGTTAGCACTGCAGCCTCACAGTGCCAGGGACCCATGTTTGATTCCAGCCTCAGGAAACTGTCTGTGTGGAGTTTGCACATTCTCCCCGTGTCAGTGCGGGTTTCCTCCGGGTGCTCTGGTTTCCTCCCACAGTCCAAAGATGCGCAGGTTAGCTGAATTGGCCACGCTAAATTGCACAGCAGGTCAGGCAGCATCCTGACCTGTGCTTTTCCAGCCTTGGATGCTGCCTGACCTGCTGCACTTTTCCAGCCTTGGATGCTGCCTGACCTGCTGCGCTTTTCCAGCAACACGTTTTCAGATCTGATCTCCAGCATCTGCAGTCCTCACTTTTTCCACGCTAAATTGCCCATAGTGTTCAGGGATGTGTAATTTAGGTGCATTAGTCAAGGGTAAATGTAAAGTAATCAGGATGGGGGATTCTATGATTGACAGAGTGTTAGTTCCAGGAATACAGTTTAAAAGGGATGGCATGGTGGCTCAGTGGTTAGCATTGCTGCCTCACAGTACCAGGGACCTGGGTTCAATTCCGGCCTCGGGTGACTGTCTGTGTGAAGTTTGCACATTCTCCCTGTATCAGTGTGGATTTCCTCCGGGTGCCCTGGTTTCCTCCCACAATCCAAAGATGTGCAAGTTTGGTGCATTGGCCATCCTAAATTGCCCATTGTGTTCAAGGATGTGTAGGTTAGGTGCATTAGTGATTGGTAAATAGTGTATAATTGATATAAGGTAGGGGAAATGGGTGTAGATGGGTTGCTCTTCGAGGGTCAGTGTGGACTTGTTGGGCTATAGGACCTGCTCCATACTGTAGGGATTCTATGATTTTCATATTGCTCTTTGTGACAGTTGCTGTGTCATTTGTCTGTATTTGTCTCTCTTTCATTCACATGCTTGCTCTCTCTTTATTTCCTCCTTCCATCTTCACCCCCACTTTCTTCAGGTCACTTTTTTTGTAGAATCATGCCTTTTTGTAGAAACAGTGCCTTCTAGGACAGGCTGGTTGATATTTTCATCTTAGTGGGGATGTATCTGGTGATCCTTTGCCCATGTCCACAGAAATTTACTGACTCTTGTGGTAGTATTTACGCAGACAACCATCTTTCCCATCGATCCCAGTCATATTCTGCACAAGGGGTTGACCTATAAACACTAGTTCTGAAGATTTTCTGCAATATAGTTCCCTTGCTTAGCCTTGCCAAATGGCAAAATACCAAAAACAACAGTAACTCATGTCCTTGTGGTTGCCAATATGCATCCATGCATTCGGCGTAAATGTCATTCTAGAACAGCAAGTTTCATTTTAGAATAGGGAGCAGGCCTTGAGGAATACATCCATCACCAACATCTTCTCCAAACCTAGCATCCTTTAACTTGCAAATAGGTGTTCTTATTACAAACAACAGCAGAACTTTCAGAGTAAAAAGTTGTTTCATAGGTTTTATGAAACTAAATTTGACAGGAAGCACATATGGAGTACAAGAACAGATGAAGAGTTCGTTAAAAGAGGTAGGCTTGATGGAAAGCCAGAAAACTCTACAAAATGTTGGGGGTCTTGTATTAACTTAGGAGCTTGGTGAAAGCCCAGTGAAATCTCTGAGATATTTCAATATCAATTATACACTATTGACAATTCGTTGGTCAATATGGCTCAGTTATATTCCATTCAATGTTTTTTGAAATATTTCTTTGCAGCATAATATAACAGAGATCTAAAACAGAATTCCATTTATTCCTTCTAGAGCTGAATCAGTAAATACCCTCTATGATAGCATCACCTGATTCTGCAACGTACTGCTTCCAATTGCTTGGTGCAGTTTTCGAATTAATTTGTGTGCTGACTCCAGATTTACAGTCCAACTTTGGTGGAAGGCAAAAGTTTGCAATGAATCAAACCAGAAATAACTTTGAAACTGTTGTGCTACTTTTCTTCTCCATTTTGAAATACTTGAAGCTTGAATTTGCAGGTTGAATTTTCTGAAATATTTTGTTTGTCAGTAGTGTATTTTCAATCAGCTGTTTATTTATTGGAATGTTTTAGTTTTTGTTAGCATATGCCCAAGGTTTAAGGAGATTGTTTACTTTTTTGTACACACTAGGATATTTAGGTATTTAAATATTCATAAATTAAAATATGCTTTAAAAAATTGATTTTTCTTGGTCGAGGAAGTAGACCTATTTTCTCATTAACTATGTTTCTTTTTACAGGATTATTAGTAGGGAGTTCTGGTGTGTTTATGTCCAATTGGTAATTGGTTTTTCGTAACAGTATAAATTAAATTCTGCTCTTACCTAAAAGTGCTTTCAGCTATCAATTGACACTCTGGAGATTCCATTTTGTGTTGTTTATGAACATTGTAAATCAGTGACTTTTAATGTCACGTGTTACTGCAGTGGTAGATTTATATAATGACGTGTCAGGGACTTAGGAAAATTTACTATCAAGTATTCAATACAATGTTATTTTCTAGTGCGCTGTGGGCTGAGCTCTGTTGGACTGATTGACTTTGGCAAAATTGCTGTACACTGTTCACATTCCTAAAACGCACTCATGGACTTATTCTATAAATTTTGCATCACTGAAAATATAAGAAACAAAGTTGAAGCTTTTTGAAACGATCATCAGTCAGAAGTACCAATACATGCAATTTGACCTCTTGTGGAGGTCTGCATGATGACAGAAATTAATCTTTAGCCAATTTATGAAATCAAGCAACAGCTGAACAAACAGATACAGTCCACAGGTCCCAATAATATTCCAGTTTTAGGGCTAGCCCTTGTGCTTCAGAATTAGCTGCACACCGAGGTAAGCTGTTCCAAAACACTGCATCTACTTAACAAAATATAGTATGTAATGCAAATGCTGCAACCAATACATCAAAGTATTGATCAAGACCTATCAAAATTGCTTAACAACAAAATTTATTGATGACGCTACAATAACTGTTGATGAAAGTATCAAATTAAAGCTCAAAATACATGCAAACTAATATATGTAGGCCTATTACATACTTTAATTATTAAAAATAAACTATTTTAAAACATAACTATGCCTTTAAATAAAAGCATTTTCCATTAAAGAATTTTCACATTCATTAGTCAAAGTTTACATTAGCTTAAGCCATAAAATAATGATGAATAGGTGACTGGCTGTTATCCCAGTGTCTGTGTGGATTACCACCAGGTGCTCTGATTTCCTTCCACAGTTTAAAGATGTGTGGGCTAGGTGAATTTCCATGGGAAATGCAGGGTTACAGAGATAGGGTAGGAGGATGGATCTGGGTGGGATGCTATTCAGAGGGTTGGTGTGGACTCGATGAGCCAAATGGCCTGCTTCCACACTATAGGGATGTTATGATTCTGTGAAAACCATAAGTCCATGATTTAACGATTGAGCTGTGTTATATGTCTTTTTCTCCTTTCAGAAAACCTTTCACAACCACCCACAATCAATAGAGTATAACTTAATTACTCATTTGCTTAATCACTTTAAAATTAGTGAAAAACAACTTAATCCTACATTTTATCAATCCACCATTATCCACATCCTGAATGAGATCACCTTTGACAAGAAAATTAACTCAGGAGACCATGTAAATACTATGACTGGAAAATCAGGCCACATGCTGGTTATTCTGCCAAATGTGACTCACCTTCAGCCTCCCAGAGCCTGTTTGATGGGGTACTTGCCTGAATTAGTGCAGCTCCAAAGACAGTCAAGAAACTTGATGTCATCTGGATAAAGCAGCCCGCTTGACTGGAACTTACCTCACCACAAGCATAGTGTAGTTGCTGTATATAACTGTATATAACTAGCACATTACGGTAGAGGATCAGGACTTTTCCAACAGCACCTTAGAAGTCACCAATCTCTATCACTTCGAAAGGAGAAGGGCACCAAATCCATGAGAATATCACTATCTACAAGTTCTGATATCATAGATTATCGTAATTTGGAAATAGATCACCATTCTTTCATTGTCACTGAGGCGCAATCCTGGTTTCCCTCTCCCTGACTGCTCCATGGAAGTATCTTTACCACACTGGCTACAGCAATTTAAGATACTGGCTTGCCAATACCTTCTGCAGGGTAGTTATGGTTGGGCAATAAATGCTGTCTTTGTCAGCAACACTAACATTGTGTGAATGAATTATTTTAGTTTGTATGCTGTTGGGTTCAGTTCTGTTAAAATTGATCAATCTTTTTATAATCAGTAATATGTTTAAAGTACTTGGAGTATTTCATCCCAATTTCATACCATTATTCAATGTAGAAATTTAGGGCATTGAGTGACTGGAGGAGTTGTAACATTGAGAAATAGTATTGATTAGCTGTCGTAAATGTGGACAGTTTGAAGGCTAGTGAAGGTGTGCTAGAATCATAGTTGGAGAATATCAGATAATGACTGGGTTGAACTTAATGTAGGAAAGGTGCTGTTCTGCTACTTGCTGCTGAGGACAATGTTTCAATATTGAAGTCTGATATTTTCAGGTTTCACAATTTGTATTTACAAATTGTGGAAGGTATGTTCCCTTGCTGCTGGAATTTTTGTGTCAATTTTAATATTTTCAATTCAACTTTAGTTTCCTTTTGTGTCTAAGCTAAAGGTTTTTAATTAAAAAGTCTTGTGGCCCAAGAGCAGTGACCTACCAGAAGCCCATTGGAGCTTGCTAATGGTTAGTGATATTTTCGCTGTACTGGTAATCCAGAGATCCAGGTAATGTTCAAGAGATCTGGTGGATGATGGAATTTGACACAGAGAATGCTGGAGAAACTCAGCATCTATGGAGAAAAGATTTTGACTCCATTATGACTATTCTTAAGAACTAGAATTTGACTTCAATTTTTGTTAAAGTCTGGAATTAAATGTGTAATGATGAGCACAAAGTCATTGCCAATTGTCAGAAAAATCCATCTCATTTCCTAATGTCCTTTAGGGAAGGATATTGCTGACCTTATCTAATCTGGCCTAAATATGACTTCTGAACCTCTGAAACGGCTTAGCAAACCACTCAGTTATAACTATCACTGTAAATCTCAAAAGAGTAATGAAATCCGATGGACCACTTGGCACCAACTTAGACACTAGAAATGACAGTGGCGAACACAGCCCTGATGAACCTCAAAGTCCACCTCACTAACATCTGGGGGCTAATGCCAAAATTGGAGGAGCTGTCTTACAGACTAATCAAGCAACAGCCTGACATAGCCATATAGAATCATACCTTACAGAAAATGTCCCAGACACCACCTTCAATAATCCTGGAAATGTCCTGTTGTATCGGCAGGACAGGCTCAGCAGAGGTGGCAGCACCATGGTATATAGTAGGGAGGGAAATGCCCTCAGAGTCTTCAAAATTGACTTCAGAGTAGGCATATCTTAGAACTCTGTGGGAATTTGGGGAAATGATTGCTGGACCCCTTGCTGAGATATTTGTATCATCGATAGCTAAGGTGAGGTGGCAGAAGACCAGAGGTTGGCTAATGTGGTGCCACTATTTAAGAAAGGTGGTAAGGAAAAAACATCGGTGACATCGGTGGTGAGCAAGTTGTTGGAGGGAATCCTGGGGGACAGGATTTACATGTATTAGAAAAGGCAAAGACTGATTAGGGATGGTCAACATGGTTTTGTGCATGGGAAATCGTGTCTGACTAACTTTATTGAGTTTTTTGAAGAAGAGGATTGATGAGGGTTGTGGGAGAAAATACGGGTCCTGGCCTCCCCATGACATGGCCTTAAAACAGACAACACAAAATGTCTGCACATGGCAACTAAGCCTACCCACAATGCCTCAAATTGGCCAAACCAGCCACCCCAGACTTCACACATACCTCAGGACATGACTCATCCAGCCCAAGACCAAGAGAATATACTTGTTCAGATCCTTCCAATAAACCTAGTGGTAACAGTTTGTTGTTCAGCCATGCTGCAGAAGACAATCGCTGCAGTACTTTGCTATTTATGTGGAGTAATTCAAATGGATTCCATGGCCAAACCTTGAAAACAAGGAAAGAATGGTCTATTTGAAAATAAAAGTGATGAAATGTGAGTTTTTGATTCCTAAAGATGTAAATTTTATTCATAATGGAATTTGGAGGGATGTTTAATGCGAGTATACTCAGGAAAGAATATCTTTGTCCTGGAAATAACTAACAATAGTGCAAAGTGATGGTGGCACAAATTACTTTGCCCTTTCTGGTGTGTGTTTGGCTGGGATTGAATTTGGTGAAGCAAAAGCACAACTCATCTCTAAGTAATTGAAGTTCTATAATTTATTGACTTATACTCTACTTAGCAACTTAGCGAGTTCTGACAAGATTTGTAGCTCAGTTTGAGGTTCTGGATGTAGGTTTGTTTGCTGAGCTGGAAGTTCATTTCCAGACGTTTCATCACCCTACTAGGTAACATCTTTAGTGGGTCTCAGGCGAAGCACTGTACATGATTCCTGCTTTCTACGTATATGTTTGGGTTTATGTGGGTTGGTGATATCATTTCCTGTGGTAATGTCACTTCCTGTGGTGCTTTCATTTCCTGTTCTTTTCTCAGGGGGTGGTAGATGGGGTCTAACTCTATGTGTTTGTTGATAGAGTTCTGGGTGGAATGCCATCTTGGCTTGCCCTAAGATGGATGTGTTGTCCCAGTCAAAGTGGTGTCCTTCCTTATCTGTATGTAAGAATACTAGTGAGCAGAGGCAGTAATGCAGCGACTCGAACAAACAGCTCTGCCAACCATCCCACCCAAGCTTTGGGTCCATTAAGTGGATGACACCTTTGTCAACACTAAACGAAACAAATTAGAGGAAACCTTCAAGACCATCAATGATACCCTTATTGGCATAAAATTCACTAAAGAGGAGGAAAAAAAAACAAACTACCATTCCTAGAATTCACAGTAAAGCGAACTGCCAATGTGCAACTTCAAACCAGCGTCTACAGGAAAACAACACATACGGACCAAATATTGAACTACAGAAGCAATTATCCCAACATCCAGAAACAAAGCTCCATCAAAACATTATTTCAATGAGCCAACACACACTGCAGCACAGAGGAATTACGCAGAGCAGAGGAAATTTACCTATACCGTGTATTCAAAAAGAATAGGTACCCAATGAACATAGTCCGCCGATTTCTCAGCAATAAACCCAAGCAGACAAAACATGTTCAGAAACCCTAACCACTCTCCCCTATATCAAAGACATCTTGGAAATGACTGCCAGATTACTCAGACCCCTTGGCATCATGGTAGCCCACAAACCCACCAACACACTAACACAACAGCTAATGAACTTGAAAAACCTTATACAGACAACAAGCAAAACTAATGTCATTTACAAAATACCGTGCAAGAACTGTAACTAATACTACATTAGACAAACAGGCAGAAAACTAGCCACAAAACGACATGACCCTCTCTCACTAGTATCCTTACATACAGATAAGGAAGGATGCCACTTCGACTGGGACAACACATCCATCTTAGGACAAGCCAAACAGAGACATGCATGAGAATTCCTAGAAGCATGGCATTCCAACCGGAACGCTATCAACAAACACATCGAGTTAGACCCCCATCTACCACCCCTTGAGAAAAATTTGATTAAAGCTAACAGATACTGCCTCAGGCAACAGGCTATTAAGTTTAAAAAAACACTTGTACATTTAAATGGGAGTGGCCAGTTCTCTCAGCTCAGCTTTTTACTGGTTTGATTTGGTTTTGGTCTGGCTATTCCCTGAGAGCAGTTAGGCATTTTTAGAGTTGCTGGACCCAAAGAGGCAGGTCCAGGCTGATCCTCCTTTCTCTCTGACATCTCTCCTGTAAGACCCTGTGTTTGATTTTACCTTCTGTGCCAAGGGGTGTGTATGGGAATTGTTGCAAGCATTTGGAACAGTATCAATAAGTTGAGATGATCTGTTGGATTTTCAGATTGGTTGTTATTCAGTATCCTGTTCTCTTTTGTTTGTGTTTCATTCGGTAATCTTTTTAATAAATCCCGTTTTGTTTAAAACTATGTGGTTTGACCAACATGCATCCCTCCTGGAATATCCATGCTACAACTGTGAATGGTTTTAGTTACCTTATCTAAGAAGAGAAATATGGGCATTGGAGGTAACCAACAGAAGGCATCGCTAGGCTGGTTCCAAGAATGAGGAGAAGTTGAATAGATTGGGCCTGTATTGAATGGAGCTTAGAATGAAAGGTAACTTCGTTTAAATATACAAACTTCAAAGGGACTTGACAGGGTAGTTGTGGAAAGGTTGTTTCCCCTTTTGGGAAATAGCATAATCTCAGAGTAAGGGACCACCCATTTAGGACAGAGATGAAGAAGAATTTTGAAGAGAAAGGCTGAAATAGACAGATCTTAATCAGGCAGGGAATTGAGGGCTATGGGGCAAGAGCAGGAAAGTACAGTTGAGGATTAGCAGATCAGCCATGATTTCATTAAATGGCAGAGCAGACTTGTTGGGTTGATGGGTATTTGTGTTCCTATATTTTATGGTCTAATGAAAATTGACAGCACAGGAGCAGAGTATCTCTGGCAGTAACCTCTGGGCTTCCATCTTTAACTGCTGCAAGTGTGGACACTTTGAAGTTGGCAGTTCTCTCCAGTAATAACTGAACACCTTGTTATCAATAATCAGCATTACACGTCAATTTTTTTTTAAAGTGCTGAACCAGTCCAGGTAGACAGGATGGTTAAGAAGGCATTTAGCATGCTTGCCTTCATTGCTCATACATTTGAGTATAGGAGTTGGGATGTCATGTTGAGGTTGGACAGGACATTGGTGAAGCCCCTTCTGGAGTACTGTGTGCAGTTCTGGTCACCCAGCTATAGGAAAGGATATTATTAATTTGGAGTGTTCAGAAAAGATTTACCTGGAATGGAGGGTTTGAGTTATAAAAATAGGCTGGATAGGCTGAGGCTTTTTTCACTGGAGTGTAGAAGGTTGAGTGGCAGCCTTGTAGAGGTTTCTAAAACTTATGAGGACCTTTTCCCTAGGATGGTGGTGTTCAAAACTAAGGGGCATATTTTTAAGGTGAGAGAAGTTTTAAAAAAGACATGAGAGTCAACTTTTTTACATAGTGGTTAGTGTGTGGAATGAACTGCAAGAAGAAGCAGTGGATGTAGGTACAGATACAACATTTAATAGACATTTGGATAAATATATGAAAAGGAAATGTTTGCTGGGAAATGGGTCAAATGCAGGCAAATAGGACTAGATTAGTTTAGGAACATGGGTTGGCAGGGACTAGTTGGATGGAAGGGTCTGTTTCCATGCTGTATGATTCTATGACTCGATGTTACAAAGGGACCATACATGGAACTTCTACATCATTTAGTTGCTAACAATTCAAACAAGTGCCCTGTAATTTGAAGAAAGTGTAAATGCTGGACTTCAATGGATGTGTTAATGTGCTAACACAATAACTGTAAAGGTCCAGAGGTGTCTGACAGTCAATTTTATGTGGCCTCTGAGAACATTGTGTTGGCATATGTCAAAGGTGTGAAATCATATACTTCCAACTCTTAGCCCTCCAATATGGACTGATGGTACAAAAGTGTTACACAAAAGAAACAACAGCACTTAGAGACTACTTGAGCTCCACTTACCAGGAGCTCTGATATCAATTTGAAAGACCCTACAGAGCCAAATCTGAGACAGTGACAGATTATGGGGTAGTGTAAATCAATACATTCAGTAAAGGAATCTCAGAATCAATACTCATAAAATGATCCTGTGCTATACCATGAGAACCTTGTTGATGACTTTAGCGTAATGGTTCCTGCCAGAAAGGGAAAAGGTAGGATGCAGGTCTTAATGACTAAAAACATAAAAGGTCAAAGTTTCAGCTACTTCAGTATATCATTTTCTGTTGTTTGATCAGTGCAAGAGCTTTCTACTGAAATAATCCTCCTACACTAATACTCTCTATGCAATTGAAAATTAGTAACCATGACCACTTCATTCAATATTGAGCAAATCTCAACATTTAAATGTAAATTTCGACATCATGATTCTGGGAACAACATCAAAAAGAGAGCTCGTAAATCTGAACATTCCATTATAACAAAGTGAAATAAATAAAGTGAAGCACAAAAATGTTGAATTGCTTTAATAACAGTGTATACTATTCTGTAAACTGCAATTACAGAATACAGTAAATACCAGAATATCTGGTAAACACAGTCCAATACTACCACGATTGGAAGTTCCATGATGCAATCACACATACAATTCCATCTTTCAATTGTGTGAACTAGCAATCTGCTGGTAATGTGCTGATAAGAATTCAGCAGGCAAAAAAAGCATCTGAAATGAATCTTGAATGCAGGTGAATCAAATAATTTGCAGGTTAACTTTTGATGATCATTTCAGCACCCAATTTCTGAAAAAACAATCAAAAGTAAATGGGGAGTAAGTCCAATCACTTTGGGCATGTCTATATGGAAATGTCATGGAGAGGAGAAACAGTGTTCAAGATGAACAGTTAAATAAACAGATATAAAAGAGAATTGAAGTATACAATGGGTCAGTCTGCACTGGAAGTGTTAATCTAGTTTTCTGTTTCAGATGACAATCAACCTGTTGTATTTCTGGAAAATTCTGCTTTTTGTTCAGATTTGCAGCAATTGAGATTTTTCATTTAAGCAAAAAAAACTTTGCTGAAAAAACATTGGGTGGAATCTTCCAAGCACCTGAATGGTTCAGAGTACAATGGGACCTTGATCAGATGGGCCAATCGGCCATGGAGTGGCAGATGGAGTTTAATTTAGATAGATGTGAGGGGGTGTATTTTGGGAAGGCAAGCCAGGGTAGGGCTTATACAGTTAATGATGAGCCATTGAGAATGTTGCCAAATAAAGAGATCTAGGAGTGCAGGTACATAGATCCTTGAAAATGGAGTTGCAGGTCGGCAGGGTGGTGAAAAAGGCATTTGGCATGCTTGCCATCATTGGTTAGAACATTAAGTATTGGAGTTGGGATGTCATGTTGTAGCTGGACATTTAGAATTTGGTGAGGCCACTTTTAGAATACTGTGGACAATTCTTGTTACCCTTCTATAAGAAAGATGTTGTTGAACTTAAGTGGGTGTGTAAAAGATTTACAAGATGTTGCAGGGACTGGAGGTTTTGAGTTATAGGGAGATGTTGAATACGGTGAGGCATTTTTCCCTGGAGCGTCAAAGGCTGAGGGATGACCTTATAGAGATTTATAAAATCACAAGGGACAAGAAGAGGACTAATAGCCATTGTCTTTTTCCTAGCGTCGGTGAGTCCAAAACTAGAGGGCATAGAGTTAATGTGAGAGGGGCAAGATTTAAAAAGAACTGACTAGTTACATTTTCATGCAGAGGGTGATGTGTGTATGGAACAAGCTGCCAGAGGAAGTGGTGGATGCGGGTAAAATGACAACATTTAAAATGCATCTGGATGGATATATGACGAGGAAGGGTTTAAGAGGGATATGGACCAAATGCTGGCAAATGGGACTAGATCGGATTATCTGGTTGGCACGGACGAATTGGACCAAAGGGTCTGTTTCTGTGATGTATGACTTGAAAAATTGCAAGTCAGTTGGTAAAGTTTGAAAAATGAGATTCTCAATGGCAACGAAAAGAAGTTTGATTTCCAGCTAAGATTTTAGTGGCAAGACTGGAATGTTGGTAGCACAAGAGAGCTATTTGTAGCTATTATACCACATTGTTACCCAATCACACTTTAGTTATATGCAGTTTGCTATTTTACTAGGCAATGGAGAAAAAGTAGATGGTGCCAATTTTCAACATGGAACTTTGGAAAGGTAGTTCCACACAGCTTGCTCTTCCAGGCCGCCATGTTAGTCAACATTCCACTACATCTCAGGTCATATTCCATAGCTAGTAACTATTTGCATCCTTCATTGGTGGAGGTTGGCACTGGTCAAGCACCAGCATATCTTGCAAGACATGCAGGTCTTGTGATTAGTGGTAAGTCAGAACTGTTCTGACAAATGATCACTTGACGCAAACATTAACTCTGTTTTCCCCTCCACAGATCTGCCAGACCTGCTGAATTTATCAGCACTTTCTGTTTTTGTTGACCACGTCACTGTTCATTACAAATTGATCATAGCCATTTCTGTGACACACAATTAATCACAGGTAACCTTAATGGTAACCTGTGGGCAACAATTCACCAAGACAATCCTGAGATCTCATGGGCTGAATAAGGGTCCAGAGCTGAACTCTGCTCACATTAAAGTGTAAAAACTTGACAGTACGCACTCATATGTAATGCAGTCTTTGTTGGGTGATGTGCAAGTGGAGGGGACGGGGGGGGGGGGGGGGGTGTGTGGTGGAGGTGGGTAGAAGGTTTTGGTAATCTTACATCAATCAAAATCACCTTCTGCTTTTCTGAGAAATGGTTTGTACTTCATACTTTGGAATAAAGTTCACCACATCCAAGGTCCATGTACAGTCATTCAATGGCCCTCCTTATTGGAATCTTCCATGTTCCACTGAACTGAGGTGAATGCAAAACTGCCATTTGTGTCCGATGTGAATGCTGACTTATTCACATCACTAAACACCTGTTCTGTTTCTGGTATTCTCACACAAATTCAACTGAGCTATAATTGATAATATCTTTAAACGGCGTGGTGACTCCAAGCATCTGCACATTGGCATGTCAGTGTAGTTACTTTTGGCTTCTTTAGCCACTGCCATGCAAGGTAGCTCAAGAAATTAAAGGGAACATAGACCATAACCAATGGATGCAGCTACAGCAGAGGTTATCCTCACTGTAGCCATGGTGCAACGAAGATGCAGAGAAATCGAGAATGCGCTAGCAAGCCCTGGGCTAGCAGCAACTTCCAGCAGCTGCTGGCTGCCTTCCGCATGAAGAAGCTGCAGGTTAAAGTCCCTCAGTATGAGGAGGAGGTTCAAGACACCCAGAGTTTATCATTCTTTATGACATTTATGCTACTAAACTGAGGAAGTCTTGGGACACAGTCACAGAACTGCTGGTGGCTATCCTATCCTCAGCGGCATTTCTTAATCCTCAACCCATAAACTTATCAAGACTGTTACTGATGCCATTAGTGCCACGTCACTCCTTATAGCTCAGCCATAGGCTTTATCTGCTTAGTTGGATTTCCTTTAGGTGCAGGACATCAGATGTTGTATGCGCATTAGGAGCGCCAAGTCATAATGTTGCAGACTCCATCTTGGAAGCTGAAAATGTGTTGCTGGAAAAGCGCAGCAGGTCAGGCAACATCCAAGGAACAGGAGAATCGATGTTTCGGGCATAAGCCCTTCGTTATGCCCGAAACGTGGATTCTCCTGTTCCTTGGATGCTGCCTGACCTGCTGCGCTTTTCCAGCAACACATTTTCAGCTCTGATCTCCAGCATCTGCAGTCCTCACTTTCTCCTCCATCTTGGAAGCTGCCATGATACCTATATCCTTGATAACTCTTAGGTTTCTGCTTTATTTCAAGGGTTGGAAGCAATACAATGATAGCTGCTGGAAACTATGGTGACCCTCTGCAACATGGCCTCCTTTACACCCCTTGAATCTGAGTGCAGACACAATGCAGCCCATTGTCCCACCAGTGCCATGGCTATGAAAACAATAGGTTTCCTGAAGATGATTTTCTGATGCATTGATCGGTCTGGGGGGGGCAACTTGCAATAGGCCAGACAGAATGTGCTGCATAATCCTTTCATGTTGCACAACTGGAGCGGGCAAAGAAGGGATGTAATGGATGCTGAAGAGCTGGGAGAATAGGAGCAGTCTTCCAGAAGGAAGGTGAGGACATTGGGCAGGAGGAACATCACTTTCAGCATGACAGAGCAGTGCAGCATTGGACCCAACAGGCCAGATTGGACTTAATTGATATTGGTTCCAAGAAATGTGAGCTGAGTTAGGTAAGCATTCATTCATTAGAAATCTTTTCCTGTTTGAAAGGTAAGAAGACGTCTTTATTCCCAGAAGCAATTACAGATTTTATTTTTGTTTGCTTCTCTTGTTGTTCAATTAAAGCTAACATTATCAGCAATTTGAAGGCTTTACAACATATGATGCACCTGAATTGAACAAGGAATAGATGTTAGGTTACACTGGCATTAAAAAAAGAGTAGCACTCCTTCAGACAAGTTTTTAATATGGTATCATGCTAAGAGTGGGTGACCGCTGTATCTTCGTTGTTGCAGCTGCAGTCATAATGACACTCAGTCAAAAGCAATACATTCATGATTGTGAGATTCTATTTTTCAAATAAGAATCACCTCACACCTTGTATGTGCCCGCAGAAGTTTTTCTCTTCATTTTCCTCCCGCTGTGTGTATTTTGAAGGGCTATCCCTGGCTGGCAGAATTTGACCTGGTGCACAGCAGGACTTTAAGTAAGATGCCTACGGCATGAAGCCCAAAGGTTCCTGGCAGCAATAAGTATTTCTGCTGCTAACAAACATGTAATATGTGAGAACAGGGCTGTAGAGAGACGTGTTATGTACGTGATGAGGTGAGCATTACATGGTACAACACTCTTGAACTGACAGAGAGAAATCCTCCACAAATTCTCTGAAATTAACACTCAATCAATCTTGGGAAAATTTAGCCCAGTGTCTCAAATTTTGCTGGAAAAATGACAACTAATTCATGATGGTAAAAACAATGACTGCAGATGCTGGAAACCAGATTCTGGATTAGTGGTGCTGGAAGAGCACAGCAGTTCAGGCAGCATCCAAGGAGCAGCGAAATCGATGTTTCGGGGGCTTTTGCCCGAAACGTTGATTTCGCTGCTCCTTGGATGCTGCCTGAATTGCTGTGCTCTTCCAGCACCACTAATCCAGAACTAGTTCATGATACACAGTGTTAGAAATGCATGATTTTGTCAATATCTTCTGGCAAAAATGAAATATGCAATGAGTTATGAATCACTAACTTATTAGGCAATTTTTGTTATATGAATATGAAACCCTTACTGCAGCTTATAAAAACATTTTTTAGGATTCTGTACAAAATGAAAACAAACTGCAGCAGAAGGGGTGATCCTCTTGGATGTTTGTAATAAGTCTATGATAAAAACATAAGATTTCCTTCGTGGAACACCTCATTCAGCAGCACTGTGAACGTACTTTCATTATGTGGACTTCAACAGTTCAAAAACAGGTTAATACTATCTTCTCAAGCTCAAGGAAAGGTGAATAATAAACGCTGAGCTTATTAACAAAAATGAGAATGAGATTAAATGAAAATAAAATGTTTGGTTATTATTGGATAAACAAAACCAATACTCCATTCATGTAAACTTAATTGTTTGGTAGCATAGAACTGGAGTATTGCTGAAAAAAGAACATATAGAGTCACAGAGTTGTTCCAACTTGTCCATGCTGACCAGATATCCTAACTTAATCTAGTCCCATTGCCAGCATTTGGCCCATATCCCTCTAAACCCTTTCTATTTATATACCCATCTAGGTGCCTTTTAAATGTTGGAATTGTACCAGCTTCCACCACTTCCTCTGGCATTTCATTACAAACACTCATTACTCCCTGCATTAAAAAGTTGCCCCTTAGGTCCCTTTTAAATCTTTCCCCTCACACATTAAACCTATGCCCTTTAGTTTTGGACTTACCTCCTCTGGGGAAAAGACCTTGACTATTCACACTATCTATGCCCCTTATGATTTTATAAACTTCTATAAGGTCACCCCTCAGCCTTCAAATGCCCCAGAGAAAATAGCCCCAGCCTATTCAGCCTAGCTCAAACCCTCCAACCTTGGCAACATTCTTGTAATTTTTTTCTGAACCCTTTCAGGTTTCACAATATCTTGTTTTTTTTTTTGTCTTGCACTTATCAGGACATTTTGTACAGTATAAATCTGAAGAAAAGTCACTTTGACTCTCCTTTCTCTCCACAGATGCTGTCAGAACTGCTGCGTTTATCTGGCTTTTTCTGGTTTTGCATAACGTATAAATATTGGTTTTCTCCTTCAATGATATTCTTGTGAATCGTCCTGATGAGTGCAAGATGAAATGTGTTCTTTTTCCAGCAATATACTCAGGGAGAAATGTATGTAATATAACACTTACACTTTTCAAAATGTTCTAAATGTATTTGAAATTGTCCAGTGAAAATATATGGGGAGAAATTAGAAGTAAGAAGCCCCCCTCCCAATAGTCAGAGAAATTTAGAAACAAATGTGAAGAGATCTCAGATGTAAGTAAGCATAATAATAAGGGATTTTAATTTTCCAAACATTGACTGGAGTTACTATAGTGTTAAAGTTTTGACTGATGAAGAATTTGTCAAATAAAAACTGAAGGAACAACAGATGTTGTAAATCAGAAACAAAAACAGAAATTGTTGGAAAAACTCAGCAGGTCTCAGCTTGCCTCATTTCTCAGTCCTTGAGTAGAGAAGTTGGAATGTTATATTGAGGTTGTATAGGACACTGGTCAGACCTCTTTTGGCGTGCTGTATACAGTCCTGGTCACCCAGTTGTACTAAGGGTATTTTAAGCTCAAGAGGGTTCAGAGAGATTTACCACGATGTTGCTGGGTATGGGTTTGAGTTATAAAGAAAGGCTGGATAGGTTGAGACTTTTTCACTGGAGTGTGGGAGGTTGAAGGTGACTTTAAAGATGTTTATAAAATCACAAGGGGTATAGACATGGTTAATGGTGGGTGACATTTCCCTACAATGGAGATTTCAAGACTAGGGGATATATTTGTAAGGCGAGAGGAGACAGAGTCAAAGAAGACTTGGGGGCATTTTTTTTTCACACAGAGGCTGGTTAGTGTGTGGAGTGGACTTCCTGAGGAAGTGGTGGATGCAGGCACAGTTATAACCTTTAAAAGTCACTTAGATATCTACATGAATAGGAAACGTTTGGAGGGATATGGGCCAGGAGCAGGCAGTTGAGACTAATGTAGTTTGACTTATGTTTGGTATAGATTGGTTGGACAGAAAGGTCTGTTTCCTTATGTATGGCTCTATAAATAATTATAGACAGGCAGGAGTATGCAAGACCACAGACAACCAGGCTGCATCAGGGGGTTGAGAAGTCCACGTTTCGAGAGTAACTCTTCTTCAGGATCACACCCGAAACATCGACCTCTGCATCTTTATTCCTGATGAAGGGCTTTTGCCCGAAACGTCGATTTTGCTGCTCCTTAGATGCTGCCTGAACTGCTGTGCTCTTCCAGCACCATTAATCCAGAATCTGGTTTCCAGCATCTGCAGTCATTGTTTTTATCTCCTTATGCTGCCTGTGTTCTTCCAGCCTCCCGCTTGTCTACTTTGGATTTCAGCATCTGCCTTTTGTTTTGTCTCTATAAATAATTCAACATATTGCAAAAGTCTGTGATTTAAATTCTGATGAAAATATTGAGCAGGTATGGCGCATTCGTGACTGGGAAAACAGTTTAGGGCCATGGCCTTTCGCAGGAACTCCGCTGAAATTTAGTGAAACCCTGATGGTTTACTCATCAAATCATCGAACTTGAATATAAAGCAGTAGTTGGAGGAACTGATCAGCGATTCGATCTGGACCTGTACATTGCGCAGCAGCTCAACGTGACCCACAAAGGTGTGCAGTCCTCAAGCTCCTCCTGCCAGCTCCGTCTCTCAGGGATGGCACTGAGTCCGGATTTCCTGTTATTCCGGACACACTTTTGTTCATGAAAAGGCGGGGCCGGTTGAAAAGTGTGTTTTTTTAATCATGTGATGCAACTTTGATCCAATGAGAAGAAGGTGAGTGATGTTCCTTACTTGTGAAGCGAACACATTCAAATGTTAAGTGACAAACACACACACATACACAGATAGAACTTGGGCCGAGAGGCGTTCACCGCACATTGATTTACAAGTTGTCAGGGGCTGCGGACTGGGAAAAGGAACACACCGAGAAAACCTTCTGTGGGTTTTAAGGGAAGGTAACCTTTGGAACCGAACCAAACCGACCCTCCCTGTGATCGTTTTTTTTTCCCTTCGAATATAAAGAGATCAACTGAGTGGAGTTACGGGGTGGGATCAATAGATGAGAACGGTTCAAGTTGTAGCTGGTTGTCAGGCTGAGGGCGACAAGAGGTCATTACGATCTGGCAAGATTTCTGTGCGTCTTTGGAAAGCTGGATAACTCCGTTTCGGGAGATATTTGCTTCGCGATGATGCTCGAGGAAATTATTTCTTTGTTTTGGAGTCCGCCTCTCAATCTGAACAGCTCTTTCTAACTTGAATAGAAATCTTTCTAACCTTGTACTCTGGGACTCTCATATATCCTGTGATCTGTGTTCTCAAGCAGATAACGCTCACTATCTCTGTACTATAGAAGATTTGTTTCTCTGACCTTGTACTCTGCAATTTATTTTATTAATCCTGTGTTGACAAATTTCTCACCTCTGATCCTGTGTTCTGAGAAATTTAAGTTACTAATCCTATGTCACGAGAGAGTTCTCACTGACCGTGTATTCTGGGAGAATTCTGTCTCTGTGTTACAGGAGATTTCCCTGTCTCAGCCACTCAACCTGTGCTCAGGGAGATTTTTCTGTTTCTGACCCCGCGTAACAGATTTCTCTCCCACCCTACATTTGGGAGAATTCTCTGTCTCTGACCCTGTATTACGGGAGGTTTCTGTCTCTGACTCTGTTCTGGGAGAATTCTCTGTCTCTGACCCTGTATTACGGGAGAGCTCCCTGTCTCTGACCCTGTGAGCTGGGGGAATTCCCTGTTGTGGTCTCTGACCCTGTATTACTGGAGCTTTCTCTGACCCTGTGAGCTGGAAGGTTTCTCTGTCTCTGACTCTGTGTTCTGGGAGAATTCCCTGTTTCGGTCTCTGACCCTGTATTACGGGAGATCTCTCTGTCTCTGACTCTGTGGTCTGGGAGGTTTCTCTGTCTCTGACCCTGTGAGCTGGGAGAATTCCCTGTTTCGGTTTCTGACCCAGTGTTACGGGAGATTTCTCGCTGACCGTGTGCTCTCTGGAAACCTGTTTGCTCCGGGTGCTATGCACCAATTGGACCTGATTCTGCTGCCGCCGCCAACACTTTGTGACTGCAGGGACAGTTTTGGAAATGCCGGTCAGGAACAGGTACAACTTGGTGGACGATGTGGTTGACTCCAGGAGCCCCCTTTATAACGAAGAGGCTTTCGAGCACGGCATTCATTTCCAGGCCAAGGTAATGTCCATCAATAGCGCTACGTTCTTCACTTGTAATGTGCAAACAAATCCATCCGTCCCCACATAAAACTCTGAATGCAAAAGGCGCGAATCCTATCACTGGCTCCAACCGTTTCAGAAACAATCCCTGGTAATACCTCACACCTCGCTGTGGCCCCAACGGCAACAACAATACAAAAGGTTCAACTGAAACCTCAAGATTTAAATGTAGCTGATGCAACAGTTATGTTGCAGAAACATGAGGAGAACGCGCTATATTATTTAGTGATTTAATTTGATGTGAAGGTGCTGTTGGAATTCAAACCACATCCTGAACTTTTAGCACTCCTTGCCGTCGGCCCGTGACAGAGCCGCTTTTTAAACTGCAGTCGTATCTGGCACCCGTTCAAATCGTAATCGCGGCATGAGTTTGAAATCAACAAAAGAAATTCACTGGTCGCTTCCAGTCCTTTCAGCTTACAGCCTCCTCCCTCCCTCCCCAGCGCCGCATGGCCGAGATGTCTCGACCAGCTGCACGTTAATACAATGCACTCTGTTTGTTTTCAAGTATGTCGGGAGTTTGGATGTACAAAGGCCGAACAGTCGCGTGGAGATAGTGGCGGCCATGCGAAGGATACGGGTGAGTCAGTTTATATGCAGTGGATATTCTGCCTACATTACCTGATGTGTGGAGTTGTCCCACAATGGTCGGGAAGGCTCATGGTGAGAGTGCAGTCAGAGCAGTTACTGAGTGCCGAGATGAGTGAGAGCTGCTGTCTCTCTGCATCACAACAGATATGGGTTCACTCGGGGGTGCAGAGTCTGCATTGACCCCTGTGGCAAAAGCAATGGGGAGCACAGATTCAGTCTTTTGTGGCAGATGTAGTGAAACACTTATAACGGCAATCTAAACAAATTAATGTGTTTTTAAGTTAAAAATCACACAACACAGGTTATAGTCCAAAAGATTTATTTGAAAGCACGAGCTTTCAGAGTGCCGCACCTTCATCAGGTAGACAACCACCTCATAAAGTCCAACACTTGATCAGTTTATTTATTTACTCCAAACTTCCTGATTAGTTTGGGTTTGCACCACCTACAACATCCACTCTACTTGCAACAAGTAATTCAACTCCTGACTCCCAAAACCTGTTAACAATCTACAAGGCACAAGTCAGGAATGTGATAGAATGTTGACCACTTGCCTGGATGGGTGCAGCTCCAAGAATGCTCAAGAAGTTTGACCCATCCAGGACAAAGTATCACATTCATAAATATCTATTCCCTCCACGATGGATGATCAGTAGCAGCAGTGCGTAGAATCTACAAGACAACACTGTGGAAATTCATCAAGTCTTGATAACCTTCCAAATTCATGACCACTACAGTTTTCAAAGGACCATAGTGGCACGACCAGGGGACACCAACCTTCTGAGTTTCCCTCCAAGCTACTCACCACCCTGACTTGGAAATATAGCATTGTTCTTTGGACTGAAGGGTCTGTTTTCGTGCTGTACATCTCTATGACTCTATGGTCATTCTTCAGCCATTCTCCTGCTGAAATCTCCATCAATCCCTTCATTGTCAAAACTAGATTTAATCCAATGCTATCCCTACCTTTCTACCCTCTTTGCCCATAAATGCCAGCTGCTTTAAATGTATTCAGTAACAACTTGGAGATAGATAGAAAGAAAGAAAAATGTAGGGAGGAACATTTCAGAGCTTATAATCTTGGCTACCCATGGTGGAGCAATTTAGAAGTGTCTAGTCAATCTTTCAATTGACATCACAAAAAACAGATTTGTGGGAGGTTGGTGAGTGCAGATTGTCCATTGCACATCTTACATTGCAGCAGTTCAGAACAGTCCTAGATGCGAAATTGTAACTCTGCTTTCTCTCCACAGAACCTGCCAGACCTGCTTAGTTTCTCTAGCAATTTCTTTTCTTAAAGCATGTCGGCATTAAAATAGAAATATTTTATGGGGAAACTGTGTTTCATGGCAGTTACCTATGTGATACATAATGCCTGTGATTAAAAACAGAAAATGCTAGGAATACTCTGCAGAGCTGGAAGCACTTGTGAAGTGAAAAGCTGAGTTAAAGTTTCAGATTTTCATAATGCTGACTATAGATTGCATCAGCAGTACCATAGAAGCAGCACCGTAGAAGCAAAAAACTGGGAAGTAAACAAAGTTTCTCCCCTTCACTAAAAATGTATTGGATTGCTTTAAAATATTTGCAATGTACTCGAGTAAAGCATTGAATTTAACTTTACTTGATTTTAAAAGCATTCTCATATTACAGCCTTTTCGCATCCACATTAATGTCTTTTATTTTGTAATTTCTCTCTCCTCCTTCAATATATGAATTTATGAGCTGAAGCTGGGAGTATTTGCATAGACAGATAACGACCGGTACATGTTGAAATACAGTGTTCCCTGCAGAACATCACTGAATAGATGTACATTTTCTAGTATCATGCTTTGTCTACAATAGGTATAATTCATAAATTGCATGCGTTAGTCGCTAATGTGAACAATTATGAAGGAGCGATTTGTCCAAGGCCATTGCATTTGCTTATTGTAACAATCAAATAAAAAGAGCATGTTACTACCATGAATGTTCATGGTTTACTCCCCAATCTGTGTTGAGTAACTGATTTCAACCAGAACAACTGCAAAAATGCTACAATTGAGTTCATTGTCTTAAAGAAAGGCTAACTTATCCAGGGTCCTTGCTTCTGAACATTATCCAGCAATGACTCATACCACCTTGCCCAAGTAAAAGTGAATGTTGTAGTTGAGTGAGGATTGGCTAATCTGTGACGCCTATTACAATTTAACAACCTATTGGTTTTGCTAATATTCCTCAAGTATAAGTTGGGAAAGGAAACTGATTGAGCTGGGGTTTAAGCTCAGTGACAAAATAGTGTTACTCACTTCTGACCTCAGAGAACAAATTCCAGATATGTTTCCATCTTGTGTGGTAACTGGCGTAATCACTAAACAAAATCCATCACCAGAATACCAGAAGCAGATATTAAAGTAGTCAAAATCTTCCTTAACGGTGCGGATAATTTAAAGGAAGTATTTGGCGTGTCTTCATTGATTGAGACTCAGAAAACAGATTCTGAGTTAAACAAATTAGCAGATGCAGTTCACACTGAAGGAGTTCTGGAATACTAATATATTAAAAATGCAGTTCAGATGAGAAAGTGGAGACACCTCACAGACCTGTGGATAACAAATGCATGGTTGTTCATCAAATAGTGCTACTGTTCAAACATTGTAGGGAATGTTGTGAGTAACACATGAACTTTCCATAACAGAACATCTGAATAAACAGATATTTTATCTAGGCAAAACTTCATAAGGATGGAGTATAATTCTATAAACCCTATGTCAAACAGGTCAGGTCACAAGGAAATCTCAACATGAAATCGAATTGGAACCTTGAACACCTATTACCAGTTTTTGAAGAACCATTTAGTTGGATGTTAGTAGATTGTGTCAGACCACTACTAAAAGCAAAAGCAGGATCTAGTATATTGTTATAAATACAATAATCATATTTCCAGAAACTATTACATTAACAGTTACACTAAGGTGATAATGGAAAAATTAGCACAGTTTTTTACTTGTTATAGCCTGTCAACTGGAATATAATCTGATCAAAGTTCTAACTTTAAATCTAAAACTTTCCAGAACATAACCAGTCATTTAGAGTCATAGAGATATACAGCACGAAAACAGACCCTTCGGACCAACTCGTCCATGCTGACCAGATATCCTAACCTAATCAATTCCCATTTGTCAGAACTTGTCCCATATCTCTCTAAACCCTGCCTATTTGTATACCCATCCAGATGCCTTTTAAATGTTGCAATTGTAACAGCCTCCACCACTTCTTCTCGCAGCTCATTCCATACACGCACCACCCTCTGCATGAAAAAGGGGCCTCTTAGGGCCCTTTTAAATTTTTCCTCTCTCACCCTAAACCAATGCCCTTTAGTTCAAACAATTGTAGTCAATTGTCTACCTACCTCAAATGCAGGAAGCTTTGGAGAGATGCCATCAGAATCTTAAAACAATGATTAATGCAAATTGTCATGAATATCCAAAGGACATATACAAAGGATTAGATTCCTTACTGTTTGCTAGCCGATTTTCCCCAAATAAGTCTATGAAGTTTAGTCCCCTTGAATTGATCCATTGCCATAAATTGTGTGGACCATTAAAATTCATTAAGGAAATGTTATTAAAGCAGAAAGATTAATCACCAATGTTGAATTACATGTCCATGTTTTTAGAGATGCTCACAGGAGCACAAAAGCATTTTTGAACTTTGTAAGCAAAAATGAAGCTGTGGACAGATAAACATGCTAAGATTGGAACATTTCTTGCAAGAATCAAAGTAATGGTATTATCACCTCTGCATGGTGAACCCCTGAAAGTGAAATTCAGTGATCCAAACAAGGTAGTTAGGAGGATTAATAAAGTGATTCATCTGATAGATACTCCTGATTGTAGGAAGAAGTGTTGGATATGTCACATAAACATGTTGAAGCAATAAATAAAGGTAAAGGTACATAGTCTTACCAAACCATAGGACTGCTGTCTCGTTAGAGACAGATGTCTTGTGATGGTTTAACCTGAGGGTCACCACATCTCAGGTGAGGAGAGTGAATGAGGAGAGAGTCCTTAATAATGCTGCAGGGAAAAGGATAAGAGAGAGTAAGTGTATCAGTTTATTAAAGTGATGGAGGATTATAGAGCCTGAAGGGGTGAGATAGAAGGAGATATAGACTGGTTACATAGTGAGTCTACAATTTAATTAGCTATTATGGAAAGATTGGGTCAGTTAGACACTGTTTTCAATTTTTAAAAATTCATTTGTGGATTGTTTTAAGCGGACCCCAGTCGATGTTTTTATTCACTCAAGGGATTGGGTGTTGGTGGTTGTGCCAGCATTTATTGCCCGTCCTTAGTGCCCTTGAGAAGGTGGTGGTGAGCTGCCTTCTTGAACTGCTGCAGTTCATTTCCTGTGGGTTGAACCACAATGCCATTAGGGAGAGACTTCCAGGATTTTGATCCAGTGACAGTGAAGGAATGGCCATACATTTCTAAGTCCGTATGGTGAGCGGCTTGGAGAGGAACCTGAAAGTGATGGTGTTCCCCTGTATCTGCTGGCCTGTCCTTCTGGTTGTGAGTTGTCATTAGTTTGGAAGGTGCTGCCTAAGGATCTTTGGAGAATTTCTGCAGTGCATCTTGTAGATAGTACACACTGCTGTGACTGAGCATAGGTGGTGGAGGGAGTGGATGCTTGAGGATGTAGTGCCAATCAAGTGGGTTGCTTTATCCTGGAAGAGGACATATTTAGAGAAAGGACATCAGAAAGATAACTTAGGAAGTATAAGGACATCTGTAAATGTACTATTTTAGCTATCCAGAAAATTAAAAAAACACAACACCAGGTTATCGTTCAACAGGTTTATTTGGAAGCTCTAGCTTTCGGAGCACTGCTCCTTCATCAGGTAGCTGTGGAGCAGGACCATAATACACAGAATTTATAGCAAAAAGATTACAGTGTCATACAGCTGAAATGATATATTGAACAAACCTAGATTGCCATTAAAGTACAGAAAATAGGCATAGCAAATCAGTACCTATAAAGTTACATCCTTGTCAGTTAAACACAGAGAAACAAGTACAAATGGAAGCTGAGATTCAATATATGCTGGAGAATCACTTGATTGAACCTACAAAGCATCTGGATTTCACTGGTGGTGTTAATTCCTAAGCCAGATAATTCAATTAGATTCTGCATAGAGTTCAGAAAAGTACATGCAGTCACGAGTGTCCTCAGTTAGACTATTGTATTGACAGATTTGGTTGTGCTACATTTCTTTCTAAGATTCACCTATTAAAGCGGTACTGGAAAATGCTGTTAACGTCAAAGGGCTAAGGAGATGATAGCTTTTCTCAAACCAAATGGATTTATCAATGTTGTTTCATGCCATTTGGGTTTAAATGCATGACAGCTACATTTCAAAGGCTTATGAGTGAAATTGAAGTTGAAGTATCTAACTTATTTATTTAGGGGATGTCATAATATATAATAATACATGAGACGAACATGTAAAACACTTAGAGGACCTCCTTAAGCAATTACAGTTTGCTTAATTAGTGATAAATCTGGCCAAAAGTGAATTCACAAGAACATGAGTTACTTACCTAGTGTATATTATAGAACACAGGCAAATATTGCCAAGAATAGCAAAAGTGAAAGCAGTGATGAAATTCCTCATTCCTAAAATTATGCAAGAAATCATGAGATTTTTAGAATTATCTGTGTTTATAAGAAATTTGGACACAACTTTAGTACAATATCTGTATTTTTAATAATGTTGTTACATTAGCAGGTAATAATGGTATGGTCAGCCAGTGGTATAGTCAGCAAAAGGCAAAGAAGCCTTTGAGAAGCCGAAGGAAATCCTAATAAATGAGCTGGTTTTGGCTGCCCCTGCCTTTACCAAAATTTTCAAAACAGTAATTCATGCTAGAAACCGAAGCGTAGGTGCAGTTTTATTGTAAAATGTTGAGTCAGGAGTAGAAAAACTAGTGGAATACTTTTCCATGAAATTGAATCAATAACAAAGTAAGTACTCTATTTAGAAAAGGAAACTTCAGATCTTTAATACTTTGACATCTATGTCCAATGTTATTCCAGTGAAACATTAATCTTTACTGACCATAATCCACAGACATTCATTGAAAAATTTAAAACTTGAAATGCAAGACTGTTCAGATGGTGTCTATTGATTCAACCATTAAATGTAAAGGTTGTTCACATTACTGACAAGGAAAAACGTAATCACAGATGTATTTAAAAAAATGTAAAATGATGAAATAAGTTAAGAATGTTAAGAAATGGTAAGACTTTTATAAGAGGGAAGTGAGGATGAATGGATGTCAGTCTTATGTTTTGTTGTCTATGTGTCACATGTTACATGTGATGAAATGTATTTTTGAAATCACGTTTCATCATTTTTAAGGATGAAATCATGTAAAAGCCACATCTTTTTATCTTATTTAATTTTGGACTTTGGAATAAAAGACAAGAGATACTACTTTACACTGAGCAAAGAGATGGCCATAGTTTTAAAAATATGTTTATTGGAGAGCACTGTGAGTTGTACACAATATTGCTTTTTGCTAGAACAGTGAAAGCACCAAACTAACCTGTGTCTCTGTCCTGTGTGGAGGTACCAGAGAGTCTCCATTAACAGCTAGTTGGCTCCCACTTGCTTTTCTCTGCATTTTGTCCTCTTTCTTCATTCCAATCATTGGAGCAGCTGGAAGATAGTGTTGGCTATGCCATCCCATAAAACATTCAGGATCAAGCACTTCCTCGTCACAACGATGAAATGAAATTGGCCATTCTACAGTGGATCTGGATGAAAACCAGCCACAAGATCAGGTACAACTGCAAGAAGAGACACGAGAGAAGAAGCAAGCTGGGACTGTAAAGGAATTCACCACTGGCATGCAATCAGCAATGGCTATCTTCCCTGATCTCTCTTTCCACCAGAGAAGTGTAATGGAAGTGCAGATCTGAACAAAGGTTGACCAGGGAAAAGTGCAATTTCCTTCCCTATTTCGTGGTTTATTTTGTGAAAGATATTGAATTGAGTCATAGAGATGTACAACACAGAAACGGACTCTTCATCCATGCTGACCAGATATCCTGACCTAATCTATTCCCATATGCAAGCACTAATCCCTCTAAACCCTTTCTATTCATATACCCATCAAAATGCCTTTTAAATGCTGTCATAACACCAGACTCCACCTCTTTCTCTGGCAGCTCATTCCATACACACATCACCCTCTGTGTGAAAATGTTGCCCCTTAGGTCCCTTTTATATCTTTCCCCTCTCACCTGAAACCTATGTCCTCTAGTTCTGGACTCCCCCACCGCAGGGAAAAGACCTTGTCTATTAATCCTATCCATGCCCTCATGACTTTATAAATCTCTACAAGGTCACCCCTCAGCCTCCGACGCTCCAGAGAAAATAGCTCCAGCCTATTCCCTATATCTCAAATCCTCGAAACTTGGCAACATCCTTGTAAATCTTTTATGAAGATTGAGATTGAAAACAAAATTACTTATTTGAAAGGAAAAAAAGAGACTTTTAGAGATCTTTAGAGACTCTAAAAGGGGCAAATTCTCAACTAGTGAGTGAAAGACAGCACTCGTATGCAAACAAACTTGCCTCATCAGCAAATAGCTAAAAGGAATTGGAAGAAACAAAAAAAACAGATCAACTTCTGTGGTTCAGATTATTGCTATCAAACTGCATTTTCCTGATTTTCTTTTTCTCTCATCTTTAATACCCATGTCTTGCTTATGCCTTGCTTAACCTACAGTAAACAAAGATGGTCATAATAGTGAAATCATAATGCTATAAGCTGTGCTAAAAGTCAGATAAATTGTGGTTCTCTATTTAATTACTACTTGACATTGGGACGGATCAATTTTTAAATAACAATGCTGCTTTGGAAAGTAGATGGTTTTGGGAGATTATCGACACTCTGAGACTCCTTTTGTCTGTAGAGTTGTCATCCAAAATAACTAATGAGCATACTGTCATTTTAAAGGTGCAGGTATCAATTGTCTGAAATCAGGCCATTACAATAATTATAACTGTTGCTTAGTAAAGAACAGTAGATTATCTAACCATCTGATTACTTCAGATGATGGTCTTTTAACCTTAAAAATAGAGAGGGAGAAAAACTGCAGGCTGCTACAACTAAATTATGTAATGCACCTACATAAAATCTGCAGGAAAAGAAGACCACTGACATCACTAAGTTTTCAATATTTTTATCAATAATTAGAGGTCTTTTGGAAATAGAGTAACTTGTGTTAAGTTACAGTGTGCAAATTTGATTGAATAAAAGTTGAATTTACTCAACAACACTCCACATAGATAAAATATTGTTATCTCACCATGTTGTTTAAAAACTAATAGAACATAGGAAAGGGAATAGGCTATTCAGCCCTTCATTAAACCGGGACTGTATCCTCAATAGCACAATGATTCTGGATTCCTATCATTCATATCTTTATTAGGGTTGAATAGGTTCCCCGTTCTCCTCATCTTTGTTCTTGCCTTTGCATCACTTCATACACTAATCTTGCCATGTTTCAGTGACCTTTTGTAACCTTACATCCGCTTTGAAAGGTATTGCACATTTGTTCCTCTGCTCACTCACTAATATTCATATCCTCCATCATTAATGGCTAGTTGTTCATTTAGTCATTATGGTGAGGTCTTTTGTAGGTTTCTTTTGAACATGTTCATTTTCTTTGTCTTAATTTTCTCTCTTCTCCACTCCATTTCCATTTTTAACTTTCGCCCAATTAAATGGTTTAAGATACGTTAGAGGATCTGAGAAGTAATGTTGAAAAATGGCACAATTTATTGAATTTATTTTGTGTTGCACTTATCAGGATAAATTGCAAGAATACCATTAAAGGGAAAACTGACATTTATACTCTATGAAAGAAAAATTCCAATTGTCCTGATGAGTGCAATATGAAAGACTTCAACAAAATCTTCCACCCTCAGGCAACTGTCTGTGTGGAGTTTGCACATTTTACCCCATGTCTCCGTGGGTTTCCTCTGGGTGCTCTGATTTCCTCTCTCAGTTGAAAAATCCACCAGTTAGGTGGATTGGCCATGCTAAATTGCCAGGGATGTGCAGTCTCGGGGGATTGGCTTTGGGAAATGCAGCGTTCTGGGGATAGGGCACAGGGGTCTGGGTGAGATGCTATTCAGAGGGTTGGTATGGACTCGATGGGCTGAAGGCCTGCTTCCATACTATAGGGATTCTATGAAAATGTGTCTATTTTTCCAGCAATAACCAAGTTCTAAACTATCAAGAATTGATTTATAACTGAGGGTTACTATAGTAAACTGTTATTAGCTATTGTTAGAATCTATAGCCGAGTAACCCTTGGCAGTGTTGCATCTTCACTATTTTAGTCCAGCCTTTTAATCCTTTTTTGATAATTTTGGAATCTTATTCTAAAATGTTAATATATTAATAGGGGAAAATATACTCTTCCCAAAAATATACTTGTCTTTCTTTTTCAGGTAGCTTATAAAGCTAGCTCCATTTGAAAATGATCAGCGCACAGGAATAATTTGGCATTCTGCAAAGACTTGTTTTGTGTTGAACTTCGTTTTGTGGTTTACAGTAACAATTATCTGAACTGGACAATAGTTTAACATTGAGAATCCAATGATAATTATTTTTATTACTTGTCATTTGCAATAGTAATGCTACTTCACTATGGAGAATGTCTAATGTGTAAATCTGAACTGTAGTTTTCTTACTAGGATTTCAGTTCAGTTTAATACTATAGCTGTACTAATAATACTTTAGATTTATTCTTTCCAAAATTGGCTGTGTCAGGACAGATCATTTGTGAGCTATGCAACCCTAGGATTAAATGGTTCTAACTCTATTATTTGTGGTGAATGTGGTGAGGTATTGTTCAATTCACTTTCAGCAATGAATTAAAAAGCTTTGCCTAAGTATAAAATGCAAGATTACATTTCCTTTTGTATAATAATACCAATCTCCAAATAATTTAACAGCTTTGACGGATAATGGTGGTAGCTTTTATGAAATTATATTGTATTGTCATGCAATTATGA
The DNA here is from genome assembly GCF_004010195.1 of Chiloscyllium plagiosum. NCBI lineage: Eukaryota > Metazoa > Chordata > Chondrichthyes > Orectolobiformes > Hemiscylliidae > Chiloscyllium > Chiloscyllium plagiosum. The sequence continues at coordinate 32,224,455 of NC_057739.1, read as the reverse complement.
AAATGTTTTCTTTGATTTTCTAAGAAACATTTCCACTTCTTCTGTATGATTATAAATAAGGCAGTTAGATAATTATAGCATATAGTCACATAGTATGTACCGAAGGACTCTGGTAGCACAATTGTATTGTCCCTTCTTCTTGTTGCTCATCTCTGTGAGACAGCATTGTATACATAGATGAAGATACAGTAGAGATACGTAGATCTCTATAAAACTTAATTGCTTTATTAAGTACTTAAGTGAAAGATTCATACATTTACCTACGAGAGATATTTCAATCATTATCCTTTACTTTCTTGGGTTCTGGTACCAAGCATTATTACCTGGTAGAGTTACCAGTAGGCCAGGCTGGAACACTTCTCAGCAGATGCCGTGCCTCCTGACATAGGGTACCTCTTCACAGCTGTTAAGCTCAGAGTTACTGTTAAAATTGGGGCTTTCTTGGGCTGCTTTTTAGACAGTTCAGACCTGTGAAATTGGCATTCCAATTTCCTTATTTGGAATTGCTAGTGAAATGTGCCCAAATGGTTTTATTATACAAAACTCGAAATTGTAGAATTTCTTTGGTTTCTGCAAATCCTTCTCCCTTTTATGGTCTCAACTGTACCTTACCCCTAATTGGTTTTCATTGTAGCTGGAATGTCATTCTGTTCATTCTTTCTGTTCATTGGAAAATGTAGGGTAACAGGGATTGGGTGGGATGCTCTTCAGAGGTTTGGTGTTGACTCAATGGGGCAGGTGACCTGCTTCCACATTGTAGAGATTCTATTATGATTCTTGGGTGTGGTAACCTACTCACCTCAGAGAACTGTTTTTTTTTCCTACAAAGTCTTCTGTCTGGCTTACAGATAACTTGTTCCAGTCCATCACAAAATCTCATATTGACTGGGGTGACATGTTGGCTCAGTGGTTAGCACTCCTGTCTCATAGCGCCAGAGATCCAGGTTTGATTCTGGCCTCGGGCGACTGCCTGTGTGGAGTTTGCACTTTCTCCTTGTGTCTGCATTGGTTTCCTCCCACAGTCCAAAGATATACAGGTTTCGTGGCTTGGCCATGCTAAATTGTACATTGTACCCAGGGATGTGTAGGCTAGATGGATTAGCTATGGTAGATGTGGGGTTACAGGATATGGTAAAGGGCTGAATCTGGGAGGATGCTCTTCAGGGGGTCAATGTGAACTCAATGGGCCAATTGGCCTCCTTCTTGTTGGTAGGAGTTCTATGGTTCTATGTTTTCCATATCTTTGGCCTTATCCAACACTCTGAACCAGAAAACCTGAGATAAGTCCCACCCGCGAAGGAGGTGGGTGTATCATAACATGCACCAAAAGGTGTAGGGTGGCACAGTGGCTCAGTGGTTAGCACTGCTGCCTCACAGCACCAGGGTTCCAGGTTCACTTCCAACCTCGGGAGTCTGTGTGGAGTTTGCACATTTTCCCCGTGTCTGCATGGGTTTCCTCCAGGTGCTCTGGTTTCCTCTCACATTCCGAAGATGTGCAGGTCAGGCGAATTGGCCATGCTAAATTGCCCATAGTGCAAGGTGCATTAGTCAGAGGGAAATGGGTATGGATGGGTTACTCTTCAGAGGGTGGTTGAGTCGAAGGGCCTGTTTCCACACCATAGGGAATCTAATCAAAAAAAAGGTTGATTGAAAATAATTTATGATATATACCTTACAATTGGCAAAAGAAAATAATATTGTGCCTGTAATAGTCCTGTAAAATGGATATGCAAACAAAACTCTGACTAAAATAGAATGGAGAATTAAAGGATTTAGATTCATTCGATCTTTGCTACTTTTTATATTGTGCTGCTAAAATGGCTCTCTGTGCACTTTCACAGTGTAGGGGCTGGAAGATTCAGTTAAAGTGAAAAACTTGTTTGTCTTTCTGTGAGCAAAAATTTGTAGCAGTCAGATATCAGCCTTTAGTCAATGAAATAAACAACTTGTTCAAGAACGATGTCAGTGAAAATACCTAAGCTTCATACCAATTATTACCTGTTGAATGGCGCTCAATAATTTCTGAATGATAACTTAAAGCCACAACTATCTAAACAGAAGGTGACCAGTTTTGTAACTCACTTTTTAACCATGTGCCATTTTTCTTTGTGAATTGAGGGAAAATGCAACAATTGCATGCTTTGAATAGTTTAGCTACGGTTTCACAGGCAGCCTGAACTGGTGATAAGGTTTTCCAAGACAATTGTTGGTGCAGTTTTCCTGCATATAATTTCTCATTATCGTTAATTATTTGCTCATTAAATAGATGTGTAATGCTTCCTTGGTTTTTATTGCATTTTCCTTTAGAGAGTTTTCCAGCCCCTCAGCCTGGAGCCTCCCATGACCTTGAAAGTTGTGCTGGTATTGAGTATAAGGCTGTTGCCCCACATTTGCTTTATGGCTCAAAGTTTCAAGTGGGGTTGGAATGTAAATTGCTATTTGCAATGCAAGGCATGTTTTTTTTTAAATTTTGCATTTTACTGCTGATCTAATTTAATTATAAATGATCAGTATGCTGTAAAAATTACTGCAGGCAGTATGGAATCTGTACTAATTCAATCAAAGAACACAGTTGTCTTTCGGGATTATTTTATTTTTATGAAGTCAGTCACTAAAATAAGTTAGCTACGTATTGAACTATGGCATGATTCAACTCAGAAAGTTCGCGAATCGCTTTCAAAGCTAAATGCTCACTAAGATCCCTTATGACCATAAGGTAAAGGAGCAGAATTAGGCCATTTGGCCCTTCGAGTTTGCTCCACTGATATGTTTCTCAATCCCAATCTCCTGATTTCTCCCAGTAACCCTCAATCTCCTTACTCATCAAGAATTTATTTATCTCTGTCTTAAATATACTCAATGACTTGCCCTTCACAGTCCTCTGAGGCAATGAGTTCCATAGATTAACCAGCTTCTGGCTAAAGAAATTCCTCCCCATCTCAGTTCTGAAAAGAAAAAAACATGTCTTCACTCTGAGGCTGTGCCCTCTGGTCCTAGTCTCTCCTACTCATGGAAACATCTTCTCCAAGTCCACTCCAAAGAGGCCTCTCAGCACTCTGTGTGTTTCAATCAGATCACACACCCTGCTTTTCCATCCGTCTTATGCTCCCTTGATCAGAAGCATCATATACAAGCTTTGTTTCATGTTAAGCAGAAAATGCAAAAAGTTGTTCCAGCTTTTGTCAATAGACAATAGACAATAGACAATAGGTGCAGGAGTAGGCCATTCTGCCCTTTGAGCCTGCACCACCATTCATTATGATCATGGCTGATCATCCTCAATCAGTATCCTGTTCCTGCCTTATCTCCATAACCCTTGATTCCACTATCCTTGAGAGCTCTATCCAACTCTTTCTTAAATGAATCCAGAGACTGGGCCTCCACTGCCCTCTGGGGAAGAGCATTCCACACAGCCACCAATCTCTGGGTGAAGAAGTTTCTCCTCATCTCTGTCCTAAATGGCCTTCCCCTTATTTTTAAGCTGTTTCCTCTGGTTCGGGATTCACCCATCAGCGGAAACATGTTTCCTGCCTCCAGAGTGTCCTTTCTACTTTTGTCTATACCTCCATGTATGTTAGGACGTAGAGAAAGATTATGTTTCAGATGACACTGAAAGCACTTTTGAAAGTTGATGCAAATTTAACAAATATACCTGATTCAAAATTATTCAAGAATGGAGGGAGACAGAGAGAAGAAACCGTGGGCTAGTTAGTCTAACATCTGTTTAGAAGAAAATCTGGATTAAAGCTACACTAAATTTTGATCAACAAATGATTCAAGGATTACGAAGGGCAAAAGGGAGAGTGGACTTGAGATCACAATTCTGTCAACCTCAGTGAATGGTAAACAAGGCTTGATGGGCTGAATGGCTTACTTCTGCTGCTGTTTGAGAACCAAGAAGAATACAGAAGGTTCAGAGGGAAAGTGAAAAAGCAAATAAGAGAAGTGAAGAAGGATTATGGGAAAAGACTGGTGGCCAACATGAAGGAATATCCCAAAGTCGTCTATAGGCAGGAGTGAAGGGACCTGGGTACATTGATGCATTGATCACTGAAGGAGGAAAGATAGGAAGAGAAGGCAGTTAACAAAGCATGCAGTGTTCTGAGTTTATGAATAAGAACATAGAGTACAAGTGCAAGGAGATTATAGTGAACTTATATAAATACATGTTATACGTCTGGAATATTTTGTGTAGTCTGGACACCAAATTATAGTGAACAGCCATAAGAGATTTGCAAATTTATTCCAGGATGAGAAACTTCAGTTATGAGGTTAGACTAGTGTGGTTGGGACTGTTCACCTTGGAGAGAAGAAGGCTGAGGAGATCTGATTAAAGTCTTCAAAATCATGAAATGTCTGGATGGCATAGATAGGAAAAAAACTGTATCCACTTATAAAAGATCAAGAATGAGATAGTACAGAAATAAGTCATTTGTGAATGTGGAAAATGTGATATTAATTAAAAAAAAACCTTTTTCACACAAAAAGCAGTTTGGGTGGAATATGCTACCTGTAAGTATGGCAGAGGCAGAGTCAATGGTTATTTGAATAGAAATAATAGGAAAAAGAAAGGTGAATGGCACTAAGTCATAATGCTTATTGTAAAGCTGCGTGCAGACACAAGGGGCTACCTGCTGCACTGTAGCAGTTCCGTAAATGCGATCTTTCTCACCTCCCTTCTTTCTTAGCTGAAGCCTGGCTCCCTTGTTAATTTGGACTTCCACGTATACTTTGATAAGTTGGATCCAGATATTACTGTCAATGTTTGAATTTTGTCAGTGATTATGGATGGACTTCTGGTCATGTCATGGTTATTTTCAATTAGTTGCTTTTGATGACATATTTTAGTGGAGAAATCTTTTGGAGAAAAGAAATTGAATTATTTTGTGAGGAGAAGAATAATGTTCCTACAGACATTAAAACAAATTGATAAGCCTCCAGTTAAATGTACAATAAGCCTTACAAAGCCTTTGATCTGATCTGAATTAGTTAATCCCATTTAAAGTAGTGGAGGAGACTTCATATTTGACCTCAATTTTCATGCACAATTGGATTGTCCAATGAAGTATATGTGTGTATATTGAAAAATAAGTGTATAATGGCAATGGCAATCAACTGGCAATCTTTCACTTAGCATAAATAAACCACAAACTGGTTGTTGTTATTGGAGGTCAAGCTGCTTAGCTCCAGGACATCACCGGAGAAGTTTCTTGGGTTATGTCCAGTGCCCAAACATGTGTAACTCCTCCACTAAAGGTTATCTTCCAGCAGAAGTAGGGATGTTCCCAGGTGATGTTCAGTACCATTTGCAACTACTTGGATAATAGAACAATATGCGCTGGCATACAGCAAGACCCTGTCACAATTCAGACCTGGACTGATTAAGGACAAGTAATATTTGTGTCAGGAAAGGGTCAGCCAGTGACTATCGCTAACAAAGGGGGAATTTAACCATGTCCCTTTGATACTCAGTGGCATTGCGATCGCTGAATTCTCACCATCAACACCCTAGAGGGGTTTACTATTGACAATAATCTTGACAGCTAGCCATATAAATAAAATGGCTACAAGAACAGGAGTATTATAAGCCTGGTAACTTTGGCTGAGGGGGAAATGGATTAAAAAGGCAAGGTAAGACAACGCAAGGTTCAGATGACATCAGTATCCAGGTAAGCTTAGAAAGAGTGCTCTGACAGCCACTGAAGAGCCTAGAGGTACACTCTGCTCTAGTCTGTAAGCTGGGTGCATGTCCCTTAGAGCAGTGTCCTTGCTGCAGCATTATAATAATGGTTGTCAGTGCAGCCCGAGTTGCTGCGTCGAAGTGCAATATTGTCCTGTAAGTGGATTGCCAATGTGCCATGATATTTCTCAGATGCTGGCATATGTCAGATGTCAATGTCCAGCAATGTAAGGTGCATGTGGCTGGTGCCAATGGATGGTGCCTTGAGATGTTGATGCCTGGTTTCCAAAATGGAGAGGGAGTTAGAGGTTGGTCCGAACAAGTAGTGAACTCAATCCATCAGGAGCTCTTTCTGCTTTCCTTATTGAGTTTTCCCAAAGCTGAGCTTGTTGGTAAGTTTGGTAAGAATGGAGACTAAATAATGTGATGAAGCAAGTTGAGCTGTTAACAAGATATTTAATGTGCAATAATGACTGTCAGTTGGCAACTCGCCAGTGCCTAGCAACAGTGAAAAACATAAAAGATGGTGTGAGTTGCTTCTGACATCAAGATGATCCTTGCCACAATTATTACTCAGTTCTGCCACACACCTTGTTGTAGTCCACATTGCCCAGACCCCAATAAGATTCCTCCTTTATATAACCATTCCTTCACTGTAGTTTGGGTAAAATTATGGAGCTCCCTTCCTAATTGCAATGTAGATGTCATTTGCACCCCAGAGGCTACAGTGGTGCAAGAAAGCCGCTCAGCACCACGTTTTCCAGTGCAACGGGCACTGACAACACATGCTAGCATTGCCAGCAGCACTCAAATCCCAAGAACTGTTTTAAAAAAAAACCTGAACTGAAAACAGAAAATGCTGAAATTCTCTGCTGAAATGGCAGTATCTGTGGGAAATAAAACAAAGTTAACATTTCAGGTTAATGACCTTTCATTCAAACGTGTGTGAAATTTAAAGTACTTTTAAAGAATTTGATTTGATTCTGAATCCTTTCGGCAAACTCCAGTTCATAATTATAGAACAATACAGGGGAGAAGACCCTTTTCCTAATTGTGCCCATGTTGGTGCTTTGATTAAACATTCCAGTTGTTCCTCCTCTTTTGCTTTCAAATATTTTTCCAGCTTCCCCTTGAAATATATAATTGAATATACTTTAACTGACCTGCCAGGCAATCCATTATCAGCCCCAGTAACAATTTGTTGTATAAAAATCCTGTCCTTCTTCACACCTTGGATTCTTTTGGCAGTTACTTTAAATCTGTATCCATGGGTTATCATCCATTTTGCCAACTCAGTCAGTAGCTGTCCAGCTTACATACACAGAACAGACAGTTGGAAAAGGTACCATATCTCAAGATGTACTGCTGCTTTCTGTAAGGAGAAGAAAACAGGAGGAGGACTTTAAAAGAAAATGCAACATAGTGTGAAGTTTAATAACAGGGTATTGCAAGAATGGATCAATCCGTTGTCACATGGAATGTATATGGCCCACTGTTTGCCATTCTTTAGCTGGCATTCAAACCTGAACTGAGACCTGAGTGCAAAAGTTACAAGAAATCAGACAGCACTGCAGCAAAACTAGGATGGAAATCAGTTAGTTCAGTTAGTTGAATGGCTGGTTTGTGATGGAGGAACGATTCCAACAAGTGGGTTCAATTTGCACACTGGCTGAGGTCACCATAAAGATACTGCCATCTTGACCTCACTGTTGCCTGATGCATGGTGACCCTTGGGTTAAACTCACCATCACTCATTTCTCTCTATGGAATTTACTCATGCTTGGGCATTTGGTGCATCATAGAATTACTAAAATGTAATAATTTGTATTGCCTGTAACGTGATTTAACTCCTTTCAAGTATGCCTGACAGAAATTAACAAACATTACCTCCATCTGAAAGAATGTTGATTTCACTCTGGTGTCAGTACTTGTTCGTGGTAGAATTGAGGACCCAGGCGTGTGACCTACTTCTGGAATGTCCAGTATTGAAGGAACTGGGATCCTCCAGAACAGAAATTTTCAGCTACATTGGGTAAATGCCACCTCCTTTTTCAATTTCTTCCTGGGAGTTGAGGTGGAAAACCTCTTGATTTCAGAGAACATGATCCAGCCACATTTTGTGCCTCTGAAGCCAGAGTAATAGGTTTCCTCACCTGCCTTAAAGGGCACGGCTGACTTAGTTGAGTATTCATAACAATTTTGGCTGATTTCTTGGCCATTATTCGTCTGATAATGTACAGCAAGTGACAAGATTCATTCTCATGACTCAGGATTCTGTGTTACCAGTCCAACATTAGAGAGAACACCTCATCAGTATGCTAATATACCACCATTCCCTATGTGGAAGTGTATGTTTCTGATAGTAAAAACACTTTAGCAGAATCTAAATGGATATTTTGTTTCCTGGCAAGTATAAGGTTAGTGGCGCCATTGTTAAAATTCCATGGTGCATTTGTATAGAGTGGTTTATGCACATATTGGAATGTTTGTGTGTTTTAATGTTTATATTGTTAAATGCATCCAATCTGTGCAAATGTTGAATTATTTTTTGAAAAGTAAACAATTCAAAAAAAGCGGATTTCTCTACTCACACTGAGCTGATTGCATATCCATATAAAGTAACACATCGACACTAGAACTGCCCAGGAAACAGAACAGTGAAGTGATAAGTTGAAGTGTGAAAAAGACCAGGGAATCTGACGTAGTGGTTATGATCTGCCTGAGCCAGTATTCCTTCCCTTTCCTGAGTATCACATTTTTGAGATTCTCTTCCTCCTCCTAAAATGCTACATTCATCTTATATCATTTTTGTCCATCTGTGTAGAACCCAGGGGGTAAAATAAAAGCTGAAGAAGAAAATGCTGATGAACTGAATTGCTCCATAAAGTTCAAAGTGATGGTGGTAAATGTCACGGCTCACTGGGGAAGCACACTGAGGCTCAATTCCAGCTATTCCCTGAGTCATCACAAAAGTTAAAGTTTTCAAAAGAAAAATGCAAAGTCCCCAAGCAACCTGATTTTCAGGCTTAGATTCATAGAAGCCCAAACCAGATTCTGTACTTAACAAAAATCACTATTAAATACAGGTAATTAGATGCTAGTTACAAGTAAGCAACTAACTTAAATTAAAACTCTAAACCACTTTTCTCCTCTTAACCCTCCTCCCCTTGCAAATACACACACAGATATAAATAAAGGGAGAAAAGATATGTGTGATGAGAACACTGGTAAAATAGTTCTGTGATCTTTATCCATAAGATCTGTGGAGTTGATTCTTGCTGATCTGAAATGTTTTCCTTGACCTTTCTTTATGTGAAAACTTCCAGTTTGCATGAAATACGGGGTGGCTGGTTCTTTTTTTTTATTTGATTTACTATTGTCACATGTACCTAGGTACAGTGAAAAGTTTTGCTTTTCATGCAGTATAGACAGATCATACCATACTAAATGTATAAGGGTAATACCATATTATGACTGCAGAAAAGTGCACAAAAACAAGGTCAAATTTAAATATGAAATTTTAGAGGTCCATTCTGAAGTCTAATAACAGCAGAGAAGAAGCAGTTCTTGAATCTGTTAGTACATGTGTTTAAGCTTATCTCTTATGCAATAGCTTATCTAATTCAAAGCTACAACTTGTAACAAGGAAAGATAAGCTGGTGTTCTTGTGGTTAAATGTGATTACTGCACAAAACTGAGAGAGATAGGGATTTTGGCTGCTGCAGATCTCTTCATTTCTCTTCTGGTCTGACAAAGTTTCTCTCTGCCTTGTTCACAGCCCAATCTGTTCAGCTGTTTGACAACCAATTACATAATTATGAACAGACAGAGGACCTTTGTCATTGATAACTGGTCCCTAGTCCACAACCAATCAACTTCACTTATAAACAACCCCTTGGCTCCAGTTCATCTGCATGCATATTGCTCAAACACACAACTTCACAAACAGGGTTCAGAAAAAGTATCAAATTCCTTATTTTGAAAACATGCAGCTATTATTGTAAATCCCTGGGTTTCAGACAATTCCTTTTCAGTTAGTTCACAGTTTCAAATATAGTAAGATAGAGTCTTTTCATAAATGAGAAGCCATTGTGCTATGATCATTTCAGCAAAGTCTTATTTTGTGAAGTATTTTAGCAGTATGGTTGAATCTATCCTTTTCCTGAAAATTGAAAAAGTAATTGCAAAATTGCTTTAAAAGAATATGTAACTCAAGTTAGGATGACCATGCCCAGGAGATGTGACTCCAGCAGAATATCTAATTAAAGTATTTTTTTGAAGTACTATCTGGAGTTTCACTTCTTGAAAAAAAGGTGATTGATCAAGAGTTTATATGTCCAGGACCCTGGTGCTGGCTAATATTATCCATAAGAGTAAAAAATCCTTAAGGGTTTCTAAATTTTATGTAAGAGAACAATTTGGTCAGAGATATTAATGTTGGGGTCAGTGGGTTTGGAGGTAGGAAATTGTATTAGAATCAAAATGTCTGTAATTCATTGAGAAGAGAGTGGTAATATGGGAGTTGCCATTGTGCTGCCAGACCATAGGGCTGTTCTCTCATTAGAGAGAGACGACTGGTGGTAAGTTAATCTGAGGGCCACCATACGTCAGGCAAGGGGAGATGTTGAGAAGGAGAGTCCTTCATGGTAACCTCAGCTGGTGATGGGAATTGAACCCACACTGTTGGCATCGCACTGCTTTGTAAACATCTAGCTAACTGAGCTAAATCAACCCCGGTGGTAATGTAATGCAGTATTGAGTGCGGAACCAGTGTAGTCTGCTTACCCTTGTGTGGAATGGGGAGAAAAGATGGGTGGTGTAGGTTCATTTTGTGCAGACATTGAAGCTCAAGATTAGTCCATTAAGCCACAAAATTTTGTTTACAGTATAATACAGCCAATAGAAAAACATTGACAGTTGCCATTTAACAGGCTAGTTCTCCCTGATACTGGCATTATGTATCAGGAGTACTGTGGTAAGTTGTATACATGAGGAAGCATTCCATTTTGCTGACAAACAACTGTATGTTTATACTTCTTACAGTTTGAATGGCTTCTTCATTTATGCCATTATGTACCATCAGTACTGAGGATTACAGAGAGCTATGTATGACTCCAAGTAACTGAAAAACCAAATAAAGACTCATCTATATTATGGATAGTTAATGTAAGTAGTACAGTCCACAAAAGTTTAAAGAAAATTGTTTGGCACCCTTATCAGCTTTCATCTCTTTTTCAGGTTGGAATGATATAACTAGTGGAGTGCTATAAGGAACAGTCCTAAGCCTCAATTTTTTACAGATTGGAGAACACAGAAAAGAGTGTAATTTATCCAGATTTGCTGACAATAAATAGAAGGCATGTTGTGATAAGAGCATAAGAATTCTGCGAGAAATACAGATAGGTTGAATGATTGGACTAAAACTAAGCAGAAGGAGTGTAGGGAAGTTTGAGATCATTCACTTTGGTAGGAAGAATCAAAGGTAGACTATTATTTAAATTGAGAGTGACTCAAACAAAATGCAGCACAGAGGGATGTTGATGCTCTGATACATGAAATGAAAAGGTAGCATGCAGATTCAGCAAGTTGGGGTTTTGGTTCAAAGATAGGGAGGTTTATTACAATATTACAGACTATTGGTAAGGCCTCTTCTGGAGAGAGGTGTACAATTTTGGTGATAGTATTTTAAAAAGATTGTGTTGACTTTGGAGGCTGTTCAAAAGAGATTCACTGGGTTGATTTCCGGGAAGGGATGGAAATGTGTTGCTGGAAAAGCGCAGCAGGTCAGGCAGCATCTAGGGAACAGGAGAATCGACGTTTCGGGCATAAGCCCTTCTTCAGGATTCCTGAAGAAGGGCTTATGCCCGAAACGTCGATTCTCCTGTTCCCTAGATGCTGCCTGACCTGCTGCGCTTTTCCAGCAACACATTTCCATCTCTGATCTCCAGCATCTGCAGACCTCACTTTCTCCTCAATGATTTCCGGGAAGGAGCTGGGTTGACTAGGCAAGAACGCCTGAGCAGGTTAGGCTTTATTCATTACACTTTAGAAGGATAAAGAGTGACCTTATTGACAAAAAGAAGATTTTGAGGCAGTTTGACAGGGTAGACATTGAGAAGATGTTTCCACTAGTGAGGATATCTCTCACAAGGGAACAGTTACAGAAGGAGGGGTCACTCATTTAAAACTGAGATGCGAAGGAATTTCTTCTTTCAGAAGATAGTGTATGTCTGGAATGCTTTACTCCACAGAGTTGTGGTGGCTAGATTCTGAAGGTATTCAAAGACAAGGTAGATAGATTTTTAAAATATTGGAGATCTGAGGGCCATGAGGAACTGGTTAAAAAAAAGAGAAGTTGAGGCCGGAGACATTTCAGCTGTGATCTTACTGAATGGTGGGCCTACACCTGCTCCAATGTCTTATGTCTTGCATTCGTGTGTTTAAATCCCTGTCTCCTTGTTCAGTTTTCTGTAAAAGATTCCAAGCAGAACAATGCTCTCCAACCTTCATCATCCAACTAGCACCATTACAACAGGTTGTCTAATTATTTATCTTACGACTTTTGTAGGGCCTTGCTGTTTGCATATTGACAACTGCATACCCTACAGTAGAACAGTGATACATTTCAAAATACCTAATTGGCTGTAAAATGTTTGAGGGTGTCCTGAGTATATGCATGTATTCTATCGAGGCAAGTTCTTTCTTTATCATGGACCTTGACTCCAGCAATTCTTCCTTAGCCAATTTCCTTTCTCTAATGTGTAAACTTACATGTTAACAGTTTATTTTTCCAATATACAACAGTAACTATTAATAATTAAAATTTATAATCACATTGATATATATTGTTATGACACGGGGTAAATCCCTCTGTTAATTTAAATCAGCAACAAAGAAAAGATTCACCCTGTGTTTAAAAACAAATTTTTAAATCTGTTAAAATTTGAGAGGCAAAGAACTATCCCAAACTCACAATTTAAAGTAGAAATCAGCAACTTTATTCTTTAAGTCTAACAGAGGATATTAACTAACAACTATTTACATCTCCTTTCTCTTAAACCTATCTTTTACCTCCAACTCTACAAAACTGGTCTGATAAAAAACCCCAATTAAGATTTACAAAAAAAAAGTATAATTTCAAAACCAGGCAGCTTTCTCTGTATTTCTCTCTTCTTTTCTTCTTGGAGATTCTGCTTCCCAGGTCTTTGATAGATAAAGATACCTTTCAGAGAGCAGATCTTTCTGCAATCAGTCTTGTTGGTGCTGGTTGCTCTTTGCCATTCTGGCTAACTGTCTAAAAAACCCCAATTAAGACTTACAAAAAAAAAGTGTATTATTTCAAAACCAGGCAGCTTTCTCTGTATTTCTGTCTTTTCTTCTTCTTGGAGATTCTGCTTCCCAGATCTTTGATAGATAAAGATACCTTTCAGAGAGCAGATCTTTCTGCAAGCAGTCTTGTTGGTGCTGGTTGCTCTTTGCCATTCTGGCTAACTGTCCAAAATGTCTGATATTTATACCCCAAAACATCGGATCATTGTATTGGTTTGATGGTCACCCAAAATAGTAAGATTCAAATTCAATTGGACTTTTGTATCTGGGGCATCATTTAAACTATTGGCCAATTTTGAATTTGTTTGTGTGTCCTGGAAACACAGCACCAGATATGTGTTTCAACCCAAATGTTACATTTGTAAATGTTCAGCACACTTTGATAACCAGAAATGTCAGCTCCCTTAAACATACAGTACACCCACAACTTTATAACACCTCCCCTCGAAGAAAAAAAAAATCATAATGAAAAGAGAGTTTCATTCTTTTTTATATTCTTCAAACACATTAACATAACATACAGATAACTTTAATCTAAGTTCACCTTAACTTCTTCCCATATATATAACATTGGACAAGTACAAATCTCATCTAAACTTTATCAGTTAAATCTACGATTACATTCTTACGACCCACAACATGTACGATTTTGAAATTAAAAGTCTGTGACGTAAGTTTCCAACTAAATAACCGCATATTCTTGTCTTTAAAGTGTTCTAAGAATGTAAGAGGATTGTGATCTATGTACACAACCCTCTCCGACAGATTGTTCATGATATACACATTAAAATTTTGTAAAGCCAGTACCAAACTCAATAGACCTTTTTCGATCATGGAGTATTTCCTCTGATGGATGTTGAGTCTCTTCGAAAAGTAACTAAAGGGCAGTTCAGACCCATCGTCACCTTTCTGTAGCAGTACAGCTCCAACTCCTATGCCATGATCATCAATGGCTACTTTAAAAGGCTTTAAAAAATTGGTGTACCTAAAACTGGTTTGGTGGTTAATATCGATTTCAAATGGTCGAATGCCTCCTGGCTTTGTTTCGTCCTTCAAAACTTTGTATTCTTCTTCAGAAAAGACCGGTTAACAGCATCACTACACTGCTGAAGTTTGGAATGGACTTGCGATAGAATCTGCTTACTCCTAAGAATCTAAACACCTCTTTCTTAGAGATTGATCGTGGAAATTCTTTGATGGCCTTCGCCTTTGCATTCCAAGGGAGTCAACCTTCCATGACCGATGTTATGTCCCAAGAATGTCACCTCTGCTTTCGTGAATTCAGTTTTGTTTAAGTTACCACCAGTTTTGCTTCTCGTAGTCATTCAAAGAGCTTTGCCAACTATACGATGTGATCTTTCCAGGACTTAGTAAAGATCACTACATTGTCCAAATAGACTGCACAGTTTGTTAACCCCACTACAGCTCTGTTCATGAGTTTCTGGAATGCAGCAGGTGCATTCTTCATTCCATGATATAGCCCATTTGAGATTACAAGCGCAGAAATTTCTTTTGCTGTCTCTGATAAAGGTACCTGCCAGGAACCACACAACAAGTCCAACTTAGGGATGTAACTGGCTTGTCCAACTTTCTCTATACAGTCCTCCAATCTAGGAATTGGATAAGAGTCCGATTTTGTAACGGTGTTGACCTTCCGATAATCCATGCAGAATCGTTGAGTCCCATCCAATTTGGGAATTAAGACGATCGGCAAACTCCATTCGCTCTGACTTGGGTAAATAATATCCTTATTCAGCATGGCCTCCACCTCCTTCTGGACCTGTCTGGCTTTGAAAGGATTAAACCAATAAGGGTGCTTTTTTATCAGAGCAGTATTCTCTATGTCTACTTCGTGTACAACAGCATTAATCCTCCCCAATCTGATTCTGATATGTCCTTATACTGCAATAACAAATTCTCAAACACTTAAAATAGTCTGTTTGACCTCTTCATAATCTCTTGACCCTCACCTGACAGCTCAGCAAATACCTCACTAGCTCTGCCTACCAGTTTAGTCTGATCTAGTGTTATCCATAAATCCTCGGACCACTCCATCTGACTAGTGAATTTTTCAAATGAAATGAAGAAGGCTTCAATGGATTTTTCATCAAAATGTGGCAGAGTTTGATATATTTGTATATAACACTACCTTCTGTTTTAAAATCCATCCTGTTAATTTGACCTTGCTGACTAAGTCATAACTTCGCAAGTTCAAATTCTCTCTCTGTTTGCTCAGATAGGAATCTCTCTTTCTTTTTTCCCCTCTCCCTTTCTTCTCGCTCTCTTTGCTCAGCTAAGAATGTTCTCTCTCTCTGTTTATCTTCTAACTCCATTTTTCTCAATTGTAATTTAAGTTTTTCTACCTCTACTGCACTTGTCTCTTTCACTGACACACCTAAGTGTTTGAGTAATTCCCTTACAATTTCAGCTTTACTTTTGTCCTTGGTTAAACTCAAATCTAACATCTTTGCTAATTCTAAGATCTAGAACACTAACCTGCAAGTGTTTAAATCTGCCAGGCTTTTTTGTCCTCCACATCTATTCAAATCTGTCCAAATATCAGACTGGATCTGTCTAAATCTGTTCAAATAATGAATCCAAGAACCAAACTGTTCAAATTCCAGACGAGCCCCCAAAACTGTTACAACATTTGCTAAACCTCCTCTGCTAATTTAAACCAGCAACATAGGAAATATTTACCCTCTGCTGTAATCTGTTAAAATTTAAGAGGCAAAGAACTATCCCAAAAGTCACTATTTAAAGTAGAAATTAACAACTTTATTCTTTAAGTCTAACAGAGAATGTTAACTAACAACTACTTACATCTCCTTTCTCTTAAATCTATCTTTTATCTCCAACTCTACAAAACTGGTCTGATAAAAAAAAATTAAGATTTACAAAAAAGAGCATACTATTTCAAAACCAGGCAGCTTTTGGTTCTTCTCTGAATTCCTGTCTTCTTTTCTTCTTCTTGGAGATTCTGCTTCCCAGTTCTTTGATAGATAAAGATACCTTTCAGAGAGCAGATCTTTCTGCAAGCAGTCTTGTTGGTGCTGGCTGCTCTTCGCCACTTTGGCTAACTGTTCAAAATGTCTCATATTTATACCCCAAAACATCGGATCATTGTATTGGTTTGATGTCACCCATAATAATAAGATTCAAATTCAATTGGACTTTTGTATCTGGGGCATCATTTAAACTGATTGGCCAAAGTTTAACACCATCAAAACTAATGTCATTTACAAGATACCATGCAAGAACTGTAAAAAAAACTACATTGGACAAACTAGCAGGAAATTTCCCACCAGGATGCATGAACACTAATTGGCCACTAAAATACACAACCCACTATCACTAGTTTGTATACATACAGACAAAGGACACCACTTTGACTAGGCAACACACACATCCAAAGACAGATGAAATAAAGACACACACAAGAATTCTGAGAGGCATGGCATTCTAACCAGAGCTCCATCAATAAACATATTGATTTAGATCCTATCTACCTCTCCTTGAAAAAAAGAACTTGAAACGATATCACCCACCTTAAGAAACCAAAATCTATAAATAGAGAGGTGGGACATACCACCAGCACTTCACCGGAGACTCTCTCTGATGATGTTACCTAGTATGGTGACGAAACGTCTGAAAACAAACCTTCAAGCTCAGCGAGTTAACTTACATACTTATCATCAACCTGAGCTACAAATCTTTTCAAAAATCGCTAATTTTGGATTTGTCTCACCAAAGATGGCTGTGGTAAAGTAGGCTTGTTCTCTCCGTCGGTTTTTCTTTGTCTTCTTCTTTTCTAATTTTTCTTCCTTTTAAGCATTTTTGGTTTATTCTTATTTCGACTTACTTACCTAGTGAAGAGAATTCGGTCATGGAGGCAGCAGTGGCAATGGCATCGCAGCTTTGTTGGGTCCAGAGCATGGCAGCAGGTGTCTGGATTGGGAGTTCGGTGGTCAAAGATCAAGCCAAATGGGGGAAGAATGAGTCCAAAGGAGTAGTGAGGGAGGTGCCCTGGTATCTGGCAACAGGAATAGTAACATTATTTATGTTTCACTGTATTCCTACATCCTTGTACTTAAATGCACTTGACAATAAAATCTGATCTAATCTCATGGTGGCTCAGTGGTTAGCACTGCTGCCTCAAGCACCAGAAACCCATGTTCAATTCCCCCCTCGGGCAACTGTCTATGTGGATTTTGCACATTCTCCCCGTGTCTGCATGGGTTTCCTCTGGTTTCTTCCCACAATCCAAAGATGTGCAGGTTAGGTGAATTGGCCATGCTAAATTGCACGTAGTGTTAGGTGCATTAGTCAGGGGTGAATGTAGGGGCATGGGTCTGGGTGGGTTGCTCTTTGGAGTGTTGGTGTGGACTTGTTGGGCCGAAGGGCCTGTTTCCACACTGTAGGGAATCTAATCTAATCCAATTTCTTGCCACTATGTCAATTGTATGCTTTATATGTCTAATTCTGCAGATTAACATTCAGAATTGTTGATTGATTGGATTGTGGCACAAATATGTTTCTGTTCAGTTTGTAAAATGTCTTCGCTAAGTGTAATTTAGCTTCAAGCAGACAGGCAGGGAAATCATGCAGTGGGTGGCATTCAGTGTCAATCACACTGTGAATGTGGGAGCCTTAAAGAAGGGATGTCTAAATGTGTGGTAGATTTACAAGAAAGCACGCATATTTACCATTTTTATCTGTGTTTTTAGAAATCTCATTCAAGTGTAACCCTCATCTGCCAGTAAATTTAATGTCTCAAGAGTGCACCCATTGAACGAGTTTCATCTGCACTAAAGAATAATACAAGTTACTAAGTTGGAAATGTGAACTGTAGCTGTGAAAGATGCTGTACGTGTAATACATGTTTTAAATTAGAGCTGACACAACAGTGAATGAAACTTCATGCATTATATAAAAATAGCTGAGTATATTATATTAGTTTTCAAACTGGAGTCAACAAAAGGACCCCAAGATGAGCTAGTCATGATTTGATTTTCTTGTGTGTCTGTGGGTGGGAAACTAACTTAATGGATCTGTTTGGTAACACCTTCATTTGCCTGTAGATTTTCCCGAACCCTGCGGAAGCCTGGTTGGAAATTGCTATGTATAAGTGCTTGTCACAATCTGAGAAATGGAATCTCATTACCAATCTCATTGGTAATGTGTATGTTAGTGGAATTAAAAGGAAAGTAGATATTTTTGCAGCAGGTTAGGGTTTGCATATTTATTTATTTTCGTGTATCTCCCCTGACACTTTCCACTCCGTTTTACTGATATTGACTCAAAGATTCTCCATGAACTTTCAACATCTGATAGCTGAGACAACTTATACAATGATAACATTGTTTTCTTCTGGGGTAACATTGTTTCTGAAAAGCTTGCAGAGGGGTCACCAGACCTGTGAAAGTAATGGCAAGTGTGCCCGTGTTTGTTAGTGGTCTATTGATAGAGAATTACTTGCACCATATTTCCTGAGTGTACTGTATGAGCTAGAAGTGAAGTTTTCAGGACTAACTCATAGTATTTTCAAACTACTACAGTGCGTAAGAAATATGGTAGATACCACTTAATGAGATATACTATTACAGATATGATACTTATTTTGCCTTGCACTTAGGTTTCCTGTACAGAACATAGCCAAATAACTGGATGTATTATCACATTGTTAACCTACTGTGACTCACATATCTCTTATCCATCCACTTGAGTTAAAAATCACACAACACCAGGTTATAGTCCAACAGGTTTAATTGGAAACACACTAACTTTCGGAGCGACGCTCCTTCATTGGCCCCCTGTGTTCTCTGTCTATGCCATGTCTATGCCAAAGTACAATCTTTACATTGTACTTTGCTCAAAAACTGCATGAATTTATGTAAAACTCTGTTATCTCACTTTTTAGATTAGAATCAATCTAAACATCATGGCATAGACAGAGAACACAGGGGGCCAACACCTTAAACATATTGTCTAGCTATCACCATTGTTAACAGCTAATCCGAGAATGCAACTTTAAAAAAAAGGTTTTGTGATTTACACATGAAAGAAGTGAAACTATCACTGTATTCTAACAGATGAAAGGCTTAACAGACAATCAATTTTTCAATGTATAATTTCAGTTACATCACAACTGTAAATTTTTGCTATAAATTCTGTGTTACGATCGAGCCCTCCACTATCACCCGATGAAGGAGCGTCGCTCCCAAAGCTAGTGTGTTTCCAATTAAACCTGTTGGACTATAACCTGGTATTGTGTGATTTTTAACTTTGTACACCCCAGTCCAACACCGGCATCTCCAAACCATCCACTTGAGATTTTGTTTTAAATTTTATAGAGAGAAAAATGTAATGAGGAAGAGCTATTGATTCAAACTCTTTCTATATAGGTGAGGCATATTGAGCTGATACATTGTCACATTGAACAATTGATATCCGTTTTAAAAATGCACACTCAGCTTTACCTGTCCAGTTTTTAATATGGGTTAGTGTGCTATTTACAATTTAGTTCAGCATTTTCCTCCCTCAATTATACATGTAAGTTGCAAAAACAAGATGCTATTTTTGATTGGGAATGCAACAGAAAACTAGTTATCATAAAACAAATAGCACGAAATAGCATGAAAGTTGGGTTCAGTTTAAAAATGAATTCCTTTTCAACCAGGTTTCCACAGGGTTTGGGAAACCCTACAGCTAAAGCAAGGTGTTAACAAACAGGTCCATTAAGTTAGTTTCTTTTAGAGTATTCCTGGGTTACCCATAGCTGATTTATGTGCATGTGGCATTGAGCAGGCTCCCATTAGAATAGAAGTTGCTATATTTAAGGTTGCTTCAAAAATGATTATTTCCTTTGATTATTTCCAGAAGGTAGATTAATTTAAACCAGAAGTGGAGAATTTGGATTTTAAATTCAGCTACTGCTGCTGGCTTTACAAAATTCATTTAATCTTGTTTATGCTTCCAGTGTCTCCATCAACCTCCAACCGTTCCTATTTAAGATCAATAAGGGGAACTGCTGGCTTAAAATTGTAATTGTGTTCAAATTACAGTAGCCCAGGATTTAGACCACCTCCTCAGTTTTGGACAGAAGATTATAATTTTGTTTTGCTTAATGCACTGCTTGGCAAAACTAATTCTTGTTGGTCCAGTTATCGTGGAGAATGGGGTAGGGGAGCCAGCACGGCAAAGAGGCTGTCACAGTGTGTGACCTCAGCAGAAGCATCATTCATGGATATCTGATGCGAATGACACATAATTATTTTATGTTCCAACACAAGAATATTTGCACTTCAGGCCAATAGGTAAAATTAGGCTAAAAGTGCTTGAATCCTGCAATGTCACTTTTTCAAATAAATCATGAAAAGTTCTCAATGTTCTATCATTTCTCAGTTATTGTGAAGAACATAAGAACGTAATAAATAGGAGCAGGACTAGCCGTTTTGGCTCCTCGAAGATGAATAGTTGACAAAATTTTGACAGATTAGAAGGTTTCGTAGGAATTAAAATGAAAATACTTTGATGTGACATGACAATGTGTGAGGGAAAGCTGCTGTTAATGACCTGGCAAATGTTGTTCTAGTCCAGCCCCTTTTGAAGGAATTAGACTAAATGAGAAAAGGATTGTAATTCTGAAAAGGTCAATTATTTTACCACTTGTTAGTTTGTAGATTCCTTTAGTTCATTAGTAACATAGATTTTAAACAAAGTAGTGCAGAATTCTTAGGTGAAAGTGAGGATTGCAGATGCTGGAGATTAGAGTCAAGATGGTAGATGAAGGACCAAGGATAATGGTGATAGGTCAGAGAGGAAGGTGGAGCGGATAGGTGGGAAGGAAGATGGACAGATAGGACAGGTCATGAGAGCGGTGCCGAGTTGAAAGGTTGGATCTCGGATAAAGTTGGGGATGGGGTGGGGAAATGAGGGAACTGGTGAAATCCACATTGATGCCGTGTGGTTGAAGGGTCCTGAGGCAAAGATGAGGTGTTCATTGATGATTTGAGGTATAATTTAATCTCACTACTTACCACTTCCAAAGCTGATGGTGCTATAGCCTTTCATCACTGGCATTTATTTCACAAGCACTGATATTGCAATGAGTGAAAATTTCAGAAGGGCAGAAGAGAGGAATTTATGGATCTTTAATTGTAACAATGTCTTCACAATCTTACCTTAATCTTCACATGCTTGATATAAATTGAGAATTAAACCAAACCACTGATTGTTTAAATTAAACTGAAATTAATTTTAAAAACTGTGGGATTTAAATAGTTATTGAGAAGGTGATGGAGAAAATGAGGACTGCAGATGCTGGAGATCAGAGTCAAAAAGTGTGGCACCTCCACAACATGGAAACACCAACACCTGCAAGTTCCCCTCCAAGCCACTCTCCCTCCTAATTTGGAAATATTTCACCGTTACTTCACTGTCGCTGGGTTAAATTCCAACCCTCTGTAAGTGTAAGTGATGACAGGCTGTAGCACCATCAGCTTTGGAATTGGTAAGTGGACTGGGATTGACAAAGTAAACAACCACATAACACAAGGTTATAGCTGCCTGAGGGAAAAGTGGGGCTTAAAAGCTTGCAGTTTCAAATAAATCTGTTGGACTATAACCCGGTGTCACATGTGTCTGTTGCCCTTGTCCTTTGACATGGAAGAAGTAGTTGTGGGTTTGGAAGGTGCTGTCTGAGGATCTCTGGTGAATTTCTACAGTGCACCTTGTAGATGGAACACACTGCTGCTACCGAGTGTTGCTGGTGGAGGGATTGGATGCTTGTGAATGTGGTGCTAATCAAGTCGACTGCTTTGTCCTGGCTGGTGTCAAGCTTCTTTAGTGTTGTTGGAACTGCACCAATGGTAAACCCCAGGATGTTGGCATTCGGGCACTCAGTGATGGTAACACCATTGAATGTCAAGGGGCAGTGATTAGATTGTCTCTTATTGGAGATGGTCATTGCCTGGCATTTGTATTGTGCAAATTTTACTTGTCCCTTGTCAGACCAAACCTGGACATTGTCCAGATCTTGTTGTGTTTAACATGGACTGCTGCAGTATTTGAGGAATCATGAATGGTGCTGAATATTATGCAATCATCGGTGAACATCCTCACATCTGACTTTATGATGGAGGGATGGTCATGGACTAAGCAGCTGAAGATGGTTGAGCCTAGGACATTTCCCTGAGCAGTTCCTGCAGAGATGTCCTGGAGCTTAGATGGCCGACCTCCAACAACCACAATCTGTGTGCCAGATGTGACTTCAATCAGAGGAGAGTTTGCACCCAATACTCATTGATTCCAGTTTTGCTCAGGCTCCTTGATGCCACACTCAGTCAAATGTGGCCTTGATGCCAAGGGCTGTCACTCTCCCCTCACCTCTTCCGTCCGTATTTGAACCTGTAATGTGCCAGGAGCTGGGTGGCCCTGGCAGAACCCAAACTGGGCGTCACTGAGCAGGGTATTGCTGAGCAAGTGCTGCTTGACGGAATTGTTGATGACACCTTCCATCATTTTACTTATGATCGAGAATAGACTGTTGAGGTGGTAATTGCCTGGGTTGGATTTGTCCTCCTATACCTGGGCAACTTTCCACATTGTGGTTAGATGATACTATTGGAAATATACTGGAACAGCTTGGGTGGGAAAGTGGCAAGTTCTGGAGCACAAGTTTTTAGTACTTCTGCTGGAATATTGTCAGGGCCCATAGGCTTTGCAGTATCCAGTGCCTTCAACCGTTTTTTGATATCACATGGAGTGAAACAAATTGGCTGAAGATTGGCATCTGTAATGCTGGGGATCCTTGGAGGACGACGGACATACATCAACCACTTGACACTCCTGGCTGAAGATTACTGCAAATTCTTCAGCCTTAACTGAGTTGAATTGAAGATATGTTAGCACTGAGTTGAAACTAGATTCCATTACTCAAAGGGTTATGATGTTTTGGAATTCTCCACCACAATGCTAGTCATTGAATTTATTTAAGGCAGCGATGGTCAGACCGTCAGACCATCTGGAGTAAAGGATCTGGAGGATCATGCTGAGAATGTAGCTGAGATAGAAGATGACCTTATTGAATGGCAGATTTGACTTGGTTGACTGAATGGCCTAATGTTGCTCCCTTTCTTATGTATTTATGTTGCCAAGGCCCATTCCTCTCACAAGACCCAGTGCACTCGGCCATTTCTTAACACCATGTGAATTAAATTTATTTGCTAAAGTTTGGCATCCATGATGGTGGAGACGGTGGGAGGAGTTGACATGGATCATGCACTCAGCAGTCCTGGTTGAAGATGGTTGGAAATGCTTCAGCCCTGACATTTTGTACTCATGAGCTGGGCTTCACCATCATTTAGGATGTGATTTACATGAAGCATGCTGCTTCTGCCGTTTAGCATGCATAAACTCCTGAGATGTAGCATTGTCAGTTTGATGCCTCATTTTTCAATGTAGCTGGTGGTGCTAATAGTTAGCTCTTCTCCTCTTGATCTTTTGTACATATATATATATGAGTAATGCAGATGCGCAGATATTTGTGAGAATGCACTTCTGCATTGCAAAGAAACCCATTCTTAGGTACAGAATACTTTAAATGATTGCTATAGACACTCTTCACTATAGATACAAAATCTTCTTGTAACAATGATCAGATCTATTTCCACCACAGAATTTCAGAATGTACTTTGTTGGTTGTCTATCTTCAAATTGGTTAAAACCTTCAGAGACTTCCTTTCTCCCCAATTTACGTCATTCCTAGACTTGCCCCATTGTCAGATTAATTGGCTTTTGATAGTGTTCAACTATTTTCACTGCTGAATCATCAACTAGGAGATATGAAGAACTATTGCAATTTTTATGCTTTCTCATTTGTTCTGTGCAGAGAAGCTGACTGATATTTAGCACTTGCCTTGTGATGTGCAAAAACTTTTCTTTTTTTGAAAATTTGCTTCTTTTGACATTCTTCACTCCTATCTGTGACATTACTGCTGTTCTGTTGTGACTACAAACATTGTGTCTTGGTCAGCAAATCAACTGTAAAGTGTGACAACAACAACCAGCATTTTTATAGTGCCTTTATTGTAGTAAAACAATATAAGACACTTCATGAAAGATTTATCAAACAAAGTATTGTACTGAACCACATAAAGAGATATAACTTGGTCAAAAATGGGGATTTTAAGGAGCTTCTTAAGGAGAGAAAGGTGGAGAAACTTACGAGACAGAATTCCAGAGCTTGGGTCTCAGCAGCTGAATATATGGAATTAATACTGGAGGTGAAAGTGAGACATGCACATGAGGTCAAAATTTGCGGAGAGCAGAAATCTTGAAGAGTTGTTGTAATAGCCAGAGATGGGGGTGGCAAGGGGTTTGGGGGAGGGGGGTGGCACTTGGTTGGTTCTGGCTGGTAGGCATTGGAGTGTTAAAGCAAGGAGCAATTTGAAAATAAGGATGAACTTTCCAGGTGAGTTGATGATCAGGACCGGGAGTTATCACTTCATTTTGTTGAATTACAAGAGGTCAATTGTAGGTTCTGTCCTGGTACCCTGACTGAGCTCAATTAAATTTAGCACTAACTTTGGTGTAAACCAAGGTTTTCTTTAGCTGGAGTAAATTGTGAGGGTTTTCAAATGATCTTTTCACATTGTCATAAATCGTGGTTAACAAACACAGGAAGATGCCATTTGGTCCACCCAGTCCATGTGGAGCAATCTAACCAGAATTCTCTTCCCCTGTAGCATGTTGCACTTTTACTTTTGGATCCTGAAGGTTTCTGTGGTTGATCTTCTTCACTGTGCTAGTAATGACTACTATGCACTGTCACTGACACTCATTCAAAGCACGCTAAGTGAGCAGTAGTGTTAACAGAGGTGAAACCAGGAACTGCAGCTTAAAGAACCAAGCATATCCTTAATAAAATCTCTAGCGTTTCTTGCCAGCAATTAGGAGTTATTTCAAATCACAAGGTAAGTGCAAATGAAGAAGGCAATTCAATCACTTTCAAGTCATCCACCTAGAAAGACCTGGTTATGCCACCCACCCACAACATCCAACACAACCATTTCTTAGACAGTATCACATGGTCAAATCTTCAGAACTACCTCCAACCAGAGTTGGTACTCTTAATCCGTCAGTATATCCATATGATGTGCTAACATGCTCCTACTCTCTCTTGACTCTTCAGACATCAATAGCTTCTGCAAATATAGCAAGTTTGGAGTCCCAGACAGGTCGAGAGGATATTAATTTCTCCCCAATTTACAGGGATCACTTGGGTAATACAACAGAGAGGTTGCCCTCTGTAGGCTGCCAGAATACCAAACCCCAGAGTCAGGATGTTTTTTACTTGGTGGAAAAGGACCCAGGATGGCAATGAACTGGGAAACTCAGCAAAGTGAAAATGAAAATATCCTTTTGGGCAGGACTCCAGAATTAAGTTCTTTCCAGAATTAGCATTGAGGAAAGGAATATTCCAGCAGACTGTGCCATTCCTTGGATACTTGGCTCATTTCATTCAATGGACATACAATGACAATTTTCAAAACAGACAGAAATTGCTGGAAAAACTGGCAACATTTGTGGAGAGCAAGCAGAGTTATCATTTTGGATATGGTGACCCTTCTTCAGAATCATTTTGAAAGTGTGGATACTCACATGACAGGATACCTGACACAAATCACTTGGGTTTCCCTATGATTGTGAGCAAGTTGGCTATTTGTTCTCAGAATCAAATTGTGAGAGAGTATGCTCAGGGCGAGTGTTATTTCTTAGTGAATATATGGCTAGCATTTGGAGTAGCTGAATGTGGATGCAGTGAAGTGGTTGGATTTCCATGATAGGAGTAGAGATGGATAATGTTAAAAAATGGAAGTAGTACAAGATTGAATACATGTGAAAGATCCTGTAATAACCTGGTGGTTACTGCAGTTTCCACGTTAGGGTCAAATGTCCTCCTGTGTCATGTCTCTGTTTCCTAAGGTATCCATATTGATCAGGGAGGAGAAAGTGAGGTCTGCAGATGCTGGAGATCAAAGTTGAAACTTTATTGCTGGAACAGCACAGCAGGTCAGGCAGCATCCAGGGAACAGGAGATTCGACGTTTCGGGCACAGGCCCTTCTTATCAGACAGTTTGGGACAACAATGAGTTATCCTTGAAAAAATGTAACATTTTTTTCATTAATTTATCTAGCTAAATATCCATTTGAAATGCAAGAGAATACTGCAAATGCCAGAAAGGCACAAATAAAAGTCTAGCAGTTTACAAAAACCATTGCAATATATCCTCAGATGTTAGGCAGTGAGGATTTGGGATATCTGAAATAGTCAACATATCCCACGTTTCAAAGAAAATTGTTTACCAAAAACTGTCCTATGGTTGAATTCAGAACAGGTAGTCTTCACAGCCTACGATATATTTACAATGCTAATTGAATGCCACTTCTCTGTGTGAACATGTTCATGTTGGAATGAAGCTCTGGTTCCCATTTTGTTGAGAAGTCGAGTTTATTAGTGATACTGTAGCCTGGGGAGACAGTTGTTAGATGTGCTATAGCCTCTGAATGTGTGCTTAACTTTTTATTCTCCAGTTATTGTCTTGTACCTCTCATGCTATGCTATTCTTCAGCTGTTCAATCTTTCATTTGTTTCACATGATCCCCAGAGGTTATATGAGACAATTGTAAGTAGAATTCAAACTTCTAACACTGCTCATCATTTTTGGATGTTGGAGTTATTATCATACATTATAAACTGTGTTGAAAAGTAATAAGTAATAATTTATAATAAAGATCAATCCATAACATCAGTTCCAATTCCAAAAGAACCACAAATATTTTTAATCTCCTCTTCTTAATTCTATATTTATGTATAAGAATATGTAATTGGTTTAAACTGTGACTGTGACCACAGTGAATGAAACTTTTTCATTGTTACCTATGTTGTACCATTTAGTCTCTTTTGGTTTCCTAACTATTTATTTCATACCAGTCCTTGTTAAAGCTGACAGAGACAATACCTCAAAATGTTAATGTGCTGAGAGTTGCTACATATCAGCTTGCATTTCCACAGAGGTAAATATGTAACTGCCTGATATTAATGGGGCAAATTCCCTCTCACTAAAGGCAATTATCTGATACAGTGATTTCAAGTATATGTCAAGTAGATGTCAAGTAGATTTAGAAAGGATGGTGTCTCCCTTTCAAAATTTAGCAGCCAATCCAAATGATGTAATCTACATTGACATGATTCGGAGATGCCGGTGTTGGACTGGGGTGTACAAAGTTAAAAATCACACAACACCAGGTTATACTATAACCTGGTGTGTGATTTTTAACTACATTGAGATGGTTCATTTCACCTCATACACAAGGGTCCTGTCCACTCCTTCTCTCCCCTTTCCTCTCCTCCTCTCCCCTACTTCCATGCCCACTCTCACTGGCACTCACACTCCATATCTCTATGGCCTTCTACAATTCTCTGTATCTAATGTGCCCCATCAATGTTGTTTTTTAAGTATTCCCATTTCAACTTTTCCAACACTGACAGCTGTTTTTTCAGCTTGGTAGACCCTTGGCTATGGAATTCCCTTCCTAATTCTATTCAGCTCTGTCTCTCTCTTCCCTCCCTTAAATCACTGCTTTGTTTTTAACCAAGCTGTTTCAACACCTGTCTAAGTATCGTCTATGTGGCCTGGTGTCAAATTTTGTCTCATAACAGTTCCGTAAACTGCCTTGGAATAGTTTACGATATTAAAAGGGTTATACAATAATGCAGGTTTCATCCTTGAACCTACATCGAATTGAAAGTGTTATCAGGGCGAAGACCTGAAAGTCTATTTAGCGCATGGTGAAGTAGCTAAGCTCATAATAATTTGGCATGCTGAAGCCAATCAAATACATACTTCAAGTCAGATGACTTGATTGTTTTATTTGTTTTTTCAATTCTTTACAAAAAAATGATTAAATTAGTACCAAAATTTGAAATGTCTCAATATCACACAACCATGCAAAAACAGCCAGGGAGCAGTACGGAAGGAATTGGGTGGAGTGGATTCAGGTTTTGTTATTGTAGGTCTCTGGTGGAACAGGCTCAGAAAAGGGGCAAATCGGCCTACTCCTGTTCCTGTGTTTTGAGAAAATGCTTAACAAACAATAATCTAAAGTATTAAGGGATATAGATCAAAAGCAGGTATGTGGAGTTAGGCCACAGATCAGCCATGATCTCGTTAAATGGATCAAGGGGCTGAATAGCCTACTTCTGTTCCTATGATTTTAAACTAAGCTTTTGTGAGTGGAGGTTGCATGTTAATCTTGAAAACATCATCTTAAATCTTCTGCATGCAATTACTGTCACAATTATAAGGATCTGCAAGAAAATATTAGATTAGATTACCTACAGTATGGAAACAGGCCCTTCGGCCCAACAAGTCCACACTGACCATTCCGAAGAGTAACCCACCCAGACTCATTCCCCATATTCACCCCTGACTATGGGCAATTTAGCATGACCAATTCACCTAACCTGCACATCTTTGGATCGTGGGAGGAAACCGGAGCACCTGGAGGAAACCCACATAGACACGGGGAGAATGTGCAAACTCCACACAGAAAGTCACCCGAGGCTGGAATCGAACCTGGGATCCTGGTGCTGTGAGGCAGCAGTGCTAACCACTGTACCACCGTGCCAAGGAAAAAAGAAACTACAGATGCAGTACAAAATAAAGTTCTGGCATTTCACAGCAGGACTGTTAGCCTTTCTATGGCCCTTCTGTCTAAAAATACTTTGGCTTCCATGATGGGAGCAGATGCGGAGGCATCACGTCAACACAATTGCCTGTGGGAAAATTCCACTTGACACTGAAATTTGTTGAATTATATCTCAGGTGGCAGAAATGGAGGCTAAATGTAGCGTAAATAAGAATGAGCAATGTGCTGTTGTGAGCACAGTTCCTTACACCTGCAGCTTGTGGTTGGATTAAAAGCTGAAGGTCAGTTCATTCAAACCTTGCAATGCATAAATTAAAGAATACAAGCTTGTTAAGATTTGGTTGACTACCAAATCTTTAATGGCCAGTTATAAGTTTACTATTTGCTTAAAATCTAATGTTGGTAATTTAGAGAGGTATTGTAAGTCTGTGTCTGGCTCTGAAATTGGTTGAAGAGTTATTGTGTGTTAAGATTTTGAAAGGCTGTTGCAGTTCAGATGTTTTAACATTGACTGAACCTGTTTATAGATGCAGAGTGAGGAGTTAGTTTAGCAATGTGATTAAAAGTAAATCTGTAAATAGATGGCGATTGAGCCTGCATAATTTGAAAAGGAACTGGTTTCAGATATAAAGGTTCAGTCTTGATCAGGCAGAAAATGGTGAGTATTATCAGGGCGTAGACCTGAATGACTATTTAGTGCATTGTGAAGTAGCTAAGCTCTTAATAATTTGGTTCACTGAAACCAATCACATCTTTAGTTAAAGTCAGATGATTCTTTTTAACTTCTGAATCATTTACACAAAGACGATCGGAGTGATTACAAAATAGAAAAGGTATCAATATCACCTAGTAATACAAAAATAAACAGAGAGTACAGTATGGCGGGAGAACTGTGTGGAGGTGGGTGCAGTGCAGGGGGCCATGGAGTGGAGGAACAGTTCAGGATTGATGATGCTTCTTTGGTGCTCTCAGCTCAATGGTACAAAACCTTAAAACAAAATCACAGAAGTGAAGTGTTCATGGCCAATTTCCAGACATTGAACCTTCAATAATATTTATAGTATTTGTCCAGATTCTCTTCCTCATTTGGGAAACTACTTTGGTGCTCAGATGCACAACTCTCGACTGGGCTGAGACTTTAATATTTTTATTACCAGCCATCCTCGGCACCAGGGATTTTATCACCTTTTCCCTTTCTCGCATTGCAATACTGAATAATTTGGAGAAGGAAATGACAGTATTCAGAATTCCATTATTGTTGTACATTGAAATCTATACTCAACCAGCAGTAGTGTGTGAAAGGGCAGAATTGTGGGGATGGATTTGTAACTTGCAGATCAGATGTAGGACGGGTGGATTAGGTGCATCTTATTCCCATTGTCTGTGATTTTCATCAGAAATGAACTTGGGGCAGTGGGTCTACAGTTCCAGTTTTGCATCAAATATATGTTAATGTTGCTATCATCCATTATTGTCATCCCTTGTGTTTGCTGAGCAAAACCTTTATATCCATACATCTCTAGATTCGAGGGATGTTTGGAAAATTACTATCAATTCATGCACTATATCTGTAGCTACTTCTTTCAGGGTACTGGGATGCAGGTCATCAGGGCCAGGGGTCTAATCTGTCTTTAGCTCCATTAATTTGTCTAATATTGTTGGCTCTGCTTCAGATTCTTGTCAGATGATATTGTGTATCACCAGACCTCTGGACATGCATGTAATTTCCAAGATTAGAGTGGTGCTGGAAAAGCACAGCGTGTCAAGCAACATCCGAGAAGCAGGAAAATCAACGTTTCGGGCAAAAACCCTTCATCAGGAATGAGGCTGGGAGCCTTGGGAGTGGAGAGATAAATGGGAGAGGGGTAGGGCTGGGGTAAGGTAGCTGAAAGTGCGATAGGTAGATGAAGGTGGTGGTGAAGGTGATAGGTCGGAGAGGAAAGTGGAGCAGATAGATGGGAAGGAAGATGGACAGGTCATGAGGGCAGTGCCGAGTTGAAAGGTTGGAACTGGGGTAAAGTGGGGGTAGGGGAAATGAGGAAACTGGTGAAGTCCACATTGATGCATTGGGGTTGAAGGGTCCTGAGGTGGAAGATGAGGTGTTCTCCCTCCAGGCATCGGGTGGTGAGGGAGTGATGATGAAGGAGGCCCAGGACCTCCATGTCCTTGGTAGAGTGGGAGGGGGAGTTGAAATGTTCAGCCATGGGGCAGTGGGGTTGATTAGTGCGGGTGTCCTGGAGATGTTCTCTGAAGCACTCTACGAGAAGGCATCCTGTCTCTCCGATGTAGAGGAGACAACATCAGGAGCAACAGATACAATAATTAACATGTGTGGCAGTGCAGGTGAAATTTTGATGGATGTGGAAGGCTCCTGTGGGACCTTGGATGGATGTGAGGGGGGAGGTGTCGGCATAGGTTTTGCAATTCCTGCGGTGGCAGGGGAAGGTGCCAGGACAGGAGGGCGGGTTGTTAGGGGGCGTGGACCTGACCAGGTAGTTGCAGAGGGAACAGTCTTTGCAGAAAGCAGATCGGGGTGAAGAGGGAAATATATCCCTGGTGGTGGGGTCCGTTTGGAGGTGGCGGAAATGTCGGCGGATGACGCAATTTATGCAGAGGTTGGTGGGGTGGAAGGTGAGGGCCAGGAGGGTTCAGTCCTTGTTGAGGTTGGAGGGCTAGGGTTTGAGGGAGGAAGTGTGGGATGTGGATGAGATGCATGTGAAGAGAAATTGCAGCCCTTGAAGAAGGAGGACATCTGGTGTGTTCTGTGGTGGAACTGGTCCTCTTGGGAGCAGATGCGGCTGAGGCAGAAGAATTGGGAATACGGGACAGTATTTTTGCAGGAGATAGGGTGGGAGGAGGTGTGATTCAGGTAGCTGTGGGAGTCGGTGGGTTTGTAAAAAATGTCAGTGTGGAGTCTGATATCGTTGATGGAGATGGAGAGGGGAAGGAAGTGTCAGAGATGGTCCAGGTGAATTTAAGGTCGGGGTGGAATGTGTTGGTGAAGTTGATGAACTGTTCAATCTCCTCGCGGGAGCACGAGGTGGAGCCGATGCAGTCATCAATGTAACGGAGGAAAAGGTGGGGAGTGGTGCTGGTATAACTCTGGAAGATAGACTGTTCTACGTAGTCGACAAAGAGGCAGGCACAGCTAGGGCCCATGCGGGTGCCCATGGCTACCCCTTTTGTCTGAAGGAAGTGGGAGGATTCAAATGAAAAATTGTTGATGGTGAGGACTAGTTCAGCCAAACGAATTAGAGTGTCAGTGGAAGGGTACTTGTGGGGACGTTAGGAGAGAAAAAATAGAGGGCTTGGAAGCCCTGGTCATGGCGGATGGAGGTGTAGACGGATTGGATGTCCATGGTGAAGATGAGGTGTTGGGGACTGGGGAAATTGAAGTCTTGGAGAAGGTGGAGGGCGTGGGTGGTATCTCGAACGTATGTGGGGAAGTCCTGGACTAGGGGGGATAGGACAGTATCGAGGTAAGTGGAGATGAGTTCGGTGGTGCAGGAACAGGCTGAGACAATGTAATTTCCAATGTTGGGCTTTTTCTTTCTGGCACTTTAGCATGACATTTTTGCAGCAAATTCAATATTTTAGCAAAACATATTCTCCTTTATTACCTCATTAAAAGTGATGTTTAAGCAGACACTTAGTGAAGCAATGTCATTACAGATCACAATGTAACAGGCTGAAGGGAAACCTCCAGCAGCTTAGAGTTTCATGCATGAACAGAAGCCAGGCCTCAACATAAATAGCATCTTCTATAATTCAGATCCAGATTGTGGAGTGTGAGATAGAAGTTTACCATTGTAGAAAGCTTTACTGTGAAATCACGTCATAATTCTGAATTAACAATCTCTTTGGACAGATACAAAAGTTTCACTGCAGTACAGTCTGTCACAAGAAACATTCCAAGGTGGTTTGGGGTTCGCGAGTTGGACATACATTCAAAACACATTAAGATTGTGGCCCATTTCCTGAGCCTCCATTCCACCTCTGGTTGGCGTTGCAGCAGGAATACATTGAGAGGCTTATGCATTGCAGCCATGATGACATATGGACACCAAAAATGTTTAATGCTGATTTCAACACCAGAAAGCTAGAGAAGTGATTGATGGGCCTCTTGCTGAGATATTTGTATCATTGATAGTCACAGGTGAGGTGCTGGAAGACTGGAGTTTGGCTAACGTGGTGCCACTGTTTAAGAAGGGTGGTAAGGCCAAGACAAGGAACTATAGACTGGTGAGCCTGACGTCGGTGATGGGATGAGCAAGTTGTTGGAGGGAATCCTGAGGGACAGGATGTACATGTATTTGGAAAGGCAAGGACTGATTAGGGATAGTCAACATGGTTTTGTGTGTGAACTTGATTGAGTTTTTTGAAGAAGTAACAAAGAGGATTCTTGAGGGCAGAGCGGTAGATGTGATCTATATGGACTTCAGTAAGGTGTTCGACAAGGTTCCCCATGGGAGACTGGTTAGTGAGGTTAAATCTCACGGAATACAGGGAGAACTAGCCATTTGGATACAGAACTGGCTCAAAGGTAGAAGACAGAGGGTGGTGCTGGA
>NC_057739.1:32145738-32190057 GCF_004010195.1 Chiloscyllium plagiosum | reverse complement strand
AACTTTTTCACACAGAGGGTAGTATGGGTATGGAATGAGCTGCCAGAGGAAGTGGTGGAGGCTGGTACAATTGCAACATTTAAAAGGCATTTGGATGGGTATATGAATAGGAAGGGTTTGGAGGGATATGGGCCGGGTGCTGGCAGGTGGGACTGTATTGGATTGGGATATCTGGTCAGCATGGACTGGTTCGACCGAAGGGTCTGTTTCCATGCTGTACATCTATATGACTCGAAATAAAAATTTGGTTTGGAGGACCTGAAGTAATCAGTTTATCAGAATCAAACTGAGTTCAGAACAAGTCACTCACATTTAAATGTACCATTCATGAAGGTAAAAATACAGCACTGAACATGGGTAAAACAGTTGATAGTATAGTTTAGAAGTTCAAATTATTATTGGCAACCTGGTTTATCAGTGTAGGTTAGGGTATTTTACGGGATTAACAAAAAGTGTTAAGATTTTGTCCACCTATCTGCTCACCTCCCCCAATCATGTCTTCAGCATAAATCTGGAATTAGATATTTAATGATGATCCTGAATCCATTGTCAATTGTTGGGGGAAACCCCATTTGGTTCACTAATATCCTTTAGGGAATGAAACTTCCATCTTTACCCGGTTTGGCTTACATGTGACTCCAGACCCACAGCAATATGATTAACTCTTAAAATGCCCTAACAGGGATAGGCTGTTAATGCTGGCCTAGCCAGCTACACCCTCATCCTGTGAATGAAGAAAAAAATGGTGAATGCAAATGAGATATATGGCCCCATTAAAACACTTAAATTGCCAACTACTTCCTTGCACATTTAACATTTTAACTAACCCACTCATATCTGGTTTGAAATCCCCACCCAAAAGTTTGACCAGAGGGCTGCAGTGGTTGAGGTATAAAGGGAACATACTGTTGTTGAAGTTGGATTGAACCAATGTCAGAGATAGAAGATGGAAAGGCAGAGCATGGGAAAGTTTGCTTTGAAACAGCAAGCCCCACACAGATAGCACAATTGTCCTTTGATAGTGATTGAAGAAATTATAGGTTCCTTACCCTCTTGGAGAGACAACTGAGGTTCACCTTTCCTCAAGGAGAGGTGGGAATCATGCTTTTTCCTGTGTAACATAACGAGAAAGCTTGCATTTTGGAAGGGTGGAGTATTTTTACTGGGATTGAGTGACTACCTCACACCCCTTGCTGATGAAAGATTTTTGAGTTACTCCCAAGGAAATGAAATGAACAGATGCAGTCTTTCCTATGCCAATTTTATACCTAAACCATTCTTAACTAGATATCAATCCACTATCGCTGTCACCTTCAGCCAAGGTTCAGGATTTTGCTTCCGATTGGTGCACAGTGTTTTAACCAATTCAAGCTTTTTTATGTTTCTTTCAAATATACTGTCAAATCATGTCAATAATATTTGGTGTTGCAAGAGAGTTGCAAATTGCTTCACATTTTCGCAGAGATTGGGATTCTGAACTTCCCAAATTCTCTTTTGTCGATGGTTACCACTGTCCGGGAGGGATGTAGCAGGCTTTGTGGGTGAGTCATATGTTGAGATTGATAATTGACCAGCTAAAATTATTTCACATTGATCTACTGAATTTATTAATCTTTAACCATTTTGTGTCTTTGGAGAGAATTTCTATCTGTCTGCAATCCATCTGTTTAACAGTGAGCTAGTGCACAGACAGCACTATCCAACTGACTGGCTTCATTAAATGCAAGTTACTGATCAAACCATTACTTGTTGAAACTCATAGCATGGTATAATTTTGGGATGGCCTATTTATAGTACTTGGGAGAATTCACACAGTGTGTAGAATCCTGACCTTAAGCTGCAATAAACAGTGTGAGTGGCTCATTTATTTATTGGAACATGCTGTTTGAGGTACTTGTGCATTTGTCATGTCTGCGCATCAAATCACTCCTAAAGCTAGGAACAATTAAATTCTACAGTTAATATGTCATACCAAATTCATTTAACACAAATAATTGCTGTTGGTAAAGGCCTATCATTGTGCCTGCAGTGAATATTATGCAATGTTGGAGCTATTAATTTGTCGTGCAAGATTGACCCTGTAAACACTTAATCCAATACCTTTCAGTTTCAGCAAGGGCATTTCAGTTTCAGATCTTTATAGTGTGGATTCAGTGCACGACTCAAAATACTTATTTCCTTTTGAGGGTTCTTTGTGAGACAGTCTAATGGTCTACTTTTACATTTTATAACACCTTTTTCATTCTCACACACTCCTTTATTAGATAATGAAGTCACATATTAGCTTTTAACGTTTGTATTTTAATTTTTCTTCTTTAGAAATGCTAGACAGTCCTAAGTACCAAAATTGTACAATTACATTTACACTATTAAATCTTTTAATTTATGATCAATAAATATACTGTACTCTGTTTCCAAATGCAATAATGGAAAATCCAAAACTGGTGTAGTTGGTGTTGAATTTTTCAGATAAAGTAGAGTATAAACTAGGACAAGGATTTTCAATTAAAAATCTGACACTTATGAATTGAGTGAATTCCAAGCATTTTCTCAGGATAAATATGAAAAAGCATTGTTTGTTCAGCTTCACACAGCCACGCACATATTGTAGTTAGTCCTTCTCCACACCTCCCTATAAATATCCCACTTTTAAATACATTTGTTCCCGCTCACACAGTAACCATAGAATTCACTGTGCCCCACCACCCACCAGGTGAAAAAAACTTAAATTATCTTAGCTAATATCATACCTTGAGGAAATGTCCTACACAGTCATTTATTAATGCAGGGCTATTTTTAGAAATTATTTGGATATTCAGAGATTGCAGTCTTTAAGCCTCAAACTTGACCTCTGGCACAACAGAGAATCAATGCTTTCAGATCTCGCAGGTAAATAAATCAGCAAGCAAGCAAAGTGGTATAAAAAGGGCTATAACCCTGTTTAACTTAATAAGATTTATAACAGCCCTGCCCCTGTTCTACTCAGACATGGATCATTGCACTGCAACATGATGACAGTACTTCTCTGGCACATTACTGACCTGAGATAATGAGTGACAAACGTCTGATCTTTAACTGACTCAGAATGAGAGAATTGTTGTTAATTACAGTTTTAAACAATTCAGGCAATTTCAAATCAACACCCTTTCATTACAACTTGTGTTCTGGTCCTGTCTTATGAAGGACAACATTTCTCCCTGAGTCACACCCGGAATACCAAGCTCCTCCCTTGGTCTCTCCTTGAGCACCAGGCTCGTCCCTGGGTCACTCCCTGAACACCTCACGCCTCCCTCGGTCACTCCCTGAGCACCTCACTCCTCCCTCGGTCACTCCCTGAGTACCTCGCTCCTCCCTCGGTCACTCCATGAGCACCTCGCTCCTCCCTCGGTCACTCCCTGAGTACCTCGCTCCTCCCTCGGTCACTCCCTGAGCACCTCACTCCTCCCTCGGTCACTCCCTGAGTACCTCGCTTCTCCCTGGGTCACTCTCTGAGCACCTTGCTCCTCCCTCACTCACTCCCTGAGCACCTCGCTCCTCCCTTGATCACTCCCTGGACACCACGCTCCTCCCTGGGTCACTCCCTGAGCACCTCGCTCCTCCCTCGATCACTCCCTGAGTATCTCGCTCCTCCCTCGATCACTCCGTGAGCACCGCCCTCCTCCCTCGATCACTCCCTGGACACCACGCTCCTCCCTGGGTCACTCCCTGAGCACCTCGCTCCTCCCTTGATCACTCCCTGGACACCACGCTCCTCCCTGGGTCACTCCGTGAACATCTCACTCCTTCCTCAGTCACTCCCTGAGCACCATGTTCCTCCATCGGTCACTCCCTGAGCACCGCGCTCCTCCCTCGGTCACTCACTGAGCACCGCGCTCCTCCTTCGGTCACTTCCTGAACACCTCGCACCTCCCTCGGTCACTCCCTGGGCACCTCGCACCTCCCTCGGTCACTCCCTGAACACCTCACTCCTCCCTCGATCACTCCCTGAGCACCGCGCTCCTCCTTCGGTCACTTCCTGAACACCTCGCACCTCCCTCGGTCACTCCCTGGGCACCTCGCACCTCCCTCGGTCACTCCCTGAACACCTCACTCCTCCCTCGATCACTCCCTGAGCACCGCGCTCCTCCTTCGGTCACTTCCTGAACACCTCGCACCTCCCTCGGTCACTCCCTGGGCACCTCGCACCTCCCTCGGTCACTCCCTGAACACCTCACTCCTCCCTCGATCACTCCCTGAGCACCGCGCTCCTCCTTCGGTCACTTCCTGAACACCTCGCACCTCCCTCGGTCACTCCCTGGGCACCTCGCACCTCCCTCGGTCACTCCCTGAACACCTCACTCCTCCCTCGATCACTCCCTGAGCACCGCGCTCCTCCTTCGGTCACTTCCTGAACACCTCGCACCTCCCTCGGACACTCCCTGGACACCTCGCACCTCCCTCGGTCACTCCCTGAACACCTCACTCCTCCCTCGATCACTCCCTAACACCGCACTCCTCCCTGGATCACTCCCTGAATACCACGTTCCTCTCTGGGTCACTCCCTGAACACCGCGCCCTTCCCTAGGACACTCCCTCAACACTGCGCTCCTCCCTCGGACACTCCCTGAACACCACGCTCCTCCCTCGGTCACTCCCTGAACTCTGCACTCCTCCCTCAGTCACTCCCTGAGCACCTCACTCCTCCCTCGGTCACTCTCTGAACACCGCGCTCCTCCCTGGATCACTCCCTGAACACCGCGCCCCTCCCTAGGACACTCCCTGAACACAGCGCCGCTCCCTGGGTCACTCCCTGAACACCGTGCCCCTCCCTAGGACACTCCCTGAACACCGCGCTCCTCCCTCGGACACTCCCTGAACACCACGCTCCTCCCTCGGTCACTCCCTGAACATTGCACTCCTTCCTCAGTCACTCCCTGAGCACCTCACTCCTCTCTGAGTCACTCCCCGGAACACCGCGCCCCTCCCTAGGACACTCTCTGAACACCGCACTCCTCTCTGAGTCACTCCCCGGAACACCGCGCCCCTCCCTAGGACACTCCCTGAACACCGCGCTCCTCCCTCGGTCAGTCCCTGAACACCGCACTCCTCCCTGGATCACTCCCTGAATACCACGTTCCTCTATGGGTCACTCCCTGAACACCGCGCTCCTCCCTCAGTCACTCGCTGAACACCGCACTCTTCCCTGCGTCACTCCCTGAACACCACACTCCTCCTGGGTCATTCCCTGAAAACCGCGCTCCTCCCTGGGTCACTCGCTGAACACCGTGCTCCTCCTTCGGTCACTCCCTGAACACCTCACTCCTCCCTGGGTCACTCCCTGAACACTGCGCTCTTCCCTCAGTCACTCCCTGAACACCGCGCTCCTTCCTGGGTCACTCCCTGAACACTGCGCTCCTCCCTCAGTCTCTCCCTGAACACTTCACTTCACCCTCAGTTACTCCCTGAACATCACGCTCCTCCCTCAGTTACTCCCTGAAATCGCTGCCCTCGTTGGGCTACTGGGTGATGCCAGTTTTTTGCTTCTAAAACCGAATAAGGAGAGGATTCTGACTTTGACCATCCTGAGCTGGGTTTGGGCTGATATCAGAGGCTGCCCTTTACTTCCTGTTTCGGGATTCCCTGAGTGAAACCTATCCCATTTGACTGGACTGAGGACTGTTGACAATCATGGCAAATTTCCTGGTTTCATGTCTGCACTAGACAGCATGACAAGGCGGCAGTAATATGAGCCTGGTAACTCTGGATGAGGGGGTCATTGAGCGCTACAAGAAAGAATGAGGAGCTCAGAGATGGAGCCCCTTCCGGGCCATGAGCTGGATATGTTTGTCCTGAGGTGTGAATTGTACCTGCCAAGAACCAGCTCTGGTTTCCATGCCGAGATTTCCTGACAGCTAGTTTGCCTGGCAAATTTGGTAAGATTGCAACTGGAATACTAATGTGGCTAGTTAAGCTGTTAACAAAGCATTTAATAAACAATAATGAGTGCCAATTGGGAGCTTGCTGCTATCTGGTGAGAATCTCGCCACATCACTTGAGAAAAGAGTAAAAGTTGCTGCAAGATAACCTCAACATCAAGATGGGCAACATTGAATATCTTGCTAATTATGCTATCTCACCATAGCCCATGTCTCTCTGATTAAATTTCGTCCTTTGTGTTCATTTTGAAGACCGAGTGTTTTTCTTTACAAAATATATAACATTATAAACTACTCAGTTGTGACCATTGGAAGTGCTGAATGGAAATGGTTGTGTTTTTGCTCACTTCCAACCAGTATGTACAGTGAAGAGTCTTAAACCTTGTTTCAGTGTTGTTTGGATGTTGCAGTAAATATGATATTTGACCCATTTCTTGAAGAAGCTGTGGACAGTGGGAGCTACAGAATGGGTATGGGACACATTGGGATAGCAATTTGAGTCCACCAGAAGTGATCCAGTTTGATATTTTGTACCTAGGTATCATTGTATCTTGCTTTACAAGGACTGTCATGCTGATCTTTTAACTTTATTTCTTCATTTTTCTAATTTATACCTAAGACTTTGTCCTTAGGTACACTTGTACCTAAGATGGCACCAGAAATGGCGAATTTGTGCACTTTTTGCTATACTCCTGTGTCCCTGCAACTGAGTACATATGACCATAAACCTAATTTTAATTCTAACCCATTGGAATCCGGAAGGCACAAGAGTTTGAGATGAGAGCAGTCCAGATGAATAGCTTGAGTCAGTTTTGAAATTATGTGTTGGAAGCAGAGGGTAGCTGGTATACAGTTTCTATACTAACACAGTTATGCCAAGACACCCTTGATATTCTCCTATTTACAAATAACTTCTCTGGGGAAGAGTCAAACAGGGAGTAAAATCCCCTTGAATGAACAAAAGTCTTGGAAATTAAAAACTGAAATGCACATGAAGCAGATCCACCGGTAAGTGAAGAGAAAACCAGGATAGAGAACTTTCATCCAAAAGATGAAAGGGAGAAAAGGAGAACTAGAGAGAGTCCCTCCTTGAACTGAGGTAACAAATTTCTTTATGGAATTAATCAAAGCAGAGAATGGTAATTGGCAGTATCTCCTTACACAAGGCTGACATTTCTCTTATTAAACTTTAACTCTCCAACATAATAAATATCACATTGATAGCTCCTAGTTATTAAAATGTCATAATACAGTAAGTAGAGAAGAATTCCAGTTGTTCAGTCTAAAGTGGGTTTTAATATTTGTCACTTTGATGACTGATTTTAAATTAGGATTGGTATTGTCTTTGACCCTTGGTTCCCAGCTTCATATAACTCCTGAAGTTTCCTTTTATATCAGTGGGATTTTAGAGATCCCGAGTCTTGGGGCTTGAGTCCATGTCATCAACAGAGAGAGGGGAACATTTCAATGGTTTGGCTTTCTGGTCTCCAACCTAAGTATCAGAAATGAAAAGTCCCCAAAACATAGAGTTGCTACTCTAGTATAAGGGGTTATACCTGAATGTTCAATGTTAATAAGACACAATAGACATATTAGAGAAAGTGATTCAGTGTCAGATGACCTTTACTTTTCTTGATGACCTTGTTAACAAGATGAAGCCACAGTAAGATGTTCCTTAAATAAAGTTAATGTTTTCCTTTTCTCAGTAGGCTGTGGATATATTCCTTAGCAGCAAAACAAGACCAAGGTTATTAGAGCTACCACTTTCTGGAAGGAGAATTTTTACAAATAAACATCGACAGTTAAATGGTTATAGCACAGAGTGAGGCTGTTCAGCCCATTATGCCTGGGCCAGCATTCTGGTGGAGGTAGTCAGCTGGGCACAGTCCTCTGCCCTTTTCCCGATAATCCTGACAAAACATTCCTCTTTAAGTGCTTATCCAATTCTCTATTGAAAGCCAGGTCTGAATCTGTTTCCATTATCTACAGATCATGCATTCCAGCTTTTAACCACTCCTTACATTATAAAGCTTTTTCTCATATTACCTCTGGTTCTTTTATTAAATTGGTGACTGTAGTTCTCAGAGTCTTCGCAGTTTCTCCCTAGCATCTCTTTCTTGACTAATCTGAATTTTGAACATTTGTCACTCCCCTCTGATTAACCTTCTGTTTTCTAAGGACAGCAACCTCAGCTTCACCAATCTATCCCTATAACTGAAATGCAGAAGGAGCTAATGGTTTTGAGATCACCTGTGGTTTCCCAATCCCCCTTGAGGTTTGGAACCTTATGTCTTTGTTCTTTACCTCTCTCAGGAGTTGTAGGTAGGGCAGAGGAGGATCGGTTTGTTAGGGTGAAATTAGAGATGTCTGGTCTAATGGCCTTTGATCATCCCCATTATAGAAAATTGGTGCTAGAGAAATTACTCCAACCAGTTGTAAAGAAAGCAGCTGGATGGGGCTTTCTTCTTGGATATTGGTGAATATCAAATAAAAATGATTGAGGAAAGTAACTAGTACCCATCTTAAAATACCCATCTGACCAGCAGCTAGCTGTTCAGGAAAGGGAGGGAGAACTGTGCTAAATTCAGCGATATTAAACTCCATCCGGACTTTAATTGTAAATTCATGTTTGTTCCAATTGGACGAGCAGAAAGAGTGCAATCATTATATCAATAAGTACTAGGACTCCAGGCTTCATGTCATTGATGGCATAATTTCTTTAAAGCTCCATAAAATCATTTGAACTCTGTTTTAAAAATTACTGAAAATATTGTAAGAGTTTTGATCTGAAAATAGCAAAATATATTCATTGTGTTCAGAGGTTCATTTATTGAAGCTCTTCAGGCTAATTTCACAGCTGTAAACAGGACAAGTGAATGAAGGTTGTTTGAGAAATCAAGATACTGAAGAATCACTTTTAGTTTACATGCTCAACCACTTCAGCACCATTGACCATTCATCTTGTATTCAGCTGAAGATGGACATGGTCATAATTTAAAATCCTAAATTTTATAGTCAGCTAATCCTGTCAAATTTAAATAAATTTTATTGACACTTTTTATTTTAAATTAGGAGCTTTAAGTAAAATTCAGCTCATGCAGTTCTTTGCTTCCCCTTTCCATTTTTTTCCACTCATCAGCATTGATGGTAAGTCTCACAAAGGGTGAAGTGTCTGTTTCTTACCTCATCTCCACGCACAAATATTTCCTGCAAGGTTGACTAGATACCAGCAAAACTGAGAAAACTGAAGACTTCCCTTCCTTGAATAGAAGTGGCAATGTGACCAATTGTAGCTTCTTTTTCTGGGGAGTAGAACTCCACTTGCAAGTCTGCGTTGCCTATCAGTACTCTGGACTGGCACCCCTACCTTCCCTTCTTAACAAACTCAAACTCTAAAGAAATGGCAGCATTTTCCAATTCACTCCATTTATCACTGCTGTACTCACTGGTGTATGTTGGCATCCATTCCAACTACTCAATTTTAAAATCCTGTTCCTTGTTTGTAAATTGCTCCATTACCTCATTCCCTCTGCATATTGAAGTACTTTTCAAACCTACAGATCTCCAAGATTTCTGCATTCCTCCAATTTTCATCGTGTCAACACTGGTGGCATGTCAATAGTCGCCCAGGCCCTAACAGTGGGAAAGCTCACTGGATTATGGACCAATTAGATACTTGAATGCTGACTTGGAAGTGTCCCATCCAGTCAAGAGACTTCTACTGAGATCCTGCCATACCTGAGGCTGCTGGCTGGTCAGAGACTGGGAGCCTCAAGGAGCTGTGATATGTTCTCAGGGTCTCACGTGCACAGCCAAGAGTTGCACCAACGAGTGGAAGATTCTTTATTGTGGGGCTTGCAAGGAAGTCGTGGGGGTGGAATAGGGGACTTGGAGACAAAGGCAGTGGGTGGCTTTTAGTTGCCAACCCTCATACCTGCCCCCATTTCTTCTTAGACTGAGGCAAATGGAACACCCCCAAACCTAGCAGGTAGCTCATCCTGATTTCCTGTTGGGTTAGGAACCACCTTTCATACTGCTGGTGTGGCAGGTAATCAGGCCAGTTATGGAACGAGACACTTCTGTGGTTGTTAATTGATCACTGAAATGTCTACTTGATGATGGACGGAGAGAATTGCAGTGACAGGTTGAGAAGGGTAGACTGAGAGGGTTGTGTTAGGTTGAAAAGGTTGCTCATGAGCTTTCCTGCCCAGAAGGTGATTGCTGAGTTCGGACAGAGTGAGTATCTATGCAAAGCCAACCTGCCCAGTTAATTGCCCTTCCCGCCAGCTCCAGAAAGGGAAAACTTGCATCTTTCTGTATGTTCTGCCAGGTGTTTCCACAATTTCTTTCTATGTCTTTCTTCCTGTGGTGAACTGTGTGGCAGTCTCTTGAGATGTAATGTGCTATTTGGATTCCCAGTGCAGAATTGCTGCAGGATCTTGCGAGACAGGTTTGTTCACAACAGAAGGAGGAGTGGACTAATGTTTCTATACAGAAATAAAGGCAGAAGATTCTGGAAATCTTCAGTAGAAATCATCGAAGGGCCATTATATCCTGAAATATTAACTCTGTTATCTCCAATGATACCCCAACTACAGTTTTCCTAAACAAAAACAGAAATTGTTGGATAAGCTGAACAGGTCTGGCAGCATCTGTGAAGAGACATCAGAGTGGATGTTTCAGGTCCTTAGGTTTTTATTTCTGATTTACAGTATCT
Organism: Chiloscyllium plagiosum; assembly: GCF_004010195.1. NCBI lineage: Eukaryota > Metazoa > Chordata > Chondrichthyes > Orectolobiformes > Hemiscylliidae > Chiloscyllium > Chiloscyllium plagiosum. The sequence goes on along the minus strand of NC_057739.1, from coordinate 32,179,425 downwards.
GCAGTTCTTTTGGTTTTTGCTGCACAACTCCTTGGAGGAAGCGTAATTTTGTATGAACGACTTCACACAGGGACCAGTTATTTCCTGACTGAATCATATCCAGAAGGCCACACTGGGGTTTTGCTGACCTTTGGTCCATAACCTGAGGAAAAGCACTTCCAAAAAGCTGTGCTGAGCTATTGCCTAGCAACAGTGAATGTATTATTAATAGAGCATAGGAGTGGTTCTAGGTCTGTTATGACTGCATTCTCTGATGCAATAGATAATCAATTAGCAAACCACATCTGACCCAAGTACATGGAGCAGGATTTGCTTACTGTGTGCTTTTGAGCAGATCACTAGAATATGTGATAAGTAACTAAATTCAAGAGAAAGTGTACGGTATCAGCAGCAAAAGACGCATTACTGTGGTCATATAGTTGAAGCAACCCATTGGGAAGGGCTCTCCTCATAATGTTCATCTAGTATCTTGGTGGTCCAGTGTGTTGTTGTTATTGTGCATGATTTTATCCAACCCTCATTGTAGCTCACAGAAGAATCTTTGATAAATGGTATTTTTTTGCCCCGGACATATTTTCCTAAAGCTAAATGAAGGGGCTTGCTCTCCCTTGTATTATTCTGTAAATATTTAAGGTAATAGTTGCTAATGCTGTTGGAATGTGTCATTATTCCAATCACATGTTCAGACAGATAACACTGGTCACATAGAGGAATAGGAAGCAGCTCATGGTTTTGTAACATCTTTAGGAGAACTGCTTGAACGTGACTCTGATCACTACAGTTCAGGCTGAAACCTTGCCTGTTGGAATTGGTAAACTGTGCCTACACTTGCAGCAAACCAGTAATGTCATCAAAGTAACACCATGTAAAATGAACTTATTCCTATATTTATTTAATTGCTTAATGAATCAATTCAACTTTAGGAAGGCTGGTGTTTTTACCGAACTCTTGCATGCAGGCACCAACATTATGTACAGATCACTGAGGGTACTTTAAAGTAACCAGAGCATTTGTGCTGCCCTTTGCCTTTTATATGAATCCCATTGTTCTGGTTTACTAATGTCGAAGGAAGTGTTGATGGGAATGTACCCCTATTGATATTACTTCATTTAACAGGATCACTCCAAGTGTTTTGATACACGCAGCCTGAATGCAGTGATTGTTCACAAAATTAGCAAATGAATTGGGTTGATTGAAAAATATTAATCTGCTACTGGCAACTGGCCGTCAGAGCACAGAAAGGCTGCATTATATACACTTAATAAACATGCAGCCTGTCATCTGAGACCAGTGTGCTGGTGCTGTATCTGTCTGCCTTCTGAGCGTGATGTGCAATGCAGTAACTACCTTCATTGTAAGCATAGTGTATAGTACAGTCTGAGAGCAATGTGTGGGAACTGACTGGATATCTCTGGATTTGGTTGTAATCTTCAGTCTAACAAAGTCTTATATTTTACATTATTTTATCCTCTGGCTAGTCTTGTCTTACAATTGCTCTCAGCATCAATAACACTCATGAAGCAACATTCACTCCAGAGCTTTGATCGTAGTTAATTATATTTTAATAGAGTATACAATTAGTTAATGATGAAACACAGAAGGAATTAAATTGATGCTTCCAGCTCATCTTAAATTCTTCCTTCATATACGGTCTGCCCGAAGGCAGGGCCTTGGTTCTTTGCCTGCTATGCTTAATTCTGAGCTGTTTTCTTGGTAATTTTTTATAGCGGTGACTTTCCATTGCTTTCCACTCTCAGGGGCAGGGGTTGAGGAGGCAACTCCCAAGTATACCTTTGTTGAAACAAAAATCAAACTCACATACATTTGGCACTAATCCAAACCACATGCTAATCATCTAGCCGATCCTGCTAACAGGCTTCCAAATTGGTGATAGGCTTTGCAGTTATCTAACAATCATAGTGTTGTTCCATATTTCTGCAAACTAATCAGCATACCCAAAATATCATCACTCATACTGTAAACCTTTGTTGGACTGGCTAAAATGTTAACATCTTTAGCATAGACACATAACGTACAGCTAGAAGATTGCTTAAGGAGTAATTTTTGTGCATTTGCCTCGGCCTTCTGAATTTGGAATTTAGGAAGTTTATTAAATTTGAGTTCAAATCCTAATTATTTTCTTAACATTTTTATTCTCGTCAAATTAAGTGGTGGTGGTGCTTTAACAAGGAACACTTTTCATTTCAAGTATCATTGCAACATCCAGTTGCTTGTCCCCCATCTTAAAGGTTCATTCTCCAAATGAATTATGTATGGCTCTGAAACTCCACAGAAACCATCATTCTGTCACCAAGTCACCCTTTATTTACACAGGGAGAGCCCTTGACACCGATCCAGCTCCCTCAGAGCCTGCTCTCAGAGTGAACAGAATCTCTGACATTCCTGTTCTTTTTTTTTCCTGGTTATATTATTTTATTAAACAAATTACAAAACAGTTTACAAAAAACATTAACAGCTGTACACAAGAGACAGCAATTTTACAAGGGAGAGGAGCAGCAAAGCTAGGCCCCAAACCCTACCGTTCAACCATTTTACAGGGAGAGGAGGACAAACCTCAAATCCCAGTTCCACATATGACAAGACAGTGACAATGACATTTGTACATTAGACAATACCGTTACATACAAAAGTGCAGACAATACAGACCCAGCAAGCCCCCGCCCCTCCCACCTTCCGACCACTCTAAGGCAGCCTGCCCCTACCCACCTGACATTCCTGTTCTTATCTGTCAGCCTGGGCTCCCTGATTGGATCAGATTAACAGTCCCAATCAGGGAACTCATATTCAATGAGGTCTACCTGGCTGACTTCATTACCAGCTACCTGACGGAGTAGTGCTCTGAAAGCTTGTACTTCTCAATAAACCTGTTGGACTATAACCTGGTGTTGTATGAATTTAACTTTGTCCATTTCATTACCATTACCATTGCTACAGGCCCCACTTCCACAATCAGCTGTAACTAAATCAATCCAGATTTTCAAGCTAGCTGTATTGCTGTGGGCCAGTATCAATTTGATTGATCAAATGGATGGCATGGGGGCTCAGTGGTTAGCACTGCTGCCTCACAGTGCCAGGGACCTGTGTTCGATTCCTGCCTCGGGTGACTATCTGTGTGGAGTTTGCACATCCTCCCCGTGTCTGCATGGGTTTTCTCCAGGTGCTCCGGTTTCCTCCTACAATCCAAAAAGATGTGCTGGTCAGGTGAATTGGCCATGCTAAATTTCCCATAGTGTTAGGTGCATTAGTCAGGGGTAAATATAGGGTAGGGGAATGGGTCTGGATGGGTTATTCTTCAGAAGGTCGGTGTGGACTTGTTGGGCCGAAGGGCCTGTTTCCATACTGTTGGGAATCTAATCTAAAACCTCAACCTCTTATGTGAGGTAGAGAACACAGTTTGAGGATGAGGTTTGGAGGTCTAATTCCAGATCTGTTAAACTTGGAATTGCAGGTTTAAATTTAGCCCATCTTGAAAAGGTGATGTTTTCCAGGAGTTTAGGCTTTTGTGTAACTTCTGTTTCTCACAAAGCTTCTTGGTCAAAGTTACTTCTTCAAACTAAATATTAAGTCCCCATGTTGAAAAGGATTCGTATTTGGCTGAGAATATGTGGCAGAGAGATAAAATCTTCTCTATTTGCCATCTCTTGGCAAAGTTGTTACTGTCTTCTTTCAGATAGAATATCTGATTGATATAGAAGTTTCTTAATATGTTTACAATGTAACTAAGGTATATGCCTGGATATTCCAATGGCCAGAAGGTCTCTGGACCAGGGCACTGGAGTTGCCCATCAGGACCCTACCACAATTACCACCTCTACCTCACACTTTGCAAGCCCTGATATTCCACTGGCCACCGTGCCTCATTAGCTGGCTCCCTCCCTTCCCCTCCCTCACCACTGGACCTTACATTTGCACCATTGCTCGCCAGCCTCCATATCTCTCCATCCTTTCCACTGGCTTCTACACGTCCCTCATAGACAGCCAGCCCTAATAACATTACTCACTGGCCCTGACATATACCACTGCAACCCCCTATTATCCTATATCATAGGGTGTGGAGCCATAGAATCATACAGCACGGAAACAGGATCTTTGGTCCAACTAGTCCATGCTGACCATGTTCCCAAACCAAAGTTTCCCATCTGCCTGCACTTGGCCCATATCCCTCCAAATGATATGAACAGAATGGCAAACCAACTGTGATTGGAATGTCCGGGCTATTATGTTTTAAAGGAATCTTTTGACCCACGGCCTGTGAGAATATATTATTACTATGTCAATATATTTAATAACCTGGAAAAGTCACTTAAAAGTAGAGAGCAGGATTTTCCACTTCAATGGTATTGGTGAAATATTGCGAGATCTTTCTGATTGTTATGTCTTATCCACACTGCGAAGGCAGCAAGAGAATATATTATGCAATCAGTTATCAATTCTGAACACATGTAACGACAGTTCTGTTAAGAGTTGGAAATTGGAGGGATTCTTATCCCTTCTCTTCAAATTCTCAGCCAAAAGCAGATCCCTACAAATAGGAGCTAACTCTAGTCCGAGATTTTCCAACCTTTAATTTTAACTGTGGGCTGAAGAGTGAAAATGTTATCAGTGAAGTGTTTTGGGATTGCTGATGTAGATGCTCTGAGTCAACTTTCCAAATTCCTTAAATGTGAAGCTAGGGGTAAAAGTTCCAGCTCAGCAAGGAATGATTCCAGCATTTGCTCCCTTTATTTTTCATGTATACAAACATCCTGATCTGTAGGTTATTTTTATTGCTTTCCAGGACCGCAAGCAGCCTTATTAATCATGGTGTGTGTGTGTTGAGGGCTGGATGGTGATGCATTAGGAAAGACAGAGCAGCTGCTGTATAGTATTTAAAATTCTAGACACTCAATCTCTTTGTTCACTTCTTGAGGAATAAGCATCTTTCATCAGAAGATGATTTTGCTCTCGGGATGTTTGACCTTTGTTTTCTCATAAATGCCCTGCAGCATCTAACTTGGAGCATTGTTTTAATATGTCTCTACAGATGTACCGTGGTGACAGTTCAATGTTATTTCTCATGTAGCTCTAGGATAGTTCAAAGTGATTCACTTCCTATCTCATTGAAACTGTTTTGTGTTATCTGCCCAAGGGCTCCTGGTGAAGATGGGAAATGAGTAACTAACTCACGCAAATAACCAATGGTATACAACAGTGTTTCCCAATTACACCCCCCAGAATGATCTCGGATGTGCTGAGGCAGCTATTACGACTGTGCAAGTGCCTGTGTTTCCAGCCTCCAATGTGTGTTTTGTAACTGGCTTCAGGTCTATTTGCTCATTTTTAGATAATTTATGGCTCAGAACTGAATAAGTGGGTGAGACTGATTTGGGAAACTGTCCCCAATCTAAAAGCTAAAAATCACACAACAGCAGATTATAGCAACCCTCCGAAAGCTAGTGCTTCCAAATAAACCTGTTGAACTATAACCTGGTGTTGTGTGATTTTTAACTTTGTCCACCCCAGTCCAACACTGGCCCCTCCACATCATGGCCCAATTAAAAAAGCAGCTGGTATAAATCAGATTTATGCAGTTTAAACCCAGTTACACTTCTTAATCCATTGAAAAGGGTAGCCTATCTGTCTGACCATAACATACTGTATCTGCTACTATGCTACTGGAGACAAAAAAATGGCAGATGCTGGAATCCCAAGTAGACAGGCAGGAGGCTGGAAGAACGCAACAAGCCAGGCAGCATCAGGAAGTGGAGAAGTCGACGTTTTGGGCGTAACCCTTCTTCAGTACTGGGGTTGGGTTTAAGGGGAGCTGCAGATAAAGGGGGTGGCGGGGGCAGGGTGGTGAAGTGGGGATAGGTGAAGACAGGCAGAGGGTACGACCTGGTTGGTCAATGGGAGGAGTAAATCAGGTTGGTGGCTGGAAGGATTGGAAGGGAGAGAGAGGGGTTGAGAAGGGAGATGGGGGATGGGAAGGGAAGTTATTTGAAATTGAAGAACTCAGTGTTGAGTCCCCCGGGCTATAGTCTACCCAGGTGATAGATGAGGTGCTATTCTTCCAATTTGGTTCGTTGTGGCAATGGAGGAGGCCAAGGATGGTCATATCGGAAAGGGAGTGGGAAGGGAAATTAAAATGGGCGGTGACTGAGAGGTCCGGTCGGCTCCTGCAGGCTGGCTGAGATGCTCGATGAACCGTTCCTTAAGTTTACGCTCAGTCTCCCTGATGTAGAGAACACCACATCGGGAGCACCTGATGCAGTAAACTAGGTTGGAAGAGAGGCAGGTGAACCTCTGTCTCACCTGGAAGGATTATTTGCGGCCCTGGATGGAGGTGAGGGGGGTGGGGGGGGGGGGTGTACTGGCAGGTTTTGCATCTCTTCCAGTTGCAGGGGAAGGTACCTGGTGGTTTGGGGGGGTTGTTGGGGAGAGTGGTGCAAACCGAGGACTGTTGAAAGGAACAGTCCATGCGGAAGGCAGGGAGGGGTGGGAGGAGAAGATGTTCCTGGTGGTGGGGTCTAGTTGGAGTTGGCGGAAGTGTTTAAGGATGACGCATTGGATACGGAGACTGGTGGGGTAGTACGTGAGGACAAGGGGTCTCTGTCTTTAATGCGTTTGGAGGAGGTGGTTTGGAGGGGTGGAATGGGGAATGAGGTGGTGAGGTGTAGTACTGTCTGGATGACAGGGAGGAAAAGCATGTTGTTCAAAATAGGTGAACATCTGGGATACATTGGAGTGGAATGTGCTTTCCTTGTCTACCTATTTGGAACAGCGTGCTTTTCCCTCCACTGCATCTGCTCGACTGATCAGACATTCCATTCCCAAGCATCCCAGATATCCACCTATTTCAAACAACACGCTTTTCCGCCCTCTGTCATCCAGACAGCCCTCCATCACACCACCTCCATTCCTTGTTCCATTACTCTAAAAATCCCTATTCCAGTTGCAATAAAGACAGAATCTCTCTTGTCCTCACCTGCCCCCCACCACCAGTCTTCGCATCCAACGCATCATCCTTGAACACTTCCACCAAGTTCAACTAGACCCCACTATCAGGAACATCTTCCCCTCCCTTTCCAACATGACCATCCTTGGCCTCCTCCATTGCCACACTTCAAATTGGGGAAACAACACTTCATCTTCCATTTGGGCAGCCTACAGCCTGGAGGGCTCAACATCGAATTCTCCAGTCTCTCTTCCCATTCCTTAACTCCCTTTCCAGACCCTTCCCCCTCCCTGTCACCAATCGGATTCACTCCTCCCATTGACCAACTAGGTCATACCCTCTGCCTGTCGTCACCTATACCCCACTTCACCACCCTGCACCCACCACCCCCTTTATCTGCAGTTTCCCTTACACCCACTCTCAGTCCTGAAGAAGGGTTACACCCGAAACGTCAACTTCTTCACCTCCTGATGTATCTGCCAATAGGCACCCTTTGGAGCCTGCTGGTAAAATCAGGATTTGAAACCTCCAGAATACTGCGTTGAATTATTCCCCCCACCCGCCTGCAAAACTGTTCCCCTGTCTCCAGTGGGCTGTCTGCAGCAGTTCATGAGGCCGATCATATCATATCCCAACATGACATCACCCCAACATGTCTCAGTCCTACCTACTACGAAGCACCATTTCTGCTACCCTTCACTTTCCTCCCTGGTTCTGTCACCTCAGAAGTTCCTCTTGATTCTATCTTTGCTTTCCTCTTCTTCCTTATCAACATACTGCCTCTCAGCAATCGAATTAACAGGCATGAGACTTGTTTCCAAGTATGTTCTTCAGTATTTCAGTACTTCTCTGACTCCTTAGTAACTCCTATGTTATGACACTGCTAGGCTGAAAGTTGCAATTAATAATCATTGCCTCTAGCAAGGTCGGAACAGGAGTAATCCATTCAGCTCATTGAACCTGCCCTGGAAATCAATACAATTGTGGCTGGTCCAACACTTCAGCGCCTTTTACTCACCCCATCCTCCTATCCCTTTACACTAATGGTAATCAGAAATCTATCAATCCCCACCTTAAACATACACAAAGACCGTCTCTCCACCTCCCTTCACATTCCAAGGGTTCACAATTTCTGAACAAAATAATTTCTCCTCAACTCAGACCTAAGTGGCATCACCCTTATTTTTAAATTGTGTTCTCTGCTTCTGGACTCCTTAACCAGGGGAAACACTTTGCCTGCATCTACCCTTGAAGTATTTTGTAATTTACAATGAGTTCACCTCTTGTTCTTCAAAACTGTAGATAATATGAACTCGGTTTTCCAGGACAGTCCTGCCATCCCTGAATAAAGCCTGGTGAACCTTTGTTGCAGTCCCTTTATGGCAATAATATTTTTTTCTGAGATGAGGAGACCAAAACTGTACATAGTAGTCCAGATGGAGTCAAACCAATCTCCTTTACAACTGAAGTAAGACTTCACTGCTCCTGTACTCAGATCATCTTGCAATAAGGCTAGCATTCCGTTAGCTTTCCTAATAGATGCTGTACCTGGATGTTAGCCATCCATGACTTATTGTCAAGGATGCCTAGGTTCCTTTGGCCTACTCTACCTCGTGTCATTTACAAAACACTCTGCACATCTGTTTCCCTGCCAAAATAGATAACTCCACATTTTTCAAGATTATGTTCCATCTGACATGATTTTGCCTATTCGCTATGCCTGCCTAAATCCTCCTGAAGCCACTTAACATCTTCCTCACAACACTCATTCCAATTTACTTTGGATCATCTACAAATTTGGAAAACTTGCATTTGGTCTCCTCATCCAAATCATTGATATATATTATGAACAGCTGGGGCCCAAGTACTAGCAGTGTACCACTCGTCACAGCCTGGTGACACAAGAATAGCCCGTTTGTTTCCTATTCTCTGTTTTCTGTCTGTTAGCTGATTATTAATGCATCCTATTCCAAGTGCTTAAATTTTTCTAACCAGCCCCCTGTGGAGGACTTTATTAAAAACCTTCTGAAGATCTAATCAAACTATGTACATTGGACTTCCATCAGTGACTCTGTTCTTCCCTGCCATTCCAAGGCCAAGTGGACTTACTCAGAAATTAAGCCATGATTTAAACTCCCAATCCTATCCATAATTGGGATTGATTTATCATATCCACCAGAGTCTCAGTAGCTCTGCTACTAAAAACCCATTTATAGACATGTTTATTCCAACATTCTCTTGCCAATGTCTATGAGCTTTAACTTGATCAAATCTGTGCTGTGATATCCCATTCCATTTGCCATTACAGCTTCCATGCTGTTGACTTCCCAGCACAGAAATAACCCTGTGCTTGTTTAGAAAACACTGTTTCACTCTATTTTTAGTTTGCTCCAGCTTTGAGTCACCTCCTGCATGCTCGGTTACTTTTGTCTCTGGCTTATTGTGCATTGCTCCATAACCAACATTTACCTTAAATTTGTTAGCAATTGTCTCAGTGCTTTCCTTGGGAACACCACATCTCTCAACCTTCAATCTGTCTAGAAATCTTCTGAACATCTATATTTTTAATCAATCTTTCACTAAGGAATTTAATCTTCCTTCCTTGATTATTTTTAAGACAGAGGTAGTTAGCTTCTCTAGAACTAGGGAGCTGAAAGGTTATTGGTACTAGGTGTGCATAGTAGTGGTTCCACACAAGTTGTGTTGCAACCTCAGCCAGTCCATTGATGGTAGGTATAAGTTGAGGGATTCAGTTCAAAAAGCTGTTAAAATGAAATATTTTCACTAGTATACATTTTATTCCTTTTTTGGAAACATTGTCCCATTTGTTACTGGTTGCAGACAGCTGAGTATTTAACTCATTATTTGGTCTAGACAACCCGCAGACACTTTCTCTCAACATCACATTGTGTTTGATTAATCCATGCTGATGCCTTCAACTCCACCAGATGAGTCAAATCCACCAAGTACTGTACAGACAGCTCCTTGAAAATTCAATCTATTGTTATCATTAGGATTTTAACAGACTGTAATGAAGGGATATATCTTCTCGCACTTTTATTCTGAAAGTGAAAAGCACCCTATTACACATTTCTAGAACAAACACAGAATGCTAGAGAAACTCAACAGGGTAAGGTACTGTTGATACTAAACCTGCTATTGAAGCGTTAGGTAATAGGAATGATTTGGCAATCTACACATATTTGGGCCATATTGGTTTAACTACAATTTTTCCTGCCTGTAATAGGATATCAGTTAGGTATGTATGTTACATATTGTGTTATTATTATGAGACCAGGTTCTGTCTTTTTATAATTGAGACAGGATTATCATATAGGAACAAATTCATTAAATTTATATTTCCAACATCAAGTGCAGCAATGTTCTGGGAAATGCAGTTTCACGAATGTGACATCAGCACTGCTCCTCTGCACTTTAAACAGCGACAACACACAAGATCGGTTGTCAAAGCCTCCACCGTGTTTGGGTCTATCAACATCAGAAAACCTTTCAGACAATTGGAAACAAAAGCAGAAATTGCTGAAAACAATCAGCAATATCCGAAGAAAGAACAAGCTGCTGATCATGTAAAGTATCAATGTAATGTGGCTGATAGTGTAATGGTGGTTATCTTCGTTTGCTAAAGTTTTAAGCTCTGAAAAGCTCTTCAGGCCTCTCTGTGTCTCTACCTCTCTGTGCTCCTTAATGAGGCTCTTTAATGCCTACTTTTCTAAATGGGCTTTTGGTTGTCTGCCCAAATCACTTCACTATCACTGGGTCAAATTCCTGGAAAACCCTTCTTAATAGGGTTGCTGTATCTCCATCCAAAGACTGCAGTGGTTTAGAAAGGCAGCTCATCACCTTGGCAATTAGGAATGGACAGTAAATGCTGCTATAGCCAGTGATGCTCAAATCCTACGAATGAACAAAAAAAACCATCAGCTTTTGTATTTCTGGGTCAAGTTTCACTTGAAACACTCATCTGAAGCATCTTGGGATGTTTATTATGTTAAAAGTGCTATATAAATTTAAGTTGCTGTCATTCCTATTAACACTTCATGTCAGTTTATTTTTCTATGTTACTTACCACTAACTTGGCAAGAAGTTATCTAGTCAAAAAATGTGGCACTCGAAAAGCACAGCCAATCAGGCAGCATCCGAGGAGCAGGAGAGTTGACATTTCAAGCATACGCTCTTCACCAGGAGTCTTCATCAACATTCCTGATGAACAGCTTATGCTCGAAACATTGACTCTCCTGCACCTCGGATGCTGCCTGACCGGCTGTGCTTTTCCAGTGCCACACGTTTTAACTTTGATCTCCAGCATCTGCGGTCCTCACTTTCTCCAAGAAGCTTTCTAGCACAAGTACCCACTGAATCCTGGCTCTTCAGCTTCTCTAATAGGATGCTTTTTTCACATTTGGTTGCTAAGAGCATTTTTGAGGTTATGCATGAATATTTGAGGGTAGCAATGTACCTGCTTCCTGACCCAGGTTTTTGGTATGAGAGATGGAAGGTTAATCAGGTAGTAAGGTGCCAAAGAAAGAAACAAAGAAAATTATCTTCACAATAGGTGCACAGTGGCACAGTGGTTAGCACTGCAGCCTCACAGCACCAGGGACCTGGGTTCAATTCCTGCCTCGGGCAACTGTTTGTGTGGAGTTTGCACATTCTTCCTGTGTCTGTGTGGGTTTCCTCTGGGTGCTCTGGTTTCCTCCCACAATCCAAAACTATGGGTGAATTGGCCATGCTAAATTGCCCATAGTGTTAGGTGAAGGGGTAAATGTAGGGGGGGTGGGTTGCTCTTTGGAGGGTCGGTGTGGACTTGCTGGGTTGAAGGGCCTGTTTCCACATTGTAAGTAATCTAATTTGACCAATATTTTTAACCAAAACTGCATGAAATACATTAGCCATAATGTTTATTATTTCATTAAGATTTTAGAGAGCCTTTGATTCACAGGTCATACTATGTTGTTTTAAATTACCTGATGCTACCACTATAATTTGATTCAACACCAGGTTATAGTCCAACAGATTTAATTGGAAGCACACTAGCTTTCGGAGCGATGCTCCCTTCACCTGATGAAGGAGCGTCACTCCGAAAACTAGTGTGCTTCCAATTAAACCTGTTGGACTATAACCTGGTGTTGTGTGATTTTTAACTTTGTACCCCAGTCCAACACCGGCATCTCCAAATCATGACTACTATAATTTGAAGCAGGGTCAAAATAACTGCTTTTTCAAGAGCTCTTCTTGAAATTTTCTTTGGGCTCCTTTTTGATTTTCATTGTCTAATTTTTCATTTTCAGAGGCTACCTTTTCATCCTCACTAACACCTTCCCCAGTTGATGTCATAATTTAGTAACATTACCTTCTTTATTTGTGTTGGTGGATAGAGTATTTGAATTCACATAGAAGCAGAAGCTGAAGAATTCACCAATATCCTTAATTTATCAACTATCCATTAAACTTAAAACTACACCACACAAAGAAAGCATTAAGTTTTTGACACCGCAACATTTAAATTAGCACAAGCAACAGGCATAAGTTAATTATTTTTTTTCTCAAAATAACTAGTGCACACTTCTACACACACAAAGCCATCACCCTAAATGTCCCTTCTGCAGACCAGTGAGGTTGCTATTGATATATTCCCATTGTATGTATACAAAGTTAGAACATTTTAGTCAGAAAGTTAATAGTCAAAGGTTTAGATTTAACAATTGAGTGTTCACTACAATACTATTCCCTTCATTTTTTTCCTCTTGTAGTTGTTCTTGAGAACCTAAGGAATCCCTCTCCCACTTGCAGATTCCCTCCACCCCATCTATTGCAGCCTCCCTCTGGCCCTCATCCTCCTTGGAATCTCCCTCTCCTCCTCAACCGCTTTGCAGCCTCACTCTTTCTCTCAATTCCCAGAAAAAGGTGGCTTTAGCTCCCCTAGTCATTCCCTTAGTTACACTTCTAAGCACTTATAGCTCTTCCAATCAAAGCTGTTTTGTTCCCATGTTTACTGAACCAGCCTCTGACTGGAGCGGTAGCTCCTCTCCGATTTTTGTGTATTCAGTTTACAGTGGTAACTTTTCTCAGATTGATCGTTTCTGTGATTGAATTTTCCCGTGCGTTTGATGGCTTTTGGAGAGAATTCGCCCACTGCCTCTGTGTGTCATGAGGCCTACTTTGAACTGTCTCTCAGCAGGAATGAGTCACTCTGGGATTGAAAGATCAAATTAGAGGAAATAGTAAACTAGTATGGAAGCGTTCATTGAACCTTGAATGATAATTCTCTTTGAATGGATACCTTGATAGTTTAAAACACATACAGCCTGCATGAAATGCCGCAGTTAACTGTTTAACCAGTTTAGCACATTGCTGGATTGATTGATTGTATTGTGAATATTAGTTCTAGCTACTTTTCTTGCAAGGGAGTTGATAAATGGAAGATCCTGCAGGTGTGATCCTTTTTCTATTGACACAAATTCCCCCGGACTCTCACTGTCTGTCTTCTACATTGTTGCTTCTTTGTATCCAATACCTCCACTCATTGTTAATGCTATCAGACCTTTTCCTAAGAATTCCACTCTGTTTTCACCAAATTACTTTCAAATTGCAAACCTTCGGTGCCAACCTAATTTAGTCCACTGAGTGCACGACTCAATCATCACATTTGCATGACTTTCATTTGGAGAAATTAATATTTTGTGTCTTTCAATCCTGAAAGTTACACTGCTCCTTGTTAATTCTAAGCAATGGATCCATCTTGCCCCCTTGTCCTCACAGTGACATTCTTGTCTTTGTTATTTTTTCTTATGTTACATCGGTGGCACATAGGGCTCTCGCCTTTTCTCTACTGTGTCCAAAAAGCTGGATTTCTGCTATTATATCTAATGATCCCTTTCTGTCAGTAACTCAACTTTCATATGCCTCAGCCTGTTCGGGAGCTACATATCTTGGGGTGATGTGGCATTTTGCAGCAACTCGCAAACAGGATCTGTCTCTAAGCCTGACATGATAAGCAATATGCTTCTTACCTTTGGTGTCTTTCACTTGCAACAGTTGTTACCTCCAGATCAAAAATTTTTCTTGATATTACTACAGACAGTGCTCCCTTGGGTCTCACTCTTCTAAGAAGGTTGTGAGTTCGGATTTCATCCTAGAGACTAATCTAGCCTGGCATTTCAGTGCAACACAAAGTAAGCATTGTTTTTTCGGAAGTGCATCCTCTTGTGTACATTGCTAGCTGAATGTAAAAAATTCTGTGACTGTATTGGCAAGGTGAACGGACGATGCTCCTCAATGTTCTGACAGCATTTGATCCTTAAGCAGCACAAGAGGCAAGAGATTAAGGGGCCATTCATCTCATTGTTGTCTGTACAACATTGCTATGTGTATTATGGATACAGTGTTTACCATCATTTTTAAAATGACTGCACTTCAAAAGTGCTTCATTTGTTCTGATTTTCACCTTGTATAATGCACAAGTCAGGAGTGGGATGAAATACTGGCCATTTGCCTGAATGGTCTGCCTTGAAAAAACTTTCAACCTTGATGCCATCAAGCATAAAGCAGCCAATTGATTGACATCCCATTCATCAACATTACCATTTAGCAGCAATGGATGCCCCCTAAAAGATGCACAGCAACAAAGTGCCAAAGCTCCTTTGACTTCACCTACTAAACCAGTGACTTCCACAAACTAAAGAACAAGGGCAGTTGGTATATGGGAACACCACCACCTGAAAGTTCTCCTCCATATCATGCACCATCCTGACTTGGAATAATGTCATCTTTTCTTCAGGGGAAGGTGGGGGTCACAATCCTGGAACTCCCTCCCCAGTAGCTTATATAGTATATGCTTAAACCTTAGGTCTGCAGTAGTTCAAGAAAGTGGCTTAGCTCCACTTTTTTATGGCCAATTAATGATGAACAACAAATGCTGAACTTGCCCATAATGCTCACATCACATAAGTTAATATAAAAAGAAACATTAAGGGCAGTTAACGATGACATGCGAAAAGCTTTACAAATGTAAATTTTACCTTCCTTGCTCCTTTTGAGCTTCAGATGTGTTGATCAGCTTGCCTTTTTTTTGAAATTAATACACATCTCAATCTCCAATTGTAACTAATTATCTTACAGAATCTCCAAGGGTTGGAACTTCTAGCCTCCCTCAGGCTGACTGCAGTCTTCATGTTTTAGAATCTAAAGTGATGTCACTCAATTGCTGATTTAACTCTTCGCCATTTTCAAACTTGATGACACTTCACTCTCTTTTCTTGATCTAAACTAAAATGAATTCATGTTTATTTGAAACCAGAATTCTGATAAATCCTAAAGATGTTAAAACTTGCTTCTATTAAGTATTTAATTGATGTGTTGTTAGTAATAGAGATAATGTCGTGTTCCATTTATGGGGGAATGTACTTACATTCTCTGGAGTAAACTGCAGTGATTATTTGTGTTATGTGAAATTCAGAAACAAAAACAATTTTGGATTTAGCAAAGCTAACAAAATCTTCATTGGCTATTACAAAGCTCTTAATTGCTTGGACTGTTGCATATATTATGCAGAGTGCACTGATGCTAATGCAGCTATTAAATTTAATATATTTAAATTTCTTTTGTTTAAAAGCTATTAGTTCAAAGCAGTCCTTATATGTTAATTCAAGCAACTTGTTTTTATGTTTTCCTGAGCAGCTTCTAGTTATCCCTTTTGGATAAAAATCTATTGTCTCCCAAGTCCTTGTGCCACTTTTGCTGGGATATGATTAGTTGCAGAGGGAGAGCTCAAGTCAACTGTGGATAGATTTTGATCTATGTCCAACTTTCTGTCCTGTATACTGAAATAAATAACACTTTGCTGGGATACAGGCATTTGCCCTCATTATATTTAATCTGTTCCTCTTTCTGCGGTTGAGGTGCAGAGGTTTTGGTTGGACATCCCCAGGTTGGTACCCACCCCTCCTGCACCCGGCCCACAGCAGTTTTGACAGGCTCCCCATCTTTGGCAGTTGGACAAGAGCTGGTCCTTACCTGTTTCAACAGGCCGCAGTCTTCGAAGGTTTTGACAGGTCCCCAGTTCTTGGTAGTTTTGACAAGCCTCTGGTCCTTGGCAGTTATGGTAGTAGCCTCCCTGCCAATCCTTGGCAGTTTGGCAGGCTCCAGTCTTTGGCCTGTTTGTGAAACCAAGAGGTTGTAGAATGAACTTTGTCTCTTCTTTTTATACATAATTTATGTAATTAAATGGCGCTGTTCTTGTGGCGACTTATACACGTTTTACTGTATTTTCACAAATACAAGTAACAAAGAATTTCTCTCTGTCTATCTCCAACAGCCAGCTCAGAACACTGCAAGGATAAAATCTGGAATGCACATGGCTTTTATGGCCCTGCTGCCCATTATCTTAATCAACTGATACGTCTAAGTGCTTGGCTATATCCTCTAATGCTTCAGGTCACTCTCCTGAGGTGGTCCTCAAATCCCTGTAGGATATATTGTAGGCTGTAATTGTCAAATGGTGGGCTTGGGTCTGCTCCAATTTGATTAAGTTGGTTGAGGATAAGCGATTTGGTCCCCATGGAGTAGACTCCAGTGGTGTGCAATGATGGAGGAGCATAGTTCCTTAACAGCAGCAGCTAATCCCAAGTGCTATGTTAATGCAGCAATTGTTTTGTGAGGCCCCAACAGGGTGACAATCAGATGACCTATTAACAGAATCCTGAACAACTGCTATGGTCCCTTCAAATTGCTCCTTTTGATCTTTAATGTCACACCAAATCCCCAGTTAGCATATTTTCAGATGAATAAAGTAATCCCCAGAGGAGCTTGCCAAGCCGTGAAATGAGTTATCTGAATCAGGCAAGACAAGTTGGTTCATGCTGATCTCTCCCAGGGAGGTTGCACAATGACGGAAAGAGAAGACGCTGTTTTTGGTACATTTGTTCAAAAACACTAAGAGGGGATGTGTTCGGTTTCCAGGTGATCAGTAATTTTATCTGAAGGCCTGAATGGTTCAGTGCTTTCTAACCCTGCAACTTGAGCTTTCCCTTCAGCTGGAAGGACAGGAGTGGCATTTCTCCAGAGCCAGTGTCAGTTTATGATTAGCCTAACCATAGCAACAGTGACTTCCCTTCAAAGGAACAAAAACTAATTGTAATTTTAAAATGTAACTTCTGCTTGTCTTTTGCTAGAAGGTGATTAGGTAAAGCAAAGAGCTGCTCTGAAAACCAGGTCTGCTGAAGAACTGAGGAGTAGCCTTGAAGCTGAGCTGGTTTAATCCATGTCCGAGTAAATCGGGATTTGTGTTGTGACTCTCCATAATGAAGAAGGTCTCATGCCCAAAACGTCGATTCTCCTGCTCCTTGGATGCTGCCTGACCTGCTGCGCTTTTCCAGCAACACATTTTCAGCTCATAATGAAGAGAGTGCCTGTTCCACCAGCAGACTGGGCGGTGTTAATCATTTCCAGTTTCAGACAAACATTTAATCACTTCTATAAAAGCAATTTGCCAGACAACCCAATCAACATCCCTCAAGTAGCCCTCCCTCCTCTTCAGAAGAAAAGTAACTAGTCAGCTAGCTTATAGGAGGACCTGCTTGTGTGTAAAATTCACTGCTTGCTAACATGAGGGACGGTACTTCAAAAGTAATCCATCTTCTATAAGTGCGCGAGGATGTGATAAACCTTTCTGTTTGTACAATAGCAAGTGTTTTTCAGATTTATTGGGCCTACTTTGTTGACTTTCATTGAGTTGACTTGACAGAGCTCTGTGTCGTGCTTTTTGAAAGTACGCGAATGAACTTGACTAGGCTATTAGAAACTAAAAACTCCAACTGCAGAGCCTGGACACATTGTTAACTACTGGCAAAATCGATGCAACTCTCAGAGGGTTGATGATTGTGGAGAGGATATTAAAGGGAGAAGAAAGTGGTTTCTTGCTGCATCAAGGAGCTGGTGACATTTATGTTTATCTCGTATGACCCTTTTATGAGCAGCAACTTGGATAAAGATGTAGGTTAACAAGCAAAGGAGGGTGAAATGATAGTGCAAACTTGTCACAAGAGGAACAAATGGGATAACCAGTGTGTAATCTGGTTACAGATTTCCCATTCTTATTAATATGTACATTGTACACACTATAGATTGTCAAAGTTTTCTTGAGTCGAATGCTTCTTCCATTTAAGCATTGATGGTATATGTCCTAGGTCTTTTGAGTGAAATACAGTTTGTTTTGTTTCTGTAACTGGAAATGAGAACTGAGCAAAGTCGGATTTCAGACCTGAATCTGGACTATGAATTGTTTTCACTGATTTGCATTCAGAATCTTGAGCAATTTTGTACTGCATTGACCCAAGAGTGCGTTTATACATTCCATTATCATTGTGAATGAAGGTACTGAGTCTATGCATGCCCAACATTAGGTAAATGGAGTTATTGTCTTTGGTCCAAATTTACTGCATTTAACAACGTGGAGTCAGCTGATTACAGCCTGCTAGTGAAAAGATACATTCTAATTATTGCTGCAGACCAACTTGAGGTGAACATCAGACAATTAAGTTGGGACTACAGGCATAAGGTTATCTATCTGCAAGCCAGGTGAAACTCAGTCCAAGAGTCAGAGCTCCCCATCACTTGAGCCTGCCCTGCTGGAGCTGGCTATGTGGACTGGCCCATTTGATAGAATGTAGCTTCTTGAAGAGAGGTACAACTGATCTAATTATCCACCATTCGGCTGTAAATGCTTGTGTGCATTCTTTGAGTAATCTGTACAGAATTAAAGTTCAAACCTTTGTGTATAACACCCTGAAAAACGATCTTTCAGCTTGTAGGTTAGAGCTCCAGTGATTGTACACTTCAGCTGTAACATGCTTTTGGTAATCCTACCAAGATTGTGCTTCTAAGGGTGCATACTATGCTGTGACCAAATTAGTTTATTGATGTGGGAATGAGAAAGACAAATTGTAACTGACTACCTTAGAACTAGCTATTCTTGTATTTAGGTAGAAATACGTCTCAAGACAGCTTACTATAGGGATATTAGGAACATTACTATTGGCAACCAGTTTTTAAGGAACTTCTTTACAATGCATGGAATACATGGAACTTACAAGATGGAAACAGACTGCTCTACCCAACTGCTTAGTGTTCATATTTACCCTACATTTATAATTTTTATAATAATTTGTTCTTTGACCTTATTACTCAACCCCTTGTTTTCCTTCATCCACTTATTCAATCCAGTTTGGAACATTGACAAAGTTTCTGAGTTTTTTCCATTTGGTCACTGGACATGTTTGTCAGTGATAAAGTCGGTATTTATTTTTATACTTCCAAAGTAAATATCTTTGGGTTTCCTATAACTAATGTTCACTATAAGCTATGCCTGCCCATATGCTGCCATTCCATGGTTCCACGCATGGCAATTGATAGTGGCATTTATTTCTGCTTCCGGAAGTTAAGCTTAGAGTCCTGTGCAGCTGGAATGAAAATTAGAGGGTAGACTGGTTATGCCATAGTTCTCTGCTCATCATATCCTAAGATGGGGCCATTAGGCCCAGAGGTAGGTACAATGTAGTTGCTCCACAAGACTATAAAGTCAGCATTTATTATCTAATTAGTGGCGATTTACCATTGAGAAGTTTGTGGTGAGCCATGTGGTATTATTGTATAGATCTCATAAAGGCGATGTAACTTTTAAAAAAGTAAAGAACTAAGAATACTGGAAACTAGAAACAAAAACAGAAATTGCTGGTCTGGCAGCATCTGTGAAGAGAAAGCAGAGTTAACATTTCAGGTCCAGTGACCTTTCTTCAATCTAACTTTGAGACAGTTAGTGTTGTGATTGTAACAAGGTCAGTCAGGTGAACCTCAGAGAATATGGGTTTCATGACTGGGGCTGTTAACCTGGTCCAATCAGGAAGTCTTGGCTGACAGGTAAGAACAGGAGTGTCAAAGATCCAGTTCACTCTGAGAGCTGGCTCTGAGGGAGTGGGATCAGTGTGAAAAACTCCCCAATTGTAAATAAAAGGTGACTTGGTGACGGAATACCATATTCTGTGGAGTTACTTCAGTTAGAAGCCAATTTGACATGTGACATTCCACTATAAATATTCTCGCTTCACCTTCAGCATTCTGTCAGTCTCTCAGTGCATTTCAGTCAGTGCAGTGTGTCATCACTGAGTCAGGAACGTGGAATGTTACAGTCAGGATTAAGAATTATAACATCAGACAGCATAGAACTTAGCCTATATATAAGTCTGAGATATTAGAATATCAGAGTCAAAATGTGTGGCATTGGAAAAGATCGGCCGGTCAGGCAGCATCCGAGGAGCAGGAGAGTTGACGTTTCGGGTATAAGCTCTTCATCAAGAACGTTAAGGGGAAACGCAAGAGGGTTGGGAGATAAAAAGGGAGAGGGGTAGGACTGGGGAAGGTAGCTGGGAATGCGATAGGTAGATGAAGGTGGGGGGGGTGATGATGATAGGTCAGAGAGGAGGGTGAAGCAGATAGGTGAGTCTCCTGCTCCTTGGGTGCTGCCTGACTGGCTGTGCTTTTCCAGCACCCCACATTTTAAGACCATAAGACCACAAGACATAGGAGTGGAAGTAAGGCCATTCGGCCCATCGAGTCCACTCCGCCATTCAATCATGGCTGATGGGCATTTCAACTCCACTTACCCGCATTCTCCCCGTAGCCCTTAATTCCTTGTGACATCAAGACTCTGACATTTTGACTCTGATCTCCAGCATCTGCAGTCCTCACTTCATCCCATGTTAGAATATCAGACTAGCAGTGTTGTTTGATCCTCACCCTGTTATAGGAATGATATTATTAAGCTGGAGATGGTTCAGAAAAGACTTACCAGGATGTTGCTGGGAATAGAGGATTTGAATAACAAGGAGAGGCAGAATAGGCTGGGACTTCTTTCACTGGAGCATCAGAGGTTGAGAGGTAACCTCATAAAGGTTAATAAAATCATGAGGGGTATAGATAAGGTAAATGGGAGGTGTCTTTTGCCTAGGGTGGGGGACCTCAAGATGAGGGGGGATATTATTAATGTGAGAAAAGAAATATTTAAAAAAGACATAAGAAGCAACATTTTTACACAGAGTGTGATCAGAGTGTGGAATGAATTTCCAGAGGAAGTGGTCGATGTGAGTACAGTTGCAGCTTTTAAAAGACATTTGGATAAGTACATGAATAAGAAATGATAGGAAGGGTATGGGCCAAGCGCAGGCCTGTAGAACTAGTTTAGGTTGATATTATGGTCGGTTCGGACTAGGTGGAGCAAAGGGTCTGTTTCCATTCTCCATGACTGTGTGACTCTAAAACAATCTAGATTTCAGTTCCACCTCAGGATATGATGACCACTGCGATGTGGCAGCACAGTGGCTCAGTGGTTAGCACTGCTGCCCCACACTGCCAGGGACCTGGATTTGATTCCTGCCTTGGGTGACTGTCTGTGTGGAGTTTGCACATTCTCCACGTGTCTGCGTGGGTTTCCTCCGGGTGTTCCAGTTTCCTCCCACAGTCCAAAGATATGCAGGTCAGGTGAATTGGCCATGCTAAATTGCCCATAGTGTTAGGTGCATTAGTCAGGGGTAAGTATAGGGTACGGGAATGGATCTGGGTAGGTTACTCTTCAGGGGGTCGGTCTGAAATTGTTGGGCTGAAGGTCCTGTTTCCATCCTATAGGGAATCTAATCTAATCAAAATGTGTCAAAACATATCTGAACAGTTTGATGTAAAATAAAGTGTCAGTTGATACTCATTTTGTGAACAAAACGTGAAAGTCGGAAACTGTCATAACAAAATAGGCCATGTTAAAGCATGTTAAGAGCCAACCACATCACCGTGGTGTTGAGTCACATGAAGGTCGGGAAAAAAGATTTCCTTCCCTGAAAGTGAAACATATTGGTTTTAATTACAATCTGAGAGTTAATTGATCTCCATAACTGACAGTAATTCTTTATCTCATATTTATTGAATGAACAAAATGCAAATTCCCACTGCCCTGTTTGGTTTTGAACTCCCAGCTCAGTAATCAAGGTGCTAGCATAACCGCTATGTTACTGTTGTTTAACATTGGAAGTGAAATGAACAGCCTCACAGCTCTCTATGCAAGGAGTGCTTGAGGGTTTTCTGTTCAAAATTTCATAAGCAATCACTCACTGGCTGCGATCAGATCAGAAGTTGACCTGACAGCTGAGGAAATACTGTATTCCGATTAATACAGAAGTGTAATTCTCACAGCTGAGTATTCACACAGATTACAGAGGGCCTCCAGTGGCTGAGATCTGGTACTGTATGCAAGATTACAACATTAGTCAGGCCTCACCTGATCAAAGTGCCCATAGCCAAATTAAAATTGTTTGAGTTTGAGCAAAGTGACAACACTACCATTATTGGTAGAATTAGACACTGTCACCATCAGATCATTCACAACATACTGACGAAGGAGTCAAAGTCTAGACTGTATCTAATACAGCCAACCTAACTGTGAGGAACACTTGCCTGAGAGCCTTCTGAACATACCGACACACTCCTGAGAACCCTCTGCACACACTGACACACTCCCGAGAACCCTCTGCACACACTGACACACTCCCGAGAACCCTCTGCACACACTGACACACTCCCAAGAGCCCTCTGTAAATATTGATACACTCCCGAGAATCCTCTGCAAATACTGACACACTCCCAAGAACCCACTGTAAATACTGACACACTCCCAAGAGCCCTCTGCACACACTGACACACTCCTGTGAACCCTCTGCAAATACGGACACACTCCCAAGAATCCTCTGCAAGTACTGACACACTCCCGAGAAACGTCTGCAAATACTGACATAATACCGATAGCCCTCTGCAAATACTGACACACTCCCAAGAGGCCTTTGCTAGTTGGGTGGCAGTGTTATATAAAGGTGGTTATCACGAATGGTGTCAAATCGAATAATTTTAATGTGGGGAGAGGCAGCCGACAGGGATGTTCTCTCTCGCCGCTGCTGTTTACCTTGGTAAATGAGCTGTTGGCGGATGCTATCCAGAAGGACCTGAAATAGTGGCTTCAAAGGTGGGAATTGGGGAGCTCTCTTTCTGTTTCTGGCTAATCCGGAAAAGTCCAAACTCCCGCTAATACAATAAATTAAATTATTCAGCAGTTTTTCGGGATACAGGTTCAATTTTACAAAGTTGGAAGTCATGCCTGTGGGAGGATTGGTGAAAGTGCCAGAGATGGAGGATGGAATGCAGTTTCCTTTTCAGTGGTTGCAGAAAGGTCTTCTCTACCAGGGAATTTTTATTACCTCTACCTTCAGTCAGCTGTACGAAGCTAACTTTGTGCAATTGTTTGAGAGGATGAAGCAGGACTTGCAGCGGTGGGAGGGGCTAGCAATATTGTGGCTAGGCCGTATGTCCCTGATTAAAATGAATGTTCTTCCTCGGCTATTATATCCTATAAGGATGCTCCTGTTGTTGTTACCCAGCCAGGTGCTGCGGAGGTTTGCAGAATGGCTTGGATCTTTTATTTGGTGCCCTAAGCGCCTCCTAATTAAATTCACCAAGCTGCAACCTCTGCAGGATATTGGGCAGCGGGTGGATCTCCCAGATCTGAAGAGATACCAAATAGGCACCCTACTGTCATATGTGGGTGACTGGATGCATGAGGACTCAAGGTCAATATGGCTTGATGTTGAGGGCTCGCAGACAAGGTGTCCTCTCATCAATTTACTATTTATGGACAAGATGAGATCCATGGCTGAGCATTGTGAAAGTTCAATGATCTTAAATACAGTGAAAGCATGGAGGATAATGCAGCAGGGTGAGGGCAATTTGCTTAAGACATCGCTGTTCACCCCATTAGTGGGAACCCTTGGATTTAGGCTGGGGTCAGTGGGCTCCAGCTTCAAACCATGGAAGGGTAAGGGAATCTCCTGATTGGGAGATTTATTCAAGGGAGAGGTCTTGGTGTCTTTCAACCAATTCTATGTCAGAAATACAGGATTCTTAATAGGGACCTTTTCCTATACTTCCAGGTTAGGGATTATATACAGAAGCAAACCACACTCTTGGCACAGTCTTACAAGTCGGACATAGAGAGAAGAGTGCTCCGATGTGGGGGTGCTCTCTCGGTTAGTACCATATACTGTTTGCAGAGAGGGTGCGCCTTGGGGGATATGGAGAGACTCCATGGGATCTGGAATCAGGAGCAAGGGGAAGAAATTTCATCAGAAACATGGGAGGATATAAGGGAGAGTGTAAAGAAAATCTCAATATGCAATGAAGCACAGGCTGTGCAATTGAAGATCCTTTACAGGGCCCGTATGGCACTAGAGAGGTTAGCAAAGTTTAAGAAAGGATCTTCTCCAGGATGTCTCATATGTAAAATCAGCATAGGCCCCCTTACACATTGCTTTTGGTCCTGCTACAAGATTTGCGGATATTGGGGTGCCATAGTGAATGAGCTGGAGAAGATCCTGGGAATTGAAGTTAAGACGGATCCAGTATCCATTCTTTTGGCACTGCTGAATCTGCCCTCTCTGAGTGAACACGGGAAGAGGTTATTTAACATCCTTACACGTTGTGCGAGGAAGAACATTCTAATGAACTGGATATCAGAAAAACCCCAGGAGCATGTACCCCAAGATTATCTGATGAGTATGATGCACCATGGAACAGAGCAATTTTATAAGACATGGTGGCCCTTTCTAAATGACGCAGACACGGACCTATCGGTGGTACTAAATAGGGCCTTTATATAGCAGTGAGAGCTGTATATAATGGTCTGGCATCTCTGGGGTGGTGGGCCTAGCGAATACGGATATAATAACTGCTGCTCCCGTGGATGGGAGCTTTGGTGGTTGTGCAGCGAGTGGAGTACTGTCATGTAATGTAATTTAATTTAATTGGATTGTAATTCTATTTAATTCTATTTCATTTAGTTTGAGTTTATTTTAACTTGAGTTAAGTAAATATGAGCTGAAAATGTGTTGCTGGAAAAGCGCAGCAGGTCAGGCAGCATCCAAGGAGCAGGAGAATCAATGTTTCGGACATGAGCCCTTCTAGAGGGAGGAAGAGAGCTTCTTCAAGGAAGGCATCCTTGTAAGAGGATGCGCAGTAGGTTAAAATCAATGAGGAGAAAGTGAGGACTGTCGATGCTGGAGATCAGAGCTGAAGATGTGTTGCTGGAAAAGCGCAGCAGGTCAGGCAGCAGCCAAGGAGCAGGAGAATCGATGTTGAGGGAGGAAGAAGGGCTCATGCCCGAAACGTCGATTCTCCTGTTCCTTGAATGCTGCCTGACCTGCTGCACTTTTCCAGCAACACATTTTCAGCTCTGATCTCCAGCATCTGCAGTCCTCACTTTCTCCTTAAGTAAATATGAGATGATTGTAGTAACATTACTGTAACATAATAATGTAGTATTATTTCTACTTTTCTGTCTTTTTGTACTTTTATAACTTTATTTTTCCTTTTGTAAAAGAGTAAAACATTTTCCAATAAATACATATATCAGAAAAGAGACAATAACAGTGATTTAAGTTCAACATTTTGTTAGAGAGCAGGTTACTGTAATTCCTAGTGGTGTGATTAGAAAGCTGTTTGTACTGTTGTGTTTGTGTCAGATAGGGTAAACATGTAAGGCCATTAGCTTTGTTCAGTACAGTTCCGAGACACCGGTGTTGAGTTTAGAAGAGAGTTTGTTACTCTCCTTGTCTAGAAGAAGGATTCAGGGAACTGTTCAGGAAACATTTCATCTCTTTAGAAATGTTTAATTTGGGAAACCTGCAAGTAAGGAGAGTTTGGTTTGAAATCTGTAGGTTATTAGAACTTAGAAAGTGCAGGCTGCCACATTTGTTAATATTTGGAATGGATTCATTAAACAGTCTCTAGACTTCTTCTGGATTTGATTCTCTAATAAATAGTGTTGGCAAACAAAGGGACACTTGTTTTTTTTTGATTAGATGAGACTCCCCACAGTATGGAAACAGACCCCTTTGCCCAACAAGTCTACACCGACCCACTGAAGAGTAACCCACCCAATATTTACCCCTGATTAATGCAGCTAATGCTATGGGCAAATTAGCACGGCCATTTCACCTGACCATCTTTGGATCATGGGAGGAAACCCACACAGACACAGGGAGAATGTGCAACAGAGTCACCTGGGGTGGGACTTGAACCCGGATCCCTGGCACTGTGAGGTAGCAGTACTAACCACTGAGCCACCCATTACAGTGTTTTCTGGAAACATTTTAACTGCCATATGTATACTGAGATTGCTTGGTTTGTTTTTTTATTTCTTCTTTTGCATATTAAACTTCTCTTATGCTGTTGGAGAAAATCTACAAACTATGTGAATATATTTCAGGGACCAACTACAATGTTACTTAAATAAACAAAAAAGTATGATTTACCATGTCTGATTTCATTGTGCAATATGACTTATCCAATTGCACCATCAGCTAGGATCATAACAGCAAATGAACACTAACCCACCAAGTCAGTGATCAGGAGGTGGAAGGTCAGGGATTGTTGTTTGCACCAGGTCGAGGGGTAGTTGGGTGAGAGTGAGTAGTCAGATTGGGTTGGGGTGTAGTCAGATCGGATATGGGGCATTGGAAGGTGTAATTGGGTGGGTGAGGGTGTATTTTGATTGGGGGACTGATTCTGGAGTTTCCCAACTTTTAAACTAAGCATTGTAACTATTCCTGGGTAAGCACACAGATAAGTCATATGTATCTAGCCCTAGACTCTGCCCTGAGCGTGGAGTCAGAGATTTTCATACGAGGTCCATGCAGCAGAGAATCAGCCCAATGGAATTTATATTTCCTGTACCTTTCCTGTATATATCCAGCCCCAAGAACTGACCAGGGTTGTGTTGTGCATCTCCTGATGATCTGGACGTGGGAAGATTTGGACCAGTGACGCATTCTTATGGAAATCCCATGAAAATAACTCCACATTCCTGGGTGAACCCTCTGAAAGTATTGGAACTCCCTATGAGCTCTTACAAACATTGACACACTCTTGGGGTCTCTTTAAAACTTGGTGCATTCCCCCACCCCACCCTTTAAATAGACCCGGGAACAACTCCCAAAATTCTGAAAAGCAGTTGTAGTTACACAGATGAAATCAGGCATGTTGTTTGAGAAAATATTTATTACACAGAAATAACAGATCTAAATATTTTTATGATCTGACAAAGTGACCAAAAGGGGATAAAATTGCTCATTGTCTACCTTCTTCTGAGCACCAACAGTCTACTTCCCAAACTTTTTACAGAAAGAAAACCTAACTTGATTCCCAGTATCAACTGTCTTTGCAAACCATTAAGCCTGTGTATTCAATAACTCAGTGTATATTCCTCTGAATTCAAATGGATGAAAAGGCAAAATTCTTGGGGACAAAGTTTTCTATTACAAATATGCAAAGTTAATTAAAATGTTATTGATACGCTGTCTGCACAATATAATTTGTGTACTGACTACAGTCATTATTACAAGTTGATTGGGACCTTTGAAAGACCTGATCTTTAAAGTATATCTCCACTTTGATGTCACATTGGTACTGTTTCATTCACAGTATGAATTTAAAGCCAAGAACATTAAGAAGAAAAAGGTGAGCATCTTGGTGTCTGTGGATGGAGTGAAGGTCATTCTGAGGAAAAAGCAAAAGGCAAGTTCATCACTGTGTTCTTTCACGTGAGATTTTACTGTTAATTGTTATAGAGAACCTTGATCTGTTTTATTGAGTTGGGTTTTTGTCTTTACCTATAATAGATTATTCTCAGGTGCATTCATTCCATGTCAGGGTTTAATGCTATGACTGTCTGTAACCTAGTATAAACCTTGGGAGTACATCCAGTCCATGTACTTGTAACTATACAAAATGATCTGGGAAAAGAAAATGGATTAGCTTACAATAAATCCAATGGCTTGTTCTGACTGTTACTGCCCTTGTACTATGGCATAAGAAGAACATTTTCAGGGGATCTTTGAGTATCCTTGGACCCATTTTGTACCATGTTTGACTTAGACAGTCAGACAATCAACCTGAGTTAGATCTACTTCATCATCGTGGCCAGGTCTGAATCAGAAACGCTGTACCACGATCTGAGGAAGAGCCACTCGACCTGAAATATTAACTCTGATTTCTCTCCCCAGATGCCGCTAGACCTGCTAGGGCTTTCCAGCAATTTCTGTTTTCGCTTCTGATTTACAGAAACTGCAGGTTTTTTTTGCTACCAAATAGCATGTTGGAGCACCTTCATAACCCAGCACAGCAGTTCCAGAAGCTGACCCATCAATACCTTCACCAGGGCAGCTAGAAATGAGCACTAAAGCCAACGTTGCCAGTAATGCCAACAGCCCCATGAAAAATTAAGAACAAAATTTAGAACATTAAACAATTTTGAAATGCAGAAATGATCTAAGGAAGTGCTTGCTATCAATGTCATTTGTGTTAGTGATTCCAATGGTAAATCACCACAAAAAAATCCTTGAAACCTGCCTCCAAGTTCCAGTTGGTTAACCACCCCATCAGGGAAACACCCTCACTCGACAAGTCCTGTTAACACCTATATTTTTTCATGTTGTTACCAATGCACTTTAGGGAAAATTGCACTGAAACAGAATGCTTCATCGTTGTGCCAATGTGATTCTCGATTTACAGCCTCAAGGTGCTTCTTGAAGTGTTAACGCCATCAGCAGCAGTGCCTCCCCTGGTGTTCAGTCATACCAAATGTTCACTCCTTACATTTGAATGACAAAATCTTGTAATCCTTCTACTGGCAAGATTAAGCGGTTACATAAAAAGTTCATGCAAACAAGGAGTCTTTGAGTTACAATCTCTGAGTATATATCGGTTATTCCCTGAGGTTCAGAATCACAAGTGCCTCCTGAAAATGAACACCATGATCCGTATGGTCAGGAGTCTCCCACTGCCATTGAATTAAATGACAGCTCCATCTACAGTCATTGCCATAAAATAACCTTCTTTTTATGGGATCTGATACACGCGGGATCCCATGTGCACTTCTCCTTTCTTTTAAAATCAGACCGATGGGCGCTAATTGCAATAAGGCCATTTATAAAACAATTAACGCTGCTTATTGAAACATAATGTGAACAAATGTAGTATAATTTATAATCAATTTCATGATGCTTGTCAAAGTATTGCAGATAAACAAGCAAGTTACTTTATTACAAATAATCATGTCAATTCAATTGCTCACTTAGCTAATGTCTGAATATCTCTATATATGGCATGCAATAATGAAAGAATTTCTTCCCACTATATCTGCCTTTTACTCCCTATTTTCACATGCTCGATGTTTATCCCAGTTAGACAAGAAGCCAGAGACTTGACCTCTGACCTTGCAGTATTGATCTCTCAAGCTAAAAATTGAATGTTTCTAAGTGTAGGATTGGCTGCTAATCTCCACTGAGCTCACACAGATGAAATTATTCCAATGTTTGTCAGGAATTTTACTGGATAAGCTGCTGTGGTACACAGGAATTGTCACTTTGGGTTGAGACCTCCTCTGAATCTCACCTGCATTATCAAAACAATTACATTTTCAAACATGACCTTTCGTGAGCTTAGTTTAATCTGAGTATAAGTGCACACAAAATCCTTCCTGTATTTATATATCCCAAATAGTATACATAAAAGTACAGCTTGTTTGAAGTCTGTTCTTGTTTCTTTGTTCTTGGGATATGGGGGTCACTAAAAAGTCCAGTAAATATTGCCCATCCTTAATTGCCCAATTTTAACCAAGGACATTCAAGCCATATTGATTTAAAAATCATGCAATTCAAAATAACAAATAATGCAAGAACTTAAATATGTCAAAAATTGTCTGATGTAAGAAAGTACAATGTGGGGTTGAGTTTCTTGATTCAGATTTGAGGTGAGAACCTTGTGCCTCATAATGGATTGTGTATAATATGTATAATAAAAGGCATTTTAATCAGAAGATGTCTTTTTGTTCTAGAGAAAGGAGTGGACATGGGATGCAAATAAAATGTTAGTGATGCATGACCCTATTTACAGGTACAGAACTGATGTCATGTTATTGATAGTCATCTGTCCCAATGTTTTTATGTTGCATGATTAATAATGCTCCTGTGAAATAGTGTGGAACATTGCCATAAAGGTATAGTACTGATGTAAGACTTTGTTTTTAAATTAATGGGTTTACTAGTTGAAATGCTCGAGACCAACAGTAATTTACATCATCTTCAATTTCATGAGGGGGGACACAGCACTGCAGTGGATCCCAGTCACAATATACATTACACTGTACTGAATTCCAATCACTGCTAGCACATTACACCATGCTAGATTAAAGTCACTGTCACTAGATCCCAGTTTTGTGTACATTGCACCTCACTGGATCCCAGTCATTATGTACATTACACTGCTTTGGATCCCAATCAATGTATGTATATTTCACCACACTGGATCCCAGTCTCTGTATGTATATATTTCACCACACTGGATCCCAGTCTCTCTGTCTATGTTACACCACAATGGATCCCAGTGTCTGTGTCTACGTTACACCACACTGGATCCCTATCTCTGTGTCAACGTTACACCACACTGGTTCCCAGTCTCTGTATGTATATATTTCACCACACTGGATCCCAGTCTTTCTGTCTATGTTACACCACACTGGATCCCAGGGTCTATGTGTCTATGTTAGACCACACTGGATCCCAGTGTCCGTGTCAACATTACGCCACACTGGATCCCTATCTCTGTGTCAACGTTACACCACACTGGATTCCAATCATTGTAAGCAGGTGTGCCGTTGCTAGAATCAAGTTACTGTTTCTATGTTACATCACACTTTATCCCAGTTGTTACATGTGCATTACACCTCATTGGACCTCAGTCACTTTGTACACTACATCACTTTAAATCCCAGTCACTGTGCATTCCATTACACTGGATCTCGGTCACTGTATTCATATTAACGTGTACTAGATCTCATTCACCATGAGCACTTTACACTGTACTGTATCCCAATCACTATGAGCAGATTAAAGTACACTGGATCTCATACTACAGAGTACTAGATGCAATTACTGTGAGCATTTTATGCTGCAGTGGATCCCAGTCACTGTGAGTATATTACAGTGCACTATATCTCCATCACAGGGTGAACACATTCACTACACTGGATCTTAATCATTGTGAGCACCTTCATTGCAATGGATCACAGTCAGTGAGCACATCAAAAGATACTAGATCCCAGTCACTGAGAACACAGGATAGTACATTTCTTAAATGTTCATTTGAAACTTGGTAACCAAATTTAATTGAAACTGTAAATCAATTAAACATATTTGATACATGATAGGTTCTGTTATGTATTTAACAAATTAATTATTTAAGCTATTAAGTGAGAGAAAAACTATTTGCAAACTGTAAAGGGTACAGAGGGTTATGTACGATGTTCAGGGGATGGTGTTGTGCATCAGTGAATCAATAGACCTTTGCTATAATGAAAGATCAAGTGCTGAAGCAGCAATAATGGAAGGGATGTGAGAGGACATTAGAATTCATTTAATGGAGTGCCATTGGTGCCATAATGTCCAAGTTATTGATCATTTCCATATCCTGTTGGTTACCTGGGCTCTCATGTGACATAGCTGGTGATGTGATTTCCACCATTAAAAGTTTTTGTTTCCGATTAAATTGCAGTCAATGCTAAAAATGATAGACCAAGTCCCTGTTATCAAAAATAATGAAAATTAGTTGCCTTTGCTTACAATTGGGAATAGTTTTAACACTGGAAGCATTAAACATTATTAATGTGGCAGTAGCTTCTTATTAAAGCCTTAAGATAATATATTCCTGCTGTAAATAAGTACAGAATTCATCTTATGCAGTGAGAAATCCTGAAACTGAAGTCTGTGGCCGCTGGTTCGCTGTTGGCTGGTGCATAGACTTAAGGGAAGTGGGTGTCTCATTCAGTCATTTATTGGCTCCTTCACCTTTTGTGTTCCTGTTGCTGCCTATCATAAAATGTTAAAGGTGAAGATGAATAAATCACAGCTAAGAATGATTGAGATAATAGAAGTTGTGGTTTCAGGAGAACATAGACAAAAGTAAGTCACTTGTCCCTCGAATCTGCTGTGTCATTCACTAAGATTATAGTTGATCTAATCTTGGTCTCAACACTTTCCTCCCTGCTCCTCCAAAATCTGTCCAATATAGCCTTGAATATTTTCAATGGCTCAGCCTCCACTATTCTCTTGTATGAAGGATTTCAGAGATTCATGACCCTCTGAGAGAAAATTTTGTTTCACTGAAATAAATGACCCCTTATTCTGAAACTACACCCCTGGTTCTATGGTTTCCCTCAAGGGAAAACATTCTCATCATCGGTTAGAGTGGATCTCATTTTAAGGTCTGTTGGAAATCACTTTTACCACTCTTGACTGAACTTAGCTTCTCTCTGCAGAGAATTTCAAGTCAAACATTACATGCAGCCCTAAGGCAGAGGTTTCCAATTTATTAGGAAAGGTTTCGATTGCTGGACCAATTCTGTGAGCCATATAATGCTTTCAACAGAAGCAAAGTGAAAGAAAAATCAATAGCATTTAAATGTGATTCTAAAGAAACAGTTTTAATGGCATTCAGAGTTTCCCTCAAAGTGTTTCGTAACTTGTTTGAATTTAGTTATTTGATAGCTTTGCTTTTCTCTTTACCTGCTTCTCAGGCTTAGAGAAAGGAAGCATGTTCTTACAAGAAATAATGAAACACCGACATTTATCCAGTTTGAGAGTCAACAAGTTAGAGCAGAGTGGTCAGGAGATGTAGAGCCAGATACTGTGAGTGAGGAACTAAACCATTTTTGTACATTGCAATGTGATGGCAGGATTCATCAGGTTCTCTGCCAAGTGTGAACATATTCAAAGTTGCTGCAAAAGTTAAGGTTTATATGACAAATGTTGTATTCAGCAAGTGAATTTTAATGTCAGGTGGAAATAAAGCCTGTAGACGTGAGTGACCTGAACCTTTTTTTGAACCCTAACGTTGACACTTGTATGGCCCTTTTGCATGTTAAACAGCTGGAACCAGAGAATTGAGAAACACCGATGCATTTAATTATAGCTGGGTGCCACATTACAATTTATTGGTGTTAAGTAACATGTGTACACTTGTACTTTTAATTGTCCTTTCAGTACAGTAATGTGTTGTGTCATTACATGCCGTTGTTACTAATTACTAGTGTCTTTTCTTTCCCCTTTGTCTATAGAATATTCTACGTATCACATGATTCCCAGGATTTAAAGATATTCAGCTATATTGCTAGGGATGGCATCAGCAATACTTTTCGATGCAATGTATTTAAATCGAAGAAAAAGGTTTGAACCCTTTCTTGTATGTTGTGTGAGAAGTAGGTGAATGTGTTTCATCTTCAGCATGGAAAATGCATTCATTTTCGTGAACAAAAGTGGCCCAAAAATAAATCCCTTTCTTTGTTGCTGTAGTCAGATTCCAATACGAAAAGTCAGTAAAGGTAAAACAAGCTGGGCTGAAAATGTGTTGCTGGAAAAGCGCAGCAGGTCAGGCAGCATCCAAGGAACAGGAGAATCGACGTTTCAGGCATAAGCCCTTCTTCAGGAATGAGGAAAGTGTGTCCAGCAGGCTAAGATAAAAGGTAGGGAGGAGGGACTTGGGGGAGGGGCGTTGGAAATGCGATAGGTGGAAGGAGG